>NC_062550.1:94246599-94553779 GCF_016906955.1 Phacochoerus africanus
TCACTCAGCCATTTCAAAGGATCTTTCTTTAAGAAGGAGATGTTTGGGGTCTGAAACCCAAGAAATTGTAGGTGGAAAATATCTCACAGGTGTGTTTGAGGGTGGCCGCCTAGGGGAATTACTGAGTCCAGAGCAAAAATGACCATGTAGGCTGTTTCAGAAATTAACTTAATGTGAAAATAGACGTCATCTGACTTGCTTAAGTAGAAGTACAGGGAGCATGTGGCCCCAGATTTGGCTTCAATTTCCCTTTGAAGTTAATGGGCACGGCAAGTGCTAATCTCATTGTGGCCCTCGGAGCAGTATGTTTTGCATATACAGGACTTTGTAATGAGATGCAGTGGTTATTTATGTTTCGGTACTCTTCCCTACAGACTGTAAAAAGGCACTTTGCTCAGCCCTGTCTAATCATTGCAGGTGTCAACACACTGAAGGTGAGTTTATGGGGCAGTAACCCTGCAGTTGTTATAAAAGAGCTTTTCCTGGAAAAAAAGATTTAAGCAATCATGTGAACTTCATTCTAACTGAGGGGGCCCCAGCGGCTTGATGATCCCCCAGTAACCATGTTTTTGTCAGGGTGGTAGTCAGTGTAGAGTGAGGCATAGGTGGGAAGTTTTCAGTTGAGGGTCATTTAACATATAGAACATGAGTCTCATGTTATCTCTTTCAAGGTCAAACTTAAATCCCTAAATCCGATGTCTCTGTACACCAAAACACTCACTGGTCACTCCCTAAATTAAGATCTAGTTATTAAACATTTGCCAAATACCTACTAAATTCTAGATGCTAGGCTAGACCTTATAGAGTCAAAGATAAAAAATTTAGGGACTTATCTTTAAGAGTTCTCTATCTAATTCTGAATCCCTATGCCAATAATTTGTCTAGATGTGATTCACAAGCCTGGCTACTCAATGGACTCATCACTGTAGCTTTTAAAATATTGATGCTTGCAGAGTTCCCGTTGTGGCACAGTGGAAATGAATCCAACTAGGAACCATGAGGTTGCAGGTTCAATCCCTGGCCTCGCTCAGTGAGTTAAGGATTCAGCATTGCTGTGAGCTCTGGTGTAGGTTGAAGACACCGCTATGCAGCCAGCCCTGTAAAACTCTGAAGATCTGAGTTTGGGGACCACTTACCAAAATAGCTTATTTAACACAACAATACTATTATGTATGTTTTATTAACTGTGTTATATGTCAAGCTCATACAACCCAATCTAAAATTACTTAAAGAACTATTACTTCTTATAGTCTCAAAGTCAATCATAGTATTGTGTTCAAGCCTTTAATAAATCAGCATTTTTTAACCCTGAGTGCATTTTAGAATTTTTCTGGAGAGTTTTTAAAAAATGCTGATACCAGGTCCTCACTCTATACCAATTAAGTTAGAAACTTTACACACTAAGTCCTGGGTATTGACATTTAAAAAAAAAAATCTCTAATTGATTCTTATATGAATCCAGAAGAGAGACTCATTGGCTTAAATATTTGCTGTTGATGAGAATGAGCGAGCACAACTGTTATCTTCCTGGAACCAACAAGCACCTTTTGATAATTCCTTCCATTTGTATGGTTATCTTCAGTGTTCAGAGTGCTTTCGTCTGTCCACATAAATCTTGTAAACCTCTGCAAGAGGCCTTAGAGATGGTTTATGCCAGAGGTCAGCAAACATTTCCTGTAAAGGATTAGATAGTAAATATTTTAGGCTTCGTGAACCTTGTGTCACAACTGCATTAACTAGAATGGAAGCAGCCTTAGGCAATATGTAAATGAACAGGCATGGGGTGTGTTCCAATTAACTTTATTTACAAAACAGGTTGAAGTTGGATTTGGCCCTCAGGCTGTCGTTTGCTAACCCCTGGTCTAAACCAACACTCGAGTTTTACAGATGGGGAAATCGAAGGTCCAATGGGTGTTGTGATTTAACTCAGATTTTATAGCTAGAAAAAGGCAAAAATATGCCTGAAGTTCAAATATTTAGACTTAAAAAAAAAATCAGTGAATAGTGTTTTTAAAAATTCAAGCATTGAAAAGAGGGTTTTCACTAACAAATCATTATAAATCAACTCTAGTTCGATTTAAGAGGAAAAAAATCAGGGTCTTCTCATTCTTGCCTTCTGTGTTTGTCTGGACTTAACTGTGTCTAGGTGACCTTGTGCATGTTTATTACTCTGTCCCTACTGTAAGCCCCTGGAGACTAGAGCTTGAACTTGTTCAGTGTTCTGTCCCCAGGGGCAGGGTGCAAAGTAGTGCCCAGTAGCTGTCAGTGAATTGAATATGTCAGAGCCGTGCATTTGGAGCTCAGTTTCATGTATTTATCTCAAGACAGCCTAACCCTGGCTAGTTCATTGACTTCCTTAACTAACTTTTGCTAATATCTAGCTTTGCTAGCCAAGGGCTGGTGCTCTTTGTAACTTCAAATAGTATTTATATAATGACAGAAAAAGCCACAGTGGATAAAGCAAAGGTCAAAAGTCTAACTATTTTTTAATACGTCCACATTCATATTTGCCCAGAAAACTATAAGAAGTCACTGTGAGCACTCTTCTTCCTGATTTGTTTGCTCTTCACTTTTTCCCTCTGTGCAGCATGCAGGACACTCCACGGGCAATGTGTTTCTCTCATCTGTTACATCCAGAACCGCCCTCCCACCCTCACTGCCCCTAACCGCTGTGCAGACTCACCAGTTTGACCTTGGGAGGTACTGTTTACAGTTGGGTGAACTTGGGACTCTCCCTTTTGAGTCAAGCTGAGCAAATGGACAAGAAACCCCTGCAGAACCTGTTCAGCGATTTCAGACTGTAAGCAAGCAGCTCAGAGGGAATGGGGGTAGAGAGTACTTTATGACCCCAATTAACGTCTTCTCTCCCAAGGTTGTCAACACACCAGGTTGAGCAGCAGCCTGAGAAAGTGGCTCGCTTCCCAGGCAGGTTTGCTGGTTGGCCTCCAAGTAACACCGCCCTGGGTGCTTGCTTAATGCAGGTGCAATGGGCTATCATCTTATGTCTTTGCCTTTTCAAAACTTGTTTTTCACACACATGTGTATGCTCCTTCACACATTCACAGTTGCTAATATCTCAGTGTGGAAAAAGAGAAGACAGAATGTTATGGTCATATGAGGGCAAACATCTTTCAAAAGGGAACTCATACTGGGGAAGACTGGGTCAAATGCTTGGGAAATAAGTGAGGAGGACAATTTAGCCATCAAATCTACAATGTGGCTCTAATGTCATAGCATTTGCATGGCCACTGTAAACTTTGACCTTTAAAGTTTGTACATTGATAAATAATTTGAAAGATACCAAAAAAAAAAAAATGTAGTTCCCAACTTCTCCCTGTTGACAGACATTTGAGGAGAAAGGACACTGCATGTATATGTCACGGAATGAATGCATGAATGATGCTTACATTTTTAAATAATGAAGATTCCTGATGAATGGAATGGATGACACCTTTTATATGGATTCCGAGAGGAGGATTTTCTGTATGGAATGGAATTGCTAGAAAGTGGTGTTTGAGTTAGGGCTTGAAGGATGGATTTCCACAGTAGAGAGGAGGGTTAAGACCAGACAGACCAAGCTGAAGGTTCAATCAACAGGGGCATAAGGGAAGTGCCATCTGGCTGGGGCAGGGCATTTTTTTCAAGGCATGGTGGTGCCTTGGTTGCAGAGTTAGGTGGAGGTGGTTGTGGGAAACTGAGTAATGGTATGGTGAAATCTCTGGGCCTTGGTTCAAATCCCAGCTCTGCTACTCTCGAACTATAACTTGGGGAAATTAGTTTAATCTCCCTGGACCTCAAATTAGTAAAATTGGCTAATAAAAGTGCCCGTCTCATGGGTTTCTTTGATGATTCAATGCGATAATCCACATTAAACTCTCTGTGCGATGCTTGGCACACAATAAGCACCCAGTCAATAACAGCTACTACATTACGGTAGGTCCTAAAGGTCCTGGGATTTATAATTCCCCAGACAAGCTAGTACTCATCTTTCTTAGTCATTTGCTTGTGACCTAAAAAATCTCTTTGCAGACTACCGCTTCTTTCCACTCTTGTCTGTGATTCTTGTCCCCGTCGTGGACAGCTATTCCATGGCCTCACAGTGGGATACTCTGAGAGTAAACATGATAACTAAACATCATGAGTCAGGACTTTGGAGCTCTCATCCCAGTGCTATGCCTGACATGTTCTCCGTGCCTTTGACTGTCTAGATTTTACGTCTATAAAATGGCCTTTGATGCTGATACAGAGAGTGAATCAGCATCACTCCACCACCATCTTCCACTCCCTGAAAGGTATAAATGTCTAAGTAGGAATACTATATCTCTTTGGGTACTTTATTGCATGTGTAATTCTCAACTAAGAATTATAAAAGAAAAAAAATTGGGCTGGGAGTATTCAAAAGAACCCGCAAGATATCTCCTTAAAGAAAAAGTTTATAAAAGAAACTGAAGCCCAGATGGTGGATATAACATGCAGAGCAGGAGATCTGATGCAAAGGGAGGGCTCCTTGTCCATCATACTAATCCTACTTGCTGATTTACAGAGGTATTGGCTGCTTTATCTTCCTAATAATTAGGACCTTCAGTGAGGACTGAGAGTAACTCTCATTATTGGGTCCAGAAAGAATTATGCCAAGTAAAGACTCTGCAGGAAACATCTGTTATGCCAAGTGCTGCCTTCATAAGTAGAGAGACCCCATGGACAGTGTTCCCTCGCCTAAACTGGCGACATATCTGAATTGCCAGAGTATCTTCCGCCAGCCTCTGTGCAGGGGCTGCTCCTTTGATGGGCCATGAAATACCATTTAGGAGATGGGTTCATGTTTTCTTCTTGTTGATCCTTTCCCCTCACGGAGCCTGAGCCTCGGAGGATTTGCACTTATGCCATGTGCTCAGAAAGGTTTGCTCAGCCTGAGCCAGTCCATTGCTGGTTGCTATGGCCAGAGTGTGCTGACTTACTGCGGTTTCCCTGCAGTGCCAGTGGGATCTTTTTCTTCATTTCTGTGCCTGAGAAACAGTTCTTCTGGAGTAGCTTTGTGTGTGCTCCTCCATGAGTTTGCATGGCTGGATGGTGGATTGGGGATATATGCATCCCACTCTCCCCCCTTGTGTCTGAGCCATTGGATTTTACCTTCCAGGGCAATCATAGCTTGGCTGAAACCCAGGGTGTCCTCTTAAGAGTCGGCTACTCTGTCCTGTGCTGTTTGGAGAGCCTGGAAAAGTTCTTTGGGAATCTTATCAAATTGTCTGATGAGAATAGTGGGAGCCTGTTTCCCAGAGCCAAATTGCCATTTTCAGCATCATCATTGCTTTTGGGTTTCCCTTGTTAAAAAGAAGTGTAAGACAAACCTACTCATTTCCAGAGAAGCGTAGACTTTGGTAATGATGGTTCCAAGGAGCTTCACTGAGTAAATACCAATCCTCCCAGGCTCATGATGCAGCTTCTCTGTTGACTTTGAACCTGGGTGAGACCAGGTAGTTTTATCATCTCCCTCTCTTCCTACCCATCCCTTCTTTCCTTCTGCCCCCAGCTCTCCCTTACATTTCTGATTCACAGAGGGTGGCCAGGCAGTGCTCCTAAAAAGGAGTTGGGCCAGGGAAGCTTTTGAAAGTATCTGGACGTCTAAAGATCCCCAGCAGTCACAGGGACCACATGGTGGTAAACAGTGTCCAAGAGAGACTGACCAGGCCTGAGCTCCAGGCAGACTTGACGCAATAATAACCATTAGCAAATATTGAACATGTGCTGTTTATCAGGCCAGGGGTCAGCCGTTTATAGAGGTTTTATTATTTGATGTTCACAACATTCCAAGGGATTGTTTCTTCCGTTATTTCCATTTTACGAATGAGAACATTGAGGCTCTCAAAGGCTAAATGAGTTGCCTGGAACCACAGTTAGCGGTGGAGTCAAAATTCAGTCTCCAGGGCTGTTGAACTCTGGAAGCCGTAACCTTAACCACTGGGTTATACTGATTTAGTCTTGGTGGGTGGAGGCTGCTGCCAGTTTTAAGAATAAACTGTTTCTAGATGTAAATAAAACACAAATACTCCTTTCGAACTCCAAAGGACAAGAGGTTATCCTTGTGACTTTGATAGGAAATAGAAGACAGGTTGTGACGTGTTTGGGGTAATTCTTGGTATGTAAACACCTGTTCAGCTATTCTGGGGTTCGGGGGTGGGGGTGAGGGGAACAGGGGGAGGGGGAGGTCATTATTGCAAAAACCATTTCCTGAGAGTACGACTTCAGGAAATGCTGGAGTATTAAAAATACCACTTGTGTGGGAGCAGTGGTAGAAGCATGACTCATTTTCGGCAATTGTGTCCATAGGTCACAAAGGATTTGGGGAACACAGGGGATATTCATACACGATTGTGTTGGTAGGCGGTTCATTATGAAAGTTTCAGTAGGTTGAGCAGCCTGGTCACATTTTGAGAAGAGTGACATTTAACCTCCTCCGTGAAAATGGTGCAGTTTGACTCCTCCATTTATACATTGACGCACAAACATCAGTTGCCCACCCCCTCCACGCAAGGCCTTGTGCTGGGTGCTTTGGGGAAACGCAAGAGGGATCCACACAGCCCTGGCTCTTCAGTGCGGTGCTTATGCATTGGTTGCAGTGAAGCAAGTTTCTTTCTCTAATTCTTTCTTTCTTTTCACCTTGAAGTTTTAATGAAAGGAAGACTAGTCCTAAGAGGAAAACATTTTGCTTTATTTTTCCAGCACAAATAGTTTCCAAAAACCTGGTCTGGTAACTCCCAGGCTTTCCGATCAGGATGCTGTGATGAGGAGGAAAGAATCAGGAGCTTGGCACAGTTTATATACTTTTGGTCACTCTAGAATGAGCCAGGGTAGAGAGACTAGGAATTATTCATTTGAAATATGCCCAGAGGATTTTTTTGACTTTAATAGTTTAAACTCCTTTATATATAAAATTTGAGACATAATAGAATACAATAATACAATGATGGCCCATGAAACTACCTCCCAACTTGAGTACCAGAATAGTATCAACAACTTGCATCTCCCTGTGTGCTCCTCCTCTAGCCTGATGCCCAGCTGCTCTTCTTCCCTCGGAGAGGTAGCCAGTATTTTGAATTTGCATTGACATGACAGTGTATGGACATTTCACATCTGTTAAAGTGTATGCGATGGCGTGTTATGAGGGAATTCAAAGAAAAATAGCTTAGACCACGTCTGGCAGATCTGTGACTGAGTTTGCTTCCACACAGGGGCTCAACCTGCACACAAATGCAGTTGCTCCTGAAAGGGCTGCAGAGCACAGGATTGTGAGTTTGGGCCAGAGTGGCTTCACCTCTCTTTGCCACTGACACGAACCAGCTGTTATGACCTCAGTCTAATAATGTGACCTCCTTGAGCCACCATTTCTTCATCTTAAAAATGGAGGTGAAGGAGTTCCCGTCGTGGCTCAATGGTTAATGAATCCAACTGAGAACCATGAGGTTGTGGGTTCTATCCCCGGCCTTGCTCAGTGGGTTAAGGATCCGGCGTTGCCGTGAGCTGTGGTGTAGGTTGCAGACGCAGCTCGGATCCCGCATTGCTGCGGCTCTGGTGTAGGCCGGTGGCTACAGCTCCGATTCGACCCCTAGCCTGGGAACCTCCATATGCCGTGGGATCAGCCCTAAAATTGGCAAAAAGACCAAAAAAAAAAAAAAATGGAGATGAAGTGAGAAGTACATTTCAGTGTCGCTGTAAGAATTAAAAGAATAAATGCACAGAAATTGCTGGGCATGTGGTTGGTATTCAGTTAAAGGTAGTCGGGAGTGGCAGTTCAGCTGAAAGGGAAAAATAAGTAACTCTTCGAAATACTGTACAGTGTCCTAATTATTATTAAGGAAATATACACAATAAAAATTAATCTATATTACTTCTTTTGCTTTTTATTTTTCCCTTTCTGCGGTCTTTTTCTCACTGTTTACCATTGGATCTTAACAGGTTTGCCAATTTTTATACAGGTCGTCAAGAGGAAAGTACCCCACACAGTAAATATTTCAGTCAGAATATGTCAGATATGACAGAACTCTAGGTTAAAAGTGTGATGTTTATAGTGAACAAAACTAATGCAAACTAAATGTAACCATAGGAACTGATTTCATCATTCCTCTGTGGAGGTGGTATCTGATTAGCAAAATTTTGGTGGTTTAATGAATTCAATTTATTTTTTCAATTAAAATTAAAAAATTTCTAAATTTGTAGGTACCAGTACACAAAAGTAAAACAATATTTTAAAAACTCTTTTTATTTTTCCCCTATTAAGCAAAGCTCTTTTCCTCTTAGAAAAATTTTGGCTTTGAATAACATATAAAATATAGAAATATATATGTATGTACATATGGATATGTATGTATGTGTGTATTTGTGTATTTATTAAGTTTTCAAATTCTTTTTGCTGAATTTGACAAAGAAAGTGGTACTCAACTGTGAATTGTTACCTATGAGTTATCTGGAAAACACATCTTAGGGATTTTTCAAAATTAACTGAGCTCATTCATTCAACAGAATATTCACCAAATATTTGTTGCATAGGTATGAAACGAGAGTATTTTTAGGGGCTAGAGATAAGTCAAAAAGATGCCAGGGAACATGAAACTCAAGGTGCCTTTTTTTCCCTTGTGTGATAGTTTTCAAGTTGTATTTTAATCACAAAGTCAGTGTGTTTAAGAACAATCCATTTGAATACCCATTTATAATAGAAACATTAGAAATTTATAGAATCATACATTTCCTTAATAGATAAATATGTGGAATATGAAGAATAGGTGGGATTGAAATGTATTATGTCTGCCTTAAGAGCCAGTGCATTTTACATACGGTTTCTCAGTTATTCCTATGATTATGGGAGGTGAGTGTTCATATCCTCATCTTATTGATGAAGAAACTGTGATTCTGAGAGACTGTGGGATGTGTTCTGGATTCAAAGCTAGGAAGAGCCACCATCAGTATAAAGTGACCTTCAGGTTTTATTCCAAAGTCTCTTTTCTCCTATTAGAAATTTTCCTTTTCAAATCAGTAAAACAACAACAAAACAAAACAAAAAAGAAAACCAACCAAAAATGACTCTTCTCATCTATGTTAAGTATTGTTTTGGAAGTTCTAGCCAACGCAAGAAGATATTTAAAAAGTCAGAAGCATTCATATTTAAAAACAAAATTAAATGTATTGCATACTTTTAAAAACTAAAATGGAAAGTCTAAAAAAAACCCATAGGCATCAATAAAGCAGAGGGCTAAATACGAATATATACAAATCACGATGAGCCCCTTATCTCAAGTCATAATAATGACATAACATCTAAATTATTTAAGAATAAGTATTCTTATAAGAGAGTTGTATCTCCTATTTAATGTAGACAAGCTTTACTGAATAATGTTAGAGAGGACCTATGGAGAGGTGAACTGTTATCCTTGAGGGGACGATAAATCAGAACGACTTGTATTTCAGTCACCTTACAGGTTGGACATAACCTACATCAAAAATCTCAATAGAATTTTTAAACTTAACAATGATTACAATTTCCTTCTGCAAAAAAATAGACTTTTTTTTTTTTTTTTGGCTTTTTAGGACTGCACCTTCAGCATATGGAAGTTCCCAGGCTAGGGGTTGGATCGGAGCTGTAGCTGCCAGCCTACACCATAGCCACAGCAACGCTGGCTCTGAGCCGCATCTGCAGCCTGTCCCATAGCTCACAGCAGCACTGGTTCCGTAATGCACTGAGCGAGGCCAAGGACCGAAGCCAAGTCCTCATGGGTAGTAGTCACATTTGTTGCTGCTGAGCCACAACGGGAACTCCCTAGACATCATTTTTTGAGCACGTAACGGAATGGCAGGCATTATTCTAAACGTTTTACACAGACTGAATACCTTTCCTAATAAAGACGTCCTTACTATCCCCGCTTTACAAATAAGGCATCTGAGGCCAAGGGAAGGTAAATAACTTGTCCAAGGTCACAGGATGCCTAATAATGTGGCGAGCCAGGGGTCTCAAAGCCCAGGGCCCGTGCCCTGAACCCCGCCGTGCTCAGCGAAGGACATTAACTTAGCACTTGGCGAGGGGGAATCTTAGAATGGAGCTGATCGTCCCCAAATACGCATCTGAGTACATAGTCCAGAAATAAGCCTGCTGTATAGACAAATACAGTAAATAATGAGACATCTTGAAAGAACAGTGAAAGAATTATTTAATACTTATTACTTAGCCTTCTTAGCTAACACTTTTTGAAAAAAAAAAACACTGTAATTCCCCAATTTCTTACCTCATGATCAAAATAAATTTGGAATGGCTAACATGATAGGTTAACAGAAAATAGGAGTTATTGCCTGTCAGGTGTCTGAAGAAACCATTATTATTATTATTATTATTGACTATGAAGCGACAGAAGAAATCACAAAGGGAAAGACTGACAGATTTGGCTACAGAAAGACTTGTAAACACATGGACCACAACAAGAACAAAATAACTTAGGTCACCAGATGGGAAAGGATCATATCAGACATGACAAACAGGCCATCTGTGGTGAAAACCCTCAAAGGAGAAGTGAAAGCAGTGGACTGGTTCTGCTGCACGTGCGGGGCCGCAGGAGCGGAGAGGACCCGCTTCCGGGTGGGGGAGCAGGGCCGGTGTCACAGGGATGCACCTGGGGCATCCCCACTGCACGTGACCTTTGAACAGGGAGAAGGGGGCTGAGCTGGTGGCTGCTGAGGTCTGGCGAGACTCTGGAGACTGGAGAGTTGGAGTGGTGCTAGGATGTGGTCCTAGGGCAGGAGGTGGTCACCCAGAAATCTCATCTCTGGGAGGGTCCTTTCTTCCAGAGGGCAGCAGAAAGGAAAAACTGAGGGGATACCGCCTGGATTTGGAAGGAATTGCGAGAGCAGTCCCAGAAAATCCACCTCAGTGACAAGGCTTCTGTGGGCAGAGAAGATGGTGAAATAGTGTTTCTCAGAGTTCCATTGGAAAATGGAAGAGTCTGCACACAGGAGCAACAGGATCCCCTGGCAGGTGGATTTTTCTTTGCTGTGAATATCTCCTTTATGTAATGATGGCAGGGCAGTGATTTCTAAGGACAGTCCCAGGACTCGGGAGATCACATGGGCACTTGGAGGAAAATAGAAGCTTCAAGGCATCTCCTGAGCCTTCCCGTGAATAGCTCATGCGAGACATGGGGAAAAGACACGAATAAGCCGCCCCACAACTGCAGTGACGACCAGCAAGGAAACAGAGAACAATGATCTCCTTCACAAGCACATGAGGCTGAAACAGCACTTGGAGAAAATGACTGTATGTCTAACAAACCAACCTCCTTTTACTAAATCTAAGCTCAGTGCCGGCAGGGAGGTTTGGGTTTTGTTTGCTGCTCTCCTGTACCCAGAAGAGTGATTGGCCTTGGTAGACACTCAATAAATAGTTGTTAAATGTAAAAGACCACACTTAGCTGTGCCGTTTGTGACAAAAGCTTGGTAACTCTGACATTGCAAATGGCATGCTAAACTGGGTCAACATTTTGGGAAAACAAGAAAACAAGGCGGAGTATCACTGTACACATGCAAATGTTCAAATCTTCTGAATCCATCAGTGTACTCTTGGGAATTTATTCTAAGAAAATAATTGAACATCAAAACAAAGCTCTATGTATGAACTTCTGTAACACTAGAAAAAAAGTCAAAAAGCAGAAAAAGAGCTTAATAAAACTACATGTATCCTATCAATAAAAGAGCACTTATCCATTCTAAAGTGGTAATTAAGAGGACCATAGAGACGTAGAGAAGGATTCTGTGGGAAGTGAATAAAGCAGGAAGTAGAGGAGCCTTCCTGCTGCCTCCAGTGCCCCCTGTCGGAGCACATCTTCCTGCTTCTCCGAATCTTCCTACTGTGGGTGCAGACCCTGTAGACACTGATAAAGCTCCCATTGTCGCCAAGATGCTGCCACATCCATCAAGTCAGACTCCTGCCCTTGTGACACTAGATGGGATTCCCCCTTCATGTCACCTCTCCTGCAGCGGTCCCCACATAATACAACCTTGTCTTTTCAGGGGAGTCAGAAACCGTTAGTTGTTCACGTTATGTTGACCTCTGGCTTCAGGCCTTGTTCCAAATCATCACCCTCCTCCCAACCCTCTTCAGCTACAAGTATGTGTCCCGTTCTCACTTGCTTAACTTCGGTTTTCTTCGAAGGCCTCGCGGTTCCTCATGCACATCAACCCCAGCCGGCCTGACTCTGCAGGTCCAGGCGTGCCTGAATCCTCTGGTGGCAGGAACCACTTAGGCGCAAGTGAGGACCACAAATGTGGAAGTCATTTCTTCGTTAAGTGGTTGAGATATGACGTGTGCTTTTATTTGACCAATTTAAAAATATTTTATACTTATATTTTAATGTAAAATATAATGTAATATATAAAATGTAATGTTGAATATAGAAAAAAACTCAATCACTGCTCTCTGTTAATTTCTTGACAGTTCTTGAGGTACCATTTTGTGCTATATTGTATATTTAAACTGAATTTGAAATATTACTAATATAAGGCATGTTTGAAACCATTGGAAGATTTATAAAGAAAAAGTTGATAATCTTCTCTTATTGTGTCCAATCCATTTTTCCTCCTCTGAAAAGCACACATTGATAGTTCGATGTATGAGTTTCCACACATTTCTTTTTCTTCATGTTTTAGAAATAAACCTAAATTCATGTTCTTGTATATGGAGAGGCTGTGTGTGTATGTTGGTGGAATCAACGTAGACACACAAATTAGAAACTTGCTTTTTTTTTTACTTACTAACTCATCTGCTTTTTTTTTTACTTACTAACTCATCTGGACATCTCTTCTGGTCAACGAATATAGATTGACCAATTGTCTTTATAGTAGCAGAATATTCTGTAGTGTGAATGACTCAAAGTTAATTCAGTTATTTCCCTCTTTTTGGATATTCAACCTAATTTTTGTGATTATTGTATTTTAAAATGTTACAGTATACTTACATGTACATGTTATAAATAAACATGATTACGAATACCTATGTACTTATATATACATGCATAAAATTTGGGTCCTTTTGTTTCTCTCAAATATGATGGTAACATTGATCCAGCACGTGTTTCTCATTTTAATATATGTTGCTTTGTTTCCCATAATGAGGTGGCGGTTAACAACCCATCACCCATGTGTTGAGTGAGCATTTTCATTTCCTTACCTCTTCACCGAAACTGAACATATCTAAATTTTTGCCAGTTTGATGGGTGGGGAAGAAATGGAATCTCATCATTATTTTAATTAGCGTTTCCCAACTATGTGTTAGGCTGTGTATGTTTGCATTAGGTTATTGTCTTTGGCATTTCTCTTTTTGGTAACACTGTACACATACTTGCCCATTTTTCCTTTGGGATGGTAAGTAGTTTGCTTATCGAGGAGCAAAATAGGAGCTTTTTATCACATGCATTACAGTATGTGATAGAGGAAAGGAAAACCTTTTCCCTCTATCCTAGAGTCCTTGTCTGAGACCCCATAAATTAAACTGACAAAAGACAAGTTAATAAGAGAAAAGCAGATAAATGTTAACATGTGCGTTGTGCATACACATGGGAATACTCAGTGATGAGTAACTCCGAGGAGAGGTAAGAACTTGGCACTTACGTAGTATCTTAACCAAAAACAGAAAAAAAAAATTTTTTTGCAGAAGTGACAAGACAAAAAGGACTTTGAGTTTCTAGGGTGGCAAAATGTGGGACGGCAAATACATGGGAGAACTAATGGAAGGTAAAGGCTCGCTGGTGAAGTTTGTCGAATGGATTTCTCTGGTGCTGTCTCTGGGATGGTCAGGTTCTAGAGTGTCTCCAGCGATGAACCTCTCTCCTTCCTGGTAGGGAGGCGAGGGGGAGGGGGCACCTTTACAAGTGTATGTCCTGCTTTCAGTCAAATAGGAGGGGGGCAGAGGGTTTTTCTGGTATCTCTTTCTTCTCAGTTGTCTTCAGCTCCAAATAATCCTTATGCCAAAGAGGCTTATTGTTTACCTTTTAAATTTATTTAATGGTATCTTTTGTCATGAAAAAAGTTTAAATGCATAAAGTACATCTCTCTTTTCCTTAGTGATTTCTGGGTGTCTTCATTTGCTTTTAGGAAGACCCTCCTTCCCTAGATTATGCAAATTATTTTCTAAATTTTCTACTTATTTTGTTTCATTGTTTACTTTTAAATAGTTTTCTAGAGATCCAGCCTTACTTTTCTTCTTACTTTTCTCACTGTTCTTTGAAGATCTCATTTTCCCCCATGGCGTGAGACTCTGACTCTACCCTGATGTCTTCTAAATCTGTTTTCATCTAATGCTGTAACTCTTAACCGCATCTCCAGAGCAAGCCTCTTAAATCGAGCACCTCACGTACAACAAACCAAACTTACGGTTGTACCCCTGTCCTCATACATTTTATTCCTGCCTCTTTAGTCATGGATACACCACCGTTACCAGGAGCCAGTCCAGAAAACTGGATGGGGTCCGGCAGCCCTCCTTTACTCTTAAATCTCTTACTTCTTTCATGTTAATTTCTCTGACATCTGTCCACTTCTCTTTTCTTCTCATTTCATTTCCTGTACAATTGCAACAGTCTCCCAACTGCCTTTTTTTTTTTTTTTTTTTTTTTAGGGCTGTACCCAGGGCATATGGAGGTTCCAGGCTAGGGGTCGAATCGGTGCTGCAGCTGCTGGCCCATGCCACAGCTGCAACAAGTTGGGATCCAAGCCATGTCTGTGACCTGCACCACAGCTCACAGCAATGCTGGATCCTTAACCCACTGAGCAAGGCCAGGAATCAAACCCACCTCCTCCTGGATCCTAGTTGGGTTGTTAACCACTGAGCTACGACGATGATGATGACGATGGAACTCCCAACTGCTTTTCTTAATAGTATTTCCCCCATTCAATTTAACTTTGAAATTATTTTTAAAATTATCTTTCTGAAATACAAATCAGACTAGACCTGAAGTCCTAAAAACCTTCAATGACTTTTCCCTTCTAAGAAAAGTCTAAATTTCTAGGCATGACCTAAAAAGCACTAATGAGAGCAAACTTCTTGAGAGCAAGTCCACTTCTTACCTATTTTGGTATAACAAAGTGTTTAGTACATATATGTGTAAAAAAAAATTCTGGGAAAAAGCTCTCAAATACATGTATTCTATTAATATCAGAAGCTAGAATTAATTTTATATGTCTCCTTTGTAGCTATATGAGTAGTTTTCTAATGAATCATAAATAAGAACCAAGATTATACTGGATGCCATAAAAAAGGAGGCTCAAGAGAATAAAATCTTTTGAACAGTATCATGATATCTGCAATTAATTTTCAAATGATTCAGCAAAAAATTCCATATATCATATATATATACACACATATATGTGTGTACATAAACATACATATGTATGTGCATATATGGAGAGAGAGAAAGCAAATTTGGCAAATGTTAACAATTAATAAGCATAGGTGAGCACTATACAAGTGTTCATTGTACTTCACTATTACTTTTTCTGAAGGTTTGAAAATTATTAAAAGAAAATATTAGGAAAAAGAACTCCAGGGAGATCTCTTGTGGCACAGTGGGTTAAGGCTCTGGTGTTACCACTGTAGCAGCTTTGGTCACTGCTGTGGCCTTGGTTCAATGGCTGGTTCAGAAACTTCCACATGTTATGAACGTGGCCAAGAAAAAAAAAGAAAAAAGAAAAACACTTCAACAGCAGTGTTTGAAACATGCATTTTAAAACAGTCTCAACTAATATTAAATAGTTTTGAAAATCTTTTCTGATTCAGTAAGAAATTTATATATAATTTTAGTTTTGTATTTATTTATAAAGATGAATGTTTTTCATATGTTTATAAGAACTTTTATTTTTCCTTTTATGAATGATCTTTGTCCATGTTTCTAGAGGAAGTTAGTTTATTTCTTAAGAGCCTTTTATATATGATATAAATGTATTAATACTTTGCAATATATAAACAAATAACTCTGAAACATATGTCATTATATGGGAATTTCATATATTATAGAAAAATATTCCACAAACCAATGGAAAAGGGAAGAACTGGAAAAGTTGGCAGACTCTTCGTCACGTAGACATGTGAGATTTTCTTACTAAAATTTTTACCAAAATTAATGCAATATGACTGAAAACTTGATTGCAAAAAAGCTGAAATAAGGGAGTTCCCATCGTGGTTCAGTGATTAACGAATCTGACTAGGAACCATGAGGTTGCAGGTTCGATTCCTGGCCTTGCTCAGTGGGTTAAGGATCCGGCATTGCCGTGAGCTGTGGTGCAGGTTGCAGACGCGGCTCGGATCCCGCATTGCTGTGACTGTGGTGTAGGCTGGTGGCTACAGCTCCAATTTGACCCCTAGCCTGGGAACCTCCATATGCTGCGAGTGCGGCCCTAGAAAAGGAAAAGAAAAAAAAAAAAAAGCTGAAATGAATACAGATAATTATTGGTTGATCTTGGGACTGAAAAGAACTTTTCATAAAAATGATGGAGGAAGGAACAAAGAAAGAACTGGCAATATAGTTGGTTACATACCAACCTAAAAAAATACTTACATAAACAGCAAAGAGGTGAAATCCTTAATATAAAGAGAACTCTTGAGAAATCAAAACAATCACATCACAATAGAGAAAAACTTTAAAAGGACAAAAGCGGAAAGAAATCCAAATGCCTTAAAAGCATAGGAGCAGCTATTTTAAAACAGACTCCAGGGCTTTGCTTTGTTGGTTTACAGCAGTTTGTATGAGGGAGCATCACCCTCAGCTGATGACGATCCAGAAAAGCAGCAGTGATGCTTTTGGACATGTTAATGTAATATCCAGCGCCGGAGCAAGAACCCAGCAGACAAGAGGGCAGACTGTCCAGCCTTACTTGGCACTGGTCAGGCCCTTATTAAAGTAATGCAATCAATGTGGAGTTCCACCCTTTAAAATGCATGTAGAGAAACGAGAGAGGGTCTCCTACCAGGCACCACCAAGATGATCACAAAGCCAAACCAATCGGGGAAGATTAAGGGGGTTGTATTTATTTAGTCTAGAGAGAAAAAAGCTAAATACTGAATAAATAGTTATTTTCAATTATATAAGTATGTGAAAAAATGATTATCCTGAGGAAAAGCAGATTATTTTATCTGTATGATAGACAGCGAACTAAGAGGAATATGATTAAATTGCACTGAGACTCTAATTAACTTTAGGCCTTGCAAAACTTCAGGGCAAACCAACAAAGAAACAAAGGAACCCCTGCCTTTGTATATCTTTGTGAGTAATTTAGACAACTGCCCATCTTGTGGCTTAGTTATAGAATAGCAGGTGGCTGAGTCCTTGATTAGAATTATAGGTTTATAGAACCTTAGAACTAAAAGAATAGCTTCAGTAGATTAAAGTTTCTCATATATTTTGTAGATTTCTGTAGCCACCCACTCACCAATAGCATATACAAAGGAAAGTATAGGATATGAAGCCTTGGAAGTTAAAAGGTTTATCATGGTCAGGGAGCTTTTTAAAGCATTTGCTCAAATAATGTGAACAGATCTTAGTTATCTGGTAGGAAAAAAACAAACTGTAAATTAGGGCAGGGCAGTACTGTGATTCTTTTTTTTTTTTTTTTTTTTTGGCTTTTTGCTATTTCTTGGGCCGCTCCCACCGCATATGGAGGTTCCCAGGCTAGGGGTCGAATTGGAGCTGTAGCCACTGGCCTATGCCAGAGCCACAGCAACACGGGATCTGAGCCGGTCTGCAACCTACACCACAGCTCACGGAAATGCCGGATTGTCAACCCACTGAGCAAGGCCAGGGATCGAACCCGCAACCTCATGGTTCCTAGTCGGATTCGTTAACCACTGCGCCACGACGGGAACTCCAGTACTGTGATTCTTAATCTTTTTCCAGGCTATGGATAAAAACTTGTCTTTTATCCCAAGAAAAATACATATAGTTACATGCATACATCACTGGCACTCAGGGCCCCCAAATATAGTGGTCAAGGTGGGCGTAGTGTGACATAGTGGTAAAAGCACCACAATTGGACTTCTTATACTTAAATCTATATTGAAATCCTAACTTTTCCACTTACTAGCCTTCCAGTCTTAAGAATGTTAGTCAATTTCTCCATGTCAGTTTCCTCATTCTAAAATGGGGATAACCTCTCTTCTGGAATTTTTTTCATAAACATCACTTAGGTAAAAAAAAATAAATTTAAAAATATTTTTAAAGTAAACGACTTCACACATAGCAGATGCTGTTAAAAATGTTTTTCCATTTTCATGTTGTGATTCCCTGTAAAAATTTGATAATAAAATTTATTCAATAGGTAATGATTGATGTTAAAAAGTGAAAAACTAAGACATTCATTGTACTTAGTAAGCATTATATTACTTTCGATCATTTTTTCTGTTCTTTGTTCTCGTGTGTAAGATTGTTGTGGAGGACTCGTGTACAGGTAGTGATAGAGATGATATTTATTAGGGTAGGTCAAGGTCAGAAAGTCATAGTTCATCATTATAGGTTATTACTTAGGTTGTTTTTAATTTTATCCTTTTATTTTTTAGTGTTTTCTATAGGAACACAATATTTATCCCCACCTCATCACTATCTCATTTGAAATAACATGATACTACCTCATATATAAGCCAACCATCCTACAAAAATATACTTCCATCCACCCTCTCCAGCCTGGGCTCCCATGACCCTAATATATTTTACTTCTACATGATACCAGTGTACAAAATATTGCCATCACTTTTGTTTTAAATAGTCATTTTCTGCCAAATATATTGAGAAAAAGAAAAAAAAAGACAGCTTCCACATTTATTATCTCTGGGGTGCTTCAGTATTTCCTGTAGAGCTGAGTCCTTCACTGCCCTCTGTCAGCCTCAAGAACCTCCTCTAGCGTCTATATGGTTTGGGTCTCTGGCATTAACCTCTTTCAACCTTAACAGTCTGAAAACATCTCCACTTCATTCCCATAATTAAATGCTATCTTTGCTGGTTATAAAACCCCAGACTGACAGTCCCCCTTCTTCAGCACCCAAACGATGTTATTCCATTGCCCTCTGACCTACTTCGCTTTGATGAAAAGCAAATACCCCCATCTTTGTTTGTACGAAGTGTGTCCTCTTAACTCATTGTGTATGAGAGTTTCTCTTTATCCGTGATTTTCAGCAATTTGACCAAAATATACCCCAGTGTTGTTTGGCTTGTGTTCTTGTTGCTTGAGATTCACTGAGTTTCTTGGATTCCAGGGTGAATATTCCTAATCAAGTTTGAAAGCTCCTCTGTCATTGGCTGTTAAAATATTTTCTCTCTCTCTCTTCTGGGACTTGCAGTTTCATGTCTGTTAGACCATTTGATTTGATCCCTTAGGTCACTGATGCACTCTCTGTTCTTTTTTCCTTTCAATCATTTTTCTCTCTGAGATTCAGACTGGAAGATCTCTACTGACCTGTCATTAATTCTACTGATGGTTTCTTCTGAAGTGTATGATCTTTCTGTGTTAGTTCCTCTAGTAAGCAAAATTAAGGGTGGGCTTAAAGTTCCAAAAGATATGCTGGAAAAATGTCTGTGATGGATAAAAAGATAAGGGCACAGAAGAAGGAAGAGAGAACCTTCAGACTGTCATTAAAATTTGGTGCCTGTGAAGGAGATGAAAAGGAGAAGGAAGGATGATTAGATAGGAAATTTGGACTTGTACGCAGAAGTCAAAAAGTTTTGCAGGGCAGGTGGGAATTTCACAGTCCAAAGTTACCCTCTGGAGGAGTTCAACAACTCGGGAATGAACCTGCATTAATTACCCCTGTCATGCTCAGCCATTGGCTGGGAGCAGCCTATAGGAGGCTTTGCTTTGGTGCAAATGCTGTGACAGATCCAGAGAAATAATAGCTGGGCTATTAGTTTTGCTCCATGCAGCAGGAGATCTGAACAGTGCATATTTATGATTAACCCATGGCTGTTAGGCCCATTTAATTAAAAAAAAATTAGATGTGTTTTTTTTTCTATAATTTTTCTATTTGGTTCTCTTTTTAATGTTTTAATTTCTTAAAAACCCTATCTCTTCATCCATTGTATTGCTTTTTCTGGTAATTTTTAAACTGTATGTGTAATGGCTGTTTAGAAATCTTGGTCTACTTACTCCAATAGTTAGATCATCTGTTGGTCTGATTCTGTAGGTTATGTTTGTCTCTTAAATAGAGTCACATTTTCCTCTTTCTTTGCTTGTCTCATAATTTCTTATCGTTTTCTGGGTATTGTGCATAAAAGAACAGTGGAGACTGAGGCACATATTTGTTTGTTTTATTTTCCAGAGAGTGTAAGTTCCTTCTTCTTTTGATTAGGGTGTGGGACTAATAATCCAGCTCTCTCCTACAGGGGTGTTGAACTGGTGCAGCAGCACAGCGTTAATCATATTGAATTTACCTGTGATTAACCACACTCCCAGCTTCCTTCACAGACTTTTTGACCTTGTCGGTATTTGAGCTGGGAGGAGGGTAGGCTGTAGTTTCATCTTTGAATAAAAATCTGGAGGATCCCTAGAACTTGAGCATCATGAGAATGTGAGAGACTGTGTAATTATGATTTTTTTTTTTCCTCCAGCCTCCTCCTCATTATAATCTAGGGGTTACGTCAGGGAGAGCACTGTCAGGCTGAGCAATTAGTTTTTCACCTAGGGCTCTATCAAACTCTAGTCTTCTGAGCTAGGCTTTTCTGTGGAATAACATTTGTCTGATTTCTCTTTCACTCAGAACCTCCTAAGCCATAACAGGCTGGCCCCGCCATCCACCTATACCCAGACCACGTGCTCACGCTCAGGTGCGGGAACGTACATACTCTGTTTTCATCTAAGAAGGAATCATTCGCTTATCTCTGAAATTCAGTTCATCAAGGCGTCCTTGCTTCTGCCACTCCTTGCACCTCTCAGAGCAAAGTATGATTTTTATCTTGTCTAACTAGTTTTTTACTATCGCCATAGGCATAAAGGTCTCTTGTGTCTGTGTAAGGTTCCCTGGAAACAGAACTCTGTTATAGTTTATTGATAAGTAATGGATGAATACCTATAGCTCACTTATCTGTTGCTGAGCTTGAAGCTGTTTAGTACTGAGGTAATTTCTTAAAATTTGGCACTCAGAATTAAGGGTTCGAGGCCAACGGCTTTGCTTGTTTCAGACTATCTCCTTTTGGTATGATTTTTCCTATTGCTCATTCCCACTAGTAACTGGTAATGTTAAGGGAAGCTCACCCTCCCCTGTGTGGCTTCTCAGTGGTCTCTGGGTAAATCCTTTAAACTCACATATTTTCTGTTTGACTATTGTCCCTTCCCAGAATGCACTCTTCCTCTTTTTCTACCGTAGTGAACTCCTCCAAATCCACTTCATGTGTCATCTCCTTTGAGAATCCTTTCTAACATTTTTCAAGCTTTTTCTGAAACTGTTTCTGCAAAGGATCAGAAACTATTTTAGGTTTGGTGGGGCAGTCTCTGTCATTACCATTCAACACAGTTAGTGTTGCAAGAAAGCTGCAGGTTACAGGCCTTCTTGGTTCTTCTTGTTTTCTTGCAGGTTCTAGGGCCACTCCTCTCAGATAAGATGTAAGTGAATGAGCATGCTCTGCTCCCATAACATTTACCAAAACAGCCAGACTGTAGTTTGCTGACATGTCTCCTAAAGAATGAGTAGACCTCCCTGTTGTGCTTGTTGAATTGTAAGGTGGCCAATTACTCGTTTGGGCTGCTCTGAACACAGTTACTGTGGGATGTGCTGTGTCCCTAGCATCATGTTGGACATATAATAATTCTTTGCAGTGTAAGTGAAAGAAATGAAGAAATGAGGTAACTGTGGAAATGGAGAGACAGAAGCAAGTGAGAAAATAACTGTATTTTATAAACAATGCTAGTCATTGTAACAGATTGTAACAGGTTGTAACCCTCAACCTCAATACTCAGTTCCTTGGGGTTCCTGTCCTGGCTCAGTGGAAATGAATCTGAGTAGCATCCATGAGGACACATCCCTGGCCTCGCTCAGTGGGTTAAAGATCTGGCATTGCTGTGAGCTGTGGTGTAGGTCACAGATGTGACTCAGATCTAGTGTGGCTGTGGTGTAGGCTGGCAGCTGCAGCTCCAATTTGACCCCTAACCTGGGAACCTCCATATGCCACAGGTGCAGCCCTAAAAAAGACAAAGAAAAAAAAATTCTCAGTTTCATAACACAGCAAAGATTTCTTTCTTGCTTACACACTTCATTGTGGACTGTCAGGGTCAGGTGGAGTAGGCTGTGTTCTCCATTCACAGACCTGATTCCTTCCATCTAAAGGCTCCACTGCCAGGAGTTCCCGTTGTGGCTCAGCGGGTTACGAACCTGACTAGTATCCATGAGGATGTGGGTTCGATCCCTGGCCTCGCCCATTGGGTTAAGGATCTGGTGTTGCTGGATCCCTGGCCTTGCTCAGTTGTATAGCTCTCAGATGCAGCTCCAATCCCAAGTTGCTGTGGCTCTGGTTTAGACCAGCAGCTGCAATTCCCATCCGACTCTTAGCCTGGGAACTTCCGTATGCCACATGTGTGGCTCTAAAAAGCAATAAACAAACAAACAAATAAATAAATAAAATGGCTCTGCTGCACATTCTAGGTCCTCAGCTAGGAAAAGACAGCAAGTGTCACGAAGGTGCTAATGGCTCAGGACTAGAAATGGCACCCATCATGTTTGCCCATGTTATTTTTGTCAAGATCTCAGTCATAGGTACCACCCTATGGTGAAAAAAAGGAGGCTGAAGAATGGATTCTAATTCTGTGCCTGGGAAAAAGAGGGGGTTATGGCTGTTGGTAAGCACTAGCAATCTAGTTTGGGTTATATTAAAACAAGGCGATGAGAGGATAAAGCAGCTTAGATGAGAAAGCAGTCAAGAAGCTGCTTCCCAGAGGGAGGAAGCAGCATTTCCAACCGTGGCATACAGGTTAATTTTCTCAGTAGAAACTTTCAGCCTTTGTAAGTGCTGTTATTTACAAATTCATAAACTATCTTAGATAAATATAATTGGGTGCCAGTGTGGGA
Organism: Phacochoerus africanus; assembly: GCF_016906955.1. Lineage (NCBI taxonomy): Eukaryota > Metazoa > Chordata > Mammalia > Artiodactyla > Suidae > Phacochoerus > Phacochoerus africanus. The sequence goes on from NC_062550.1 coordinate 94,269,665, forward strand.
AAAAAACACCCCACAAAACTGATTGGCTGTGCTCCAAGATACACTAAAACAATGTGGCAGATGTGTGGGAAGAGACCTGCCCTCAGTCTGGGTGAGGTTACAGGCATTAAATTTAGTTATTTTAAAGCCCAAGGTATAATTATCAATCTCTGAAAACAATTTTATCCTAATTTCATCTTAATTACATTGAGCCTCTTTCTCACTAGCTGCAATTATGTCCTTTATAATAATCCCTTTGGACATTTCTCAGAGTTATTGAGCATGTTTTCTTATCAGAGGTGGTGGGAGATAGTGATAGGAATGGGAAGGTAGAGATCTTGTGTGTAAGATAGCAGTTTATAAAGCATGAAGGGAAGATATTGATCATGCAATAGTGTGTGGGTGTTATAAGATTATAAATATCGTTAGTTTATTTGTTGCCGTTGAATTGCTCATGGAGTTGAAATGCCAGTAATTATACCTGCCTAAGGGAAATTAATCCATGAGAAGTTTTTGTTTGTTTGTTTTCTTTTTTTTTTTTAATGAAGGCATTTCAGGGAAGCTGTTTTGCTGATGATGACAAAAAGGATTGTGGGTGTCTTCCAAAATTCTTCCTTTAAAAACTGCCTATCTATGAAACAGCAACAGGCTCACAGACATAGAGAACAGACTTGTGGTTGCCAAGGGGGAGAGGGGAGAGAAAGGGATGGACAGGGAGTTTGGGGTTGGTAGATGTAAACTATTACATTTAGAATGGATAAGCAGTGAGGTCCTACCGTAAGCATAGAGAACTATAGCCCTTCTCTTGGGATACGACATGATGTATGAAGATGGTATGAGAAGAAGGATGTATGGGCCGCTGGGCCGTACAGCAGAAATTGGTACAGCATTGTAAATCGATTATACTTTAATTAAACAAATTCATTTCAAAGTGGGCTTTCCAGGAGAAAGATAATTTGGAGATGCTGCAATTTAGCATAGTTCCTGGGCCTGAATTCCTATTGTCATGTAGTGGTTTGTAGACAAATGAAAAATATCTGGAATTAGATTCCAGCTCTGGAGCTGAGGCAGCTTGAAGAAAGCCACAAGGGGGTTGGAAGGAAACTGCTGCCCTTTTATAAAAGGATGAGGCATCTCCACTGAAGCCTCCATTCTTTAAATAGGCCTTCTAGTCCGTCCATGGCAGCTCTGGAAGTATCTAGCACTGATTTCCCTCACTGTCTCCGGCAAGGTCGCCAGCATTTCACAACTGCTGTCATCACTGTGGCTCCCTTGGCAGGATGCATGATCCTTCTCCCTATCACAGAGTATGGATATATTTAGCTCAGTAACCATGCGTAGAAGTTGGGCAGAATGGGTGGTCATGTCTAGTGGTTTCTGCCCTGTCTTTTCTCTTGGGATGTGCATTATCCTGGTTGACACCGAAGAGTGAATAGAATGCAGGTACACTGGGGGAGAGTGAAGACTATGCATTTGTTTTCATGATTGTTAAGTTCTCATTTTATCTCTTCAAGGAGTCGGCATGTACATTGAAAAATACAAAATTTACTGTTACCAAAAATTTAAATGACATATTTCTGTGTACTATCAACTAATGATAGTGCTCACCAAAGAAAGGAAACATCACCATTAAATAGCAAGTGGAGATTTGTGTTCGGTTTAGGAAGTAGAAATCCATGAGAAGCATTCTAACGGAAGTTTGAGCAATATTACGCTTGGATGTAATACTGGAAATAAAGTAAGCTCTCAGTGTGTGGTAGTCATGAACAGCAATTTTAGTTGACACTGATTGAATGCTGGGAGTTCCCGTCATGGCGCGGTGGTTAAGAAATCCGACTAGGAACCATGAGGTTGTGGGTTTGATCCCTGGCCTTGCTCAGTGGGTTAACGATCCGGCGTTGCCCTGAGCTGTGGTGTAGGTCGCAGATGTGGCTTGGATCCCGCATTGCTGTGGCTCTGGCGTAGGCCGGTGGCTACGGCTCCGATTCGACCCCTAGCCTGGGAACCCCCATATGCCCCAGGGGCGGCCCCAGAAAAGGCGAAAAGACAAAACAAACAAACAAACGAAAAAACACTGAGTGCTCACCATGTGCCAAGAACTGTTGTAATAACTCTATAATGCAGGCAGTACGATACCCATTTTATAGATGAGGAAACTGAGACACAGAGAATTTTTAGATCTTATCTAGATTCACAAAGGAAGCCCAGAGTCAGAATATGATCCCAGCCAGCTTGACCCTAGAGCCCCCCCTGTAAAGTTTCCTACATTCTGTTTGACTACCAACTTGGCATATGGGTCAACCTTCCTGTGCCCCTTTTCTTTTTTTCTGGGCTTTCTTGGTGTAATTATAAGAGAAAGAGAGCACCTTCCTTTCTTGGGTGATGCCCACAGCCTTTTCACTCCTGTTAAGACAGCAGGCATGGCTATGGGTAGAATAGGCGATCTTAGGCTCTGCTGTCTGCACCCCATGCTGAGTCAGGGTATCTGGAGCCGTAAGGAGGCAGCTGACTAGTGGAGGGAAGGGGAAATGAAGGGCCTTCTCTCCTCTCCAAATACCCCAAAGGGCTCCAGTGCACATTAGTTGGAATGGCTGTCTTGGAGCAGGTTGAAGAACCTTTTTTACTAAGAATAATTAAACCACAAATAACCTCCCCCACATCCCCAGTCACACACATTCATGCACACACATACACAGAGCACGCATTTGAATTTTTATATTTCAAGCATTAATCCATTGAGATCTGCTGGCATTGTGACTGCCCTGAGCAGATGAAAATCATTACAGCTTAAATGTTTCTGCTCTTTCTGCACAAAGAAGAAGAGAAGTAATAGTCTAAGATGTGTAGCAGAATATTTTTCAGCTTTGGCGTCAACCACCTTATAGAAAAAACTTAGAAGTATACTTGTGCAAGCATAAACTATAGAATTTTGGCTATTCAAGTGAAAAGGACTGATTTTTTGAGAAGGGTGCCAGAGGGTTCCTACTGGTGGAGGGAGAGATCTCTGCCCGTAGTAAAGATTGGAAAGCCATATGCTTATTCCAGTGTTCTTGCCACAGCTAATCAGATTTTCTTTAAATATTTTAAAGAACCTGATTAATATTCTTTCCAAGTGATCGTGATTCGTAACAGATGGTTGCCCTTTGAAGACAAATTTCATTTTTTAATAGTAGGAAATGATCAGGAGCTGAGTCTGTGGAAAAATGACTGATTTTAAAAAAAAGGTGATAAGACTTTTGGTGAAAGACAGGATGTGGCTATAATAATAAGATTAAATTTAATTGTGTAAATTCATTGCTGCAAAGGCAATTTCCAAGAAGTATATACCACATCAAAAAAAAATCGCAGAGATGTGTGGCATTGTTGATTTTGTGGTCTCTTGATCTAACAGGTAATTTTTTGTATGTTTATATACTTCCTTATGTGCGTTTATAAGACTCAGTTTCAGATTTTTTTTTTTTTGGTCATTTTGTGTTTTTGCCTTTTTTCGGGCTGCTCCCATGGCATATGGAGGTTCCCAGGCTAGAGGTCGAACTGGAGCGTAGCCGCTGGCCTACACCACAGCCACAGCAACACAGGATCCGAGCTGCGTCTGCGACCCACACCACAGCTCACGGCAACGCCGGATCCTTAACCCACTGAGCCAGGTCAGGGATCAAACCTGCAACCTCATATTCATTTCTGCTGTCGTATTTGTTTCCACTGTGCCCCAACGGGAACTCCTCAGTTTCAGATTTTATAGCCATATGATATATATATATACTTAAGCAATAGTTCTTAGTTTATATTCAGATTTCATCATGGGAAAAATTATGTTCTAGCGTTGTCTGATAAGAAGAAAAAGTCAAATTAGGTTAGCATTTCTGGCTTAGAGGTAATTTTATAATAAAACCATGTCTTTTTTTGATGTACCTTACTATAATCCTTTAAGGAGTACTCAGAGTTACTCTGGGAAGAAAATAATTTCTGGAGTTCTCTTGGTAGCTTGATATATAAATAGCAAGTCCTTTCTTCTATGGCACAGGGGAAAAAATGAACATACTTTAGTGTCATTTTTGATTAGATTCCACGTATACGATAGCATATGATATTTGTCTTTCTCTGACTTACTTCACTTAGTATGATAATCTCTAGGTTCATCTATGTTGCTGCAAATGGCATTATTCCATTCTTTTTAAGGTGAGTAATATTCCATTGTGTACATAGCTCTACCATTGATTTCAGAGTTCACAGATTTCAAAATCAAACTTAGAGTGACCAAAGGGGAAGCCATGCAGGGAGGGTTAAATTAGGAGGATGGGATCAACACATATGCACTAGTGTATATACTAGATAACTAACAGGGACCTACTTGGAGGACCTGCATAGCGCAGGGAGGTCTACTCAATGTTCTGTAATAACCTATTTGGGAAAAAAGAATAGATATATGAATACGTATAACTGATTCACTTTGCCATAAACCCGAAGCTGTAACAACATTGTAAATCAGCTATACTGCAATAAAACTTTAAACATTTTCAGAAAGGAGCATACTTTAAACTTTTCTAATAAAACTTCATTTTTGTCATTACTACTTGATTTAAAATTTCCAAGAAATATCCTATAGTTTTGAATTTTAATCCTACTTAAAAGTTTCATTTTTGGGAAATGGCGATTGTTCCCAGTTGACATGGGAGAGAGGAAAGCCGTGTGCTGGGAGTTGACAGAGTAGGGCAAAGTTTATGTTAAAGTATACTCAGTAGGCAAAGCAGAGTTTCTGCATGTTTGTTACTGTTCGATATGTGATGCTGAACAAGTTACTCTGTCTCTCTGGGCCTTAGTAGTTACATCATTAAAATGAACACAGTGGACTACAAGATGTCAAATAATTGGAGTTCCCGTCGTGGCGCAGTGGTTAACAAATCCAACTAGGAACCATGAGGTTGCAGGTTCGATCCCTGCCCTTGCTCAGTGGGTTAAGGATCCGGCATTTCTGTGAGCTGTGGCGTAGGTTGCAGATTCGGCTCGGATCCCGCGTTACTGTGGCTCTGGTGTAGGCCGGCAGCTGTGGCTCTGATTAGACCCCTAGCTTGGGAACCTCCATATGCTGTGGGAGCAGCCCAAGAAATGGCAAAAAGATAAAAAAAAAAAAAAAAAGTCAAATAGTTCTATTCCGTTCCAACTTTCGTAACTTAGTGTTCTCTCAAGTCACAAACTGGGTGTTTTGCGGTTTTGATAACACAGGTAGCTGAGGATTCTGGCTTCTTTGGCATCGGGCATTAAAGAAAAGAGCCAGCCCAGCAAATCTGTTTTGTCTTCCCTCACAGTTTGAATTGAGAGAGGGAATGACCTACCCAAGCTATCACACTGTTGTTATTCTCGTGGTAAGGAAACTTAACAACTAGCTTGTCCGTTTCCTGGTTGGCATACCCAGGAATTATCATCATTACATGCTCCATGTATTGCTTAGTTGATGGACTGTAGTTTTTTGGAGTGGGGCATTTTGCATCCCTTTCTTTTGATGGTTTTAAACCATAGAAACCGTAGGAAAAATCAACTCTCTTTTGTATGTATACATAATTGGCTTTGACTCCTCTTAAGATCAATCTGATTATAACCATTCTACATTGGACTAGAGCAATTCAGAACAAAGATTAGTTCATCATATTCACGGTCATGAAATTGTTAACCATTTACATTGTTTGTTAGGTTACAAAAATATTGGATATAAAACCCATTTAAAATCCCTAAGTTCCAACTCCTCATCCAGGGCTCTTTGCACTGTATCACGAAGTTACAAAAGTCAAGTAAAATGTTTTGCTGAGAGTAAGTCAGTTTATCTTCTCAGGTTACCAGAAAAACCTTTGCACATTCAGACACGGTGACATAAATCTTAACTGTTCCTACTCCTGGTTTTAAATGATTTCACAGGAACCAAACATGGATGTGTCTGAATTACGTGTCAATGCTCAGCTTCCAGAACATGACTTGAATGATTAAATGATAAATATGGCTTTGCACATACGGTTTTGTTTATTTGTTTGTTTTTTAATGGCCAAACCCTGGGCATATGGAAGTTCACGGGCCAGGGACTGAATCTTAGCCACAACACTGGATCCTTTTAGTCACTGTACGGGGGCCAGGGATGAACCTGCAGCTCCACAGCCGCCTAAGCCACTGCAGTCAGATCCTTAATCCACTGTACCACAGCAGCAACTCCGCAACACAGTTTTTATTGAACATTAAAAAAATTTCCCACTTTTAGGGGGTGGGCAATATTGCCTAACAGTAATTAAAATAATGATAATTATTAATAGTATTACAGGAGTAATAATTGACAATGAACACCACAGTTCAAATTTAGAAATACTGATGCGTGTGGAGGGGTGTTTAGCTGGAATTGACCTTGGCATAGAAAGTTCATGGGAAAAGGCTCTTCAGTAAGATAATCTGTACTTTTAAACTGCAAATTCTACATCAAGAATTGATGGTCCTAGCAGGCACTCAAGGAAAGCTTATGAAGCTGAATTGAAACTGTTCTTGGTCAGCCAGCCCTGGGGGAAATGGGAATACTCTTTGGCATACTTAAAAGAAAGTGTCAAAACCCCTCCAATTTCAAGTGGTTTTTAAAGGTTGTTTTTTGTTTGTTTGTTTAAGCTTTAGAGGTATAGGGTTAAGGAAGTTCTTTTAATGTTTTAGAATTGTGAACTGAACTCCTAGGACTAAATGTATGTTTAGTCTTTTTGCTTACAATAGGGGTATTCGGTCCTTCTGTATGTTTACATCTGTTTTTACCTATCATCTTTCCATCTTCCAAAGACGGCCGTGAGCAGATTTGAGGCAAGGACAAGGAAGAAAGACAGAAAAGGAAAAAGGAGCCGGGGTGGGAGCAAGAAGAGAGGAGGAGGAATAAGGAATGTTAAGCAAGAACTTAGCCAATTTTTGGGGGGGTGGTGGGTCTTTTTAGGGCCACACCTGCAGCATATCAAAGTTCCCAGGCTAGGGGTTGGATCTGAGCCTCGCCTGTGACCTACACCACAGCTGGCAGCAACACCAGATCCTTAGCCTACGGAGAGAAGCCAGGGATCGAACCTGAGTCCTCATGGATACTAGTCTGGTTTGTTACTGCTGAGTCACAGCGGCATTCCTCCAATTTTTATAAATGACTTTTGTGTTGAGTAAGTTTCTTTCTATTTTTCTGTGAGATGTTATTATTAAAAATGATATCATGGAGAGTTCTGACTACTCTTTTTAGTATAAATCGGCAGATAAAGCTCTTTTTTTATTTTTCATTGATTTTTCCTTCCCAGGAAAGGAAATCCTCATCTAGTCGTCATGAATCTTTCATTAGTTTTCCTCTGTGTCTAAGCCGGGGTCCTCCTGGGCTTCCAGTAGAGAGCTCTAAGGCAAGCTGGCTTGTGCATCTTTCAAGTCAAAGTCCATGGGTTCCAGTGGTTGAGAATTCCACTTTCTCCCACATGACTGCACCTGTAACTTCCTAGAGCTGTGCATTTGGATGAAAATGATAGATGACCCACCCAGATGGGAATAGATCATTCTTTCATGAGGTGTAGAGCTCTAACTTTGAGTTGAATTATAGACAGGTTTTGTGAGGAGAGTTTATTAGTCATCTTCTGCTAGGTAGTGCTGCAGTAGCAAACAACCCTCAAATTTTAGTGCCTTAAAGGAATAGAAGCTAATATTTTGCTCACGCTACGTGTTAACTGTAGGTCAATCCTGGCTCTGTCCCTCATCCTCTTCACCTTGAAATCCACATTGCTAGACCCCCATTTGAGGCCATGATGGGCCTGGTGTTAGAGGGAAAGGAGAGAGAGCTCTCAAAGCTTCTACACGTGTCTCTTCCACTGCTGCGTCCTTTGCCAAAGGAAATCACATGGCCAAGGCTTAAACGAATGTAAAACCCTCCCACATGGAGACACACAGAATATTTTGCAAAATAATAAAATATACTGGAGAGAATATGAGACACAATTGTTTAGTCTTGTTCTCCATATGATCCAGCAATCCTACTCCTGGGCATATATCCAGAGAAAACTCTAAATAGAAAAGACACGTGCACCCCAGTATTCACAATCGCTAAGACGTGGAAGCAACTGAAATGTCCATTGACAGAGGAATGGATAAAGAAAATGTGGTACATATATACAATGGAATATTACTTAGTCATAAAAAATGAAATAATGCCATTTGCAGCAACATGGATGGACCATATTATCATACTAAGTGCAGTATGTCAGACAATGAGAGACAAATATCATATAATATCACGTATGTGTGTAATCTAAAAAAAGGATACAAATGAACTTATTTACAAAATAGAAATAGATTCGAACACATAGAAAACAAACGTACAGTTACCAGAAGGGAAAGAGAAGCCGGGGGAAGGTCCTACTATATAGCATACAGAACTATATTCAATGTCTTGTAATAAACTATAAAAGAACCTGGGAGTTCCTGCTGTGGTGCAGTGGAAGTGAATCTGACTAGGAACCATGAAGTTCAATCCCTGGCCTTGCTCAGTGGGTTAAGGTCTGGCATTGCCATGAGCTGTGGTGTAGGTCACAGACACGGCTCGGATCCTGCATTGTTGTGGCTGTGGTGTAGGCCAGAAGCTGTCGCTCTGATTAGACCTGTAGCCTGGGAAACTCCATATGCCACAGGTGTGGCCCTAAAATGCAAAAAAAAAAAAAAAGAATCTGAAAATGAATGTATATATACATATACAGACAGGTGTATACACACACACACACACGACTGAATCACTTCGTTGTACACCGGAAACTAACACAATGTAAATAAACTATGCTTCAATAAACTATGTATATTTATTGAAGTACCTGCCTAATCCTTGCCTTGCCAGCCTTTCTCATAACTCTATTCTTGTGACAGCTCTCTTCTCTGTTCATTGTTCTATTCTTGTGACAGCAATATAGAAAAGCTGGGGTGCAAGATTTGTGGGGAAAATATTTTGATGGCTCTCATGCTACCAAATATATTTCAATAAAGGAGTGTCATCAAGAGGCCTTCAAACAATACTCAAAGGGCCATCTTCCCCAGGAAGCCTTCCTGGATTCGTTTAATAGTCTCCTACTTACCAGTTCCTCGTATGATAGTCCCCCTCTGTGGCCTGTACTGCATCATTGAGCGCTTCTCATTGGGGTGGTGTGAAATAATGATAGGCACATGTTTCGTTGCTCGTTTCTCTTATTGGATGAGACATTATCTAAGAGAAGAGGCTGCAAGATGGCACAGTAGAGTCATCGCCTACCTGCGAAGGTCCTTAAAATCATACCATACACTGACGTGGTTATTCTGTTAACCTCTCAGAATGAGAAAATAATTTGGTTTCAAGACCCTTTATCACTTAACTTTTTCTTTCTCAAGATACAGAGTAAACCATAGGTAACATTCATTCGTTCATGTGTTCATTCATTCATTCATCACATTGAATGCTCATTAGAGTCCATGCCCTAAACCAGGTCCTGAGTTGTGGCACTAGGTGCTCACAGTTCTTGCCCTCATGGATCTTACCTTTTCGTGGGAGTCACCCAAACAAACCAAATAATCGCATATAGTTATAAACTATGGTAATCCCCAAGAGAAAAACATGCAGGGTACTCTAACCACCTTTAGGGGAACTTACTTTATGTTTGTGAAGGCCTCTCTGAGTCAGTGCCAGTTGAGGCGAGATCCGTAGGAAGAGTGGCAGTTACCTACACAGAGAATGAAGGCAAAACAAATGAAAGAAGCTGTAAAGGCATGTGCAAAGGTCCTGAGGTGGGAGGAAGAGAAAGGCTAGTTGGGAAGTACGAGAAGCAAAGCATCACACAGTATGCGCATCAGCTGGGGTCAGTTAACTCAGGACCTTGTATGCCATGTTAAGAGTTTAGATCTTTATCTACTGAAAGATCTTCAGGAGGGAGTGGCATGAAAAAATTAGAATTTTTAGATGTCACTCTGGTTGCCATGTGAAATGGATTAGAGAGTGGCAAATGGATGGCAGGATACCAACATAAAGTCTTTTGCGGTAGTAGGGATGAGAATTTCCACTCAGTGTAAAGGTGACGTCTAAAATTTGGATGGCAAACTGCAGATATTCCAGATCTCTTAGTTCTAGCATTTAAATTTAAAAACAAAAAACAAAAACCAAAAAACCTAGCTGAGGGGAAAAAAATCCCATAGTTCATGATTTAGAACATTATTCAAAATATAACTCAAGGCAAATAGTGTCAACCGTACCCAGAATATAGATCTGTGACCCTCGAATAAATAATATCAGTGATGGGCTTCAGAAAACCCATGTAGTTCCTGAAATTTAGTGAAACTGTGTTCTTATTATGCTTCTGTGTTATTCTAGGGAGAGGATCCATAAATTTGATCAGATTCATGATTCCCCAAGCAGTTAAAAAGCACTGGTTTACATTATCACTTGACCAACCCGTAGTTACGCCATCAGCAAAATGCAGTCGTGGGTCACATGCCTTGAATTAATGAAAAAAGCTTAGCTGACCCCCAAAGATTTGAGCTCCTCTTTCCTAGTGCAGAGTGGTAGCTGGGACATGGCTGCCCAGCTAGAGACTATTTCCTGGTCCCCAGGCATCTTCGGAAGGGGGGACCAGGGTATGTGACTGCTTCCCACCAATAGAATGTTTGTAGACATTTTGATTGGCATTTGTGTGTAAAGCTGTGTATGTATCTGATGTGCCCTTTCCATGGTCTTCTCATCTTCTCTGCTGACCTTGAAGGCCCCGTTTTGAAACTGGCAGTGTCATGGAATGAAGGAATCTTTGATTCCTGAGTCATGGAGGCAGCCAGGAGTGCTGTCCAACTATGAACACCTGCACTGGATTTTGGTGATTAAGAAATAAATTTTTATTATCTTCCACAGTTGAGATTTAGGGTTATTTGTTACAGCAGTTAATCCACCCTGGCATGCGAAAACCTACATTTCATGTAGGAAGATACGCAAAATGGGTGTGTTCGCTTTTGGATGTCTTCCTAGAACCAAGAAATAATGCTGCCTTGCAGGTCATGGTTCCATGGTGTTGTTTTGCAATGCATAAGTTACTCTGAGCTAAAATTTCTTCCAAATCCAGTCCTTGGTTGCATGAGAGGATGATCCCTATAGATAGCCAATGTAAATGGCTTTTAACTACATGAGAAACATTTTAGTAAGGTAAAAGACATGTTTTAAGTAGGTAGAGATATTCATTCATTTAACAGATTTTTTTAATTTATTGAGTTTCTTTAATGTGTTTTAAAATGTACCCAGGATTTTATTTGAGTCAGATATGGTGAGATAGAAGACACAGAGACAACTGTTTTTTTGGGGGAAAAAGTGGTTTTTGCCTACAGTTCCCAGGAAGAAGGGGCACACCAAGCCATGCAGGACCATATAGAGAAGCACCAGAGTTGGTCAGGAGGCAGAAGGAGCGAAGGGAAAGCATAGTAACAATTTGTATCTTGGTTTTCATGAGAAAGAATGGGCAAGCAGGGTAAGCAGCAGAGCAGACTTAGGGTGGATGGTTTGAATAATTTTGGTAGGTTCTGGGCTCGGGCGGTGGTCTCTAGTGGTCCAGTACCTGTTTCCGTGGTGACTGAGGTGAGTGAGGAGGATGGTGTCCCAGACTGCAGGTGTCTGATAAAAGGAGGCGGATGGAGGATGGGTTTAGGAGGGTTGGTTTGCGTGTGTAAGGTATGCTTACACTCAGATTGTTTATCATCTCTAGGAATTAGCTCGTCCTGGGACAGGCAGTTCCTCCTCTGTTCACAAGGCCCCCAAATGTCAAATTATCATGAAAATTTAAGACATGACAATACATAATGTACCAGACATATTTTTAACAATAAGTCTATGTTAGTCCAATTAACCAAATAATGGTAGGGACCAGCATTCAGTAGGCATGGTGAGTGTCTTATTACTCCACACCATGGAGGTCATTTTGCCCAATGCACATTACTGCCCCAGTCATTCACCTGAGTATATATGTCCAGTTGTTCAAGATTAAAATAGAGTCACAGGTATTTCACATTACGAAAAGGAGGGTTCTCACAGAATTGCCTGAGTATTTCAGGGTTCAAATTAGTTTCATTATTGAAACATGAACTCAAAAAACATGCAGAGTCTGCATCGGTTCTGAAAGAGAAATGCAATCCCTCTTAGCAAACGCCTCCAGCTCCTCTCTTCCCTACCCCTGCAAAGGCAATGTTCTAGAATATAGTCCAGTGCCTAAAACTTCTCAGGGACTCCCCATTGCTAATGACCAACATTTTCAAACTTGAGTCATTTTTAGACCGCCCTCCCAATTTTGGCCTTATCGGTATAAAACCTTCTTTTGTATTTTCTTAATTTTTACTATAGGTCACCTCACCATGGTAGTATCTCTGCACACTTCATCTTTTTTTTTTTTTGTCTTTTTGCCTTTTCTAGGGCCACTCCCGCAGCATATGGAGATTCCTAGGCTAGGGGTCTAATTGGAGCTATAGCCTCCAGCCTATGCCAGAGCCACAGCAACGCGGGATCCAAGCCGAGTCTGCAACCTACACCATAGCTCACGGCAACGCTGGATCCTTAACCCACTGAGCAAGGCCAGAGATCGAACCCGCAACCTCATGGTTCCTAGTCGGATTCGTTAACCACTGAGCCACGATGGGAACTCCTCTACACACTTCATCTTAAGCAGGTTTTGTATCTATATAATTTTGAATTTAATGTGCTAATTACATATTTTTCTCTTTTTAATTTTTTTTTTTATTAACGTATAGTTGATTTACAGTGTTGTGCCAATTTCTGCTGTATAGCAAAGTGACCCGGTCATAGATAACAGACACATTCCCTTCCTTGTATTATCTTCCATCGTGGCCTGTCCCAAGAGGCTGGATATAATTCCCTGGGCTGTACAGTAGGACCTCCTTGCTTATTCATTTTAAATGTAATAGCCTGCATCTACTAACCCCGAACTCCCAGTGTATCTTTCTGATTGCTTTAAAAATCATTACAATAGTGTTTGTATCCCACACAGAACAACACATTGATAACTGCCAGTGATGCCCAGGCCCCCCGGGGGAAATCCCAGCTGGCAAGTTCCCCGAGGGTACTTTTCAAGGTTCCTCGTCCTGGAGGTCCTGACTCCCTCTTGTCTACCCTCCTCGTTTTTCGTCTGGGCATTAGTCATGATGAGTGATCTTAACTCCCTGACTGGGCTCAGCTTTGTCTTGCTTCCACGCCTGCCTGAACAGGTTCTGTGCCTGCAACACTGTCCTCCCCCACCCAGATCGGCCCTTCAGCTGCCTCTGAAAATCCCCTGTAGCTCTGTTCAAAGGCTCCTCTCCAGGCTCTCCCTCCTCCCCCAGCTCCCAACCTGTGCTGCTGCCAGTTCCCATTTTACTTCTGCCGGGTTTTGCCTTCCAGCGTGGTCTCCATTAGGATGGTGTGTGGGTATTATTTTCCACTGGTTTTAATTCTATCTTTACACTTGAATGCTGCCTGTGGGGGCTCCTTGATTGCAGACTCTGAACACTGTGGGCCAGTACTATCCCATTTCACTCTACTTTTCATCCTAAGTTCCTAGAACCCAAATTGGAGTACACCATTGCAAATGTCCCCCCTTACCCAAGGGGAAAAAAAAGCTTTTCCATGGCTGTTCCATCTGTCTGGAATGCTCTTCCTCTCCTTTATCTTCTGGTATGTTCCTAGTTAGCTCAAAAAACTCGGTTCCAGGAGTCCCCTGGTGGCTCAGCGGGTTAAGAATCTGATGTTGTTACTGCTTGACTCTGGTTACTGCTGTGGATCAGATTTGGTCCCTGGCCTGGGAACTTCTGCATGCCGTGGGCATAGCCAAAAAAAAAAAAAAAAAAAAACCACCAACAAAAAAAAGCAAAACCTAAAATAAAAAGCAAACAGCTCATTTCCAGTATCACCACTTTCTGGGTACCCTCCTTGCCCTCCCTATAGGCAAAGGTACATTTTTCCTGTTCTGTTGTCTCATAAAACTACTGTAATGGCTGTAATTATTGGTCTAGATATCTGTCTCTCCTTGTTTGAGGTCATAGAAGGAATATATTTAGTTATCTTTATCTCCCCAGCAGGTAACACAAGGCACAGTACCTCGGTAGACTGCAATGATGTTTATTGAATGCATGAATAAGTTAATAAGCTAGAAATATTAATTAATATGTGCTTTGTAATAGAGTTTCCCAACTTAGTTTCTGAATATTATACAAGAATGGAAAGTGTTCCTACAATGAAATCATGGGAGGAATAGTTGTCATTGAGCTCCCCCCAGTCCCTGATCCCCCACACACACACGCTCCCATCCCCACTCCTACCCCCCAGTGTGGGCGCAGGAGACTCGCAGGATAGCGAGAGCTTTTACTTACAAGATGGAGCAGGAAGTGGCCTCTGACCCAGGGGTGAGATGTCACGTTCACGCCCAGTCTCCAGAGGTCCACTAACCTAAGTTCTGTGAACAATTCTAGGGCTAACTCCTAGGAAAAACACTGGATATTTACACAGCACATTTTTCCCTAGTTTAAGCTAAAGAAGAAAAAAAAAAATGAAAAGAGGGGGAAAAGCCAGCTGGTTTAACTTCTCTTTTTACATATTTTCCATCGCAGTCCTCTCTTAGTCATAAAGTCCTTCTCAACCATTTCACGGCTTTTCCTTTGGCTGAAATTTTTCAGTTTTTTTTCTCCATTAAAAAAAAATGAAGAATGAAAGGTCGAGGAGATTGTGACTTTTTTCTCTTTCTCTCCTCTGTCCTTCCCCCTCCCACTGACACACACACACACACACACACTCTCTCTCTCTCCAACTGTGTTTGGTTAAAATCCGTTTCTGATAACAGCTCCCCAGAAACAGGATCTCTGCTCTTTGGGAGAAACAAAGCCCATCTTTCTTGAGGTGCAGAAAGTAGTAGACGTTCCTCCCCAGGGCCCCTGCCTGCCGGTGTCACACACCCCATCCCGTCTACGCACAGGCAGGGCTTCCGAAGGAGCAAGAAGAACAGCTGCTGAGACACAATAGTTTCTTACAGAGCCGGTAAATAGACAAGGCCTCGTTTTCTTGACCTTCTGCGCCTCTGCTCGTTCTCAGAAGGACTGTTTTGATTCTGGGCTGTGGGGGGAAGGGCATGAGGCCGAGGGAGGCTCCTTTTTCACTTTGACTTTCTCTGTCCTTCAAACTAAAACAGGAGATGGGCTCCTGGGGAAATTTCGCTTCGTAATTTTGTACCCAGTCTTAAGAACAGGCAGAGAATGGCGTTGTGTGATGTGTGTGTGCCTGTGCCTGTGCGGGTGTGTCCGGAACTCCATCTGAGGAGCACTTGCTCCATGCAAGAGGCCCCTCTTCCTTTCGGAGGCTGGGCAATGTCCTCGGTGGAGGAGAATCTTGCTGGTGTTGTTCCAGCAGGTCCCTGCACTTAGCCAAGCCAGCCAGCGAGGGGGGCTTTGAACAGCTGTAGCAGTTCAGCCTTTCCAAGTGGGTAAAAATAACGCTAGCGCCTTCAAAGAAGCAAGTCGGAATCCATATGCTCTCTCGGCGCTCAGACCAGGACCACCCAATCCTGCCTTTCAGCACAGGACAAAGGGGCGTCTCTACAGACTCTGCCCAGCAGGTTGGGAACGTTTTATCTTCTTGGAGCTCCAAAGTAACCCTGGCTTGGTGGCTGTGAACTGCTTTCTGGAAGCGCCTGTCACCCTAGTCCATTGGCACATAAGCTTCCAACAGAGCAGCCTGATGCAAGGGATCCTTTCTTTTGGGAAAAAGTCAGCGCGTGAGAAGTAAATCAAAGCTTCGAGCCTTGCCTGCTAGGCTGCCCCTGTGTGCAGAGCTCAAAGGCGATGCTGCTAGCCCTCACCCCGTCACTCACAAAAGACCCGCTAATCCTGATTCCCTTACACAAAACCAGAGTGTAACACCGGCCCGGGGACTGGAAATAAAATGAATGCGGCAGCAGCAGCTGGCACATTAATGCCCTCGAAAGCACTAGCTGGCACCTCACCCTGAAACCCAATCGTCCTGTCTCCGTGGGGACTGGGGAGGGATTCAGTTTTCCTACGACACAATGAAGTATGTTTTTAACAAATAAACACAATTTTGGCAGAGAGTAGGCATTGTTAGCCAGTAAATGCTTTATGCACTCACTGTAATTTTCTGTGCCCCTTCCATCCTTGGCCATCCACCCCCAGGAGTAAAAGCTAGAGAAAAGGGAACGCTTTTTTCATTGCATTAAACACATTAAATTGGAGACGAATGGCTCTGACCCCACTTTACAGTCAAATATTACTTCCCCTTCTAAGGAACTGCTGCCTAAACAATCCTCAGTGATTTTGTTTGCATTTCCTGAAGTCTTGAATCTTGCCTCCTAGCTAGCTAGCTTGGTTTGTATTTGATCACCATTCTCTGAACTTTGTCTCTGTCACTTCCCCTTTTCTCAAAGTAAACCCAGCCCAAACACCTGGGAAATCTCCGTACCAAATCTGCAGGGCAGGTTAGATAAAGGGTTGCGTTTAGAGAGCCGTAGAGCTTGCTGCTGATGTCTGCTGATTCTCTGGGACCAAGGATGCACGAGGTTGGGGAACACAGCCAGCTTTTCCCAGTACCTCAGCCACATCCCATGCTGCGGATTCACAGCTGCTGTGTGGCAGCTTGGGGGAGATTTATTGGGAAAGAGTAAGTTTTAGTTAATTCCAACAGCTCCGTGAAATCACATGCGATGCTGGCCCAAGAGTCCAGACACTCTCTCTAAGGGAGAGAGAACTGTGAGGGAAAAGTGAGAGCAAGATGCCAAAAGCAGGAAAAAAAAGAATCATGGAAGAGAAAGAACATTCATTCGGGATTCAGACTGAAAACAGGGAAAAATCCCAAAGAAAGAAACCCTTCTCTTTTTATGACTGCTACTCCCAGCTCCCTGTGGCGCAAAGCCTCTCCTAATTGAGGTCTGAATCGGAGAGCTTCCTGGGGCTGCTGAGTGTGATCACGCTTAATTTCAATCAAGTAGCAGAGTCCATTTCAATCCATATTTTCACACCAACAGGGTGAATCTGCATAGTATCTGAACTGAGGCTGGTTTTTGAATGACTAGCCTGGCTAATGTGCATGTTACTTTTTCAAAAGAGAATGTGTTTAATAGTTCAGAAACATCCTCTTGCTGATCCCAGAATCATCTCGAGAATCCTGAATAGGAGGGTCTGAAAGGATGGCTCTCTCTCAGGGTTCCCTCTCAGCCCTAGCTGGGTCGAAGCCCTGCTGAAATCTGTCTTCTTTTCAATTTCCTGATACCTTGACTTCTGAGCTTACCTTGATTTTCTTTGTCTTCCTAGCATCTGACCAGTCATTCTCTGTGTTTCATTGGTTTGTTTCCTCTTCCAGATCCTTGAATTATAGTAGTTTCCCATGGTTTGGTGTCTGGTTATATCATAGGATGCTTGTGCCCAATGAAGCCTGGACTTCAGGGCCCCATGATGACAGAGAAGTTCCAGATTTCATGTCAAGACAGACAGAACAACTTGTAGAGACAAAGAAGGCCACCTCCTGTCAGGCCTCCTTAGAAGCTTCCCAATGGACTTGTCAAATCTCATCACCTGGATGTGGGTCTCCCGCACGTTTCCCACAGGGATGGGAGTGACTCTTATTGGCTTATACTAACGAGGATCCACTCTGTGAATCCAGAAACAGCTTGGAGTGAAGCTTGTGGCTGAGAGGAGGTAGGGTGACCATGGAACCAAATAAGAGGTCAGGTAGGAAGGTCAAAATCCGAAACAGGGGTTGGGAACCAATCGTGTCTACTCTATTGCTTTTCTTCATCTTTCCTTGAAAAGTCATGGACTCCCAAGATTTGAATTCCCTCGATGGAAATTAATCTCATCATTGTCTTTGGCCAGCACTCCTCCTGATTTCTAGTTACACATTCACATTCAATGTTGTTCCTCTAATCCAACTATGTAGTTGAAATTCAGTTTCTCTTTCCTCTTCCTTGCTTCCCTCAAACTCGGTTCTCTTCACCTCCCAGTCTCTGTAGCGGCATCATTCTCCTTATCATGTAGGCTTCCTCTTCGCCTTGTCTCTGTTAAATTATTCATCGAGTCCTGTTGATTTTTCTTTGGGGAGATTCCTCTCCTTCCTCTTTTGTTCCATTCACCAAAGCTAGCTGCTTGACAGGTCTCTCTTCTTTTAGTCTCTTCATCCTGTAAACTGACACCAGTATGTCTTCAAACTAACGCTTCAATCATATCGTCCCTTCACGAAAAAAATCTGTATTCCTGTTCTCTAAGATTTAGCACCAACTCCTTAGCCTCAAGGTGGCCTTCCTCAATCTGATTCCAACCTACTGTTTCAGATATTTCTTCTGCTAATTATAAACCCTTCAGCAACCATAAAGTTCCTCTCATAGTCCCTCCAGACACATCTCCTCCTTAGAAAGAGGTGCGGTAGATTGGATTCCGCAGCTTGCCGCTGGCTACCTGCAAGTCTTTGAGCACATTACCTCGCTGTTTGGAGCCTCAGATTTTTAAACTATAAAATGAAGTTTAGGTGAGGCATGAACAAGAATATTCTTAGGCTGTTTATTACCTTGGCATGTTTAATAGGAATGATTATCTCTGTACTCATCCAGTATTTTGGTCAATGCATTAATTATCTGTTTTGCTGATGCATAACAAATTACCTCGAAAACTTAATGGCTGAAGATAATATTTATCTCATAGTTTCAGTAGGTCAAGAACCTGGATGTGGCTTAGCTGGTAATTTTGGCTTAAGAATTTGTTTTTTCGTCTTTTGTCTTTTTGGGGTCACACCGGTGGCATATGGAGGTTCCCAGGCTAGGGGTCGAATCGGAGCTGGAGCCGCCGGCCTATGCCAGAGCCACAGCAACTCAGGATCTGAGCCACGTCTGCAACCTACACCACAGCTCATGGCAACGCTCCCTAACCCACTGAGTGAAGCCAGGGATCAAACCCACATCCTCATGGATGCTAGTCGGTTTCGTTAACCACTGAGCCACGACGGGAACTCTAGGCTCAAAAATTTTAAATGAGATTTCTCTCAAGTTGTTGGCTGGGACTTGGATCTTATCCAAAATCTCAGCTGAGATGGGGGATCTAATTCCAAGCTCACTCATGTGGTGTTGGCAGTTCTGGGTCCCTCTGCACAGGGCTAGATCATAACATAGCAGTGACTTTCTGCAGGATGACTGATCCAAGAGCGAGCATGAGTACACCCAAGACACAAGCCACATTTTTTATGACCTAATTTCAGAAATGACATTCTTTTTAAAAAATTTTTTAAATTAAAATAAATTACAGTATCTTCTTATTGTTGATTTTTAATTGAGATGAACATCACAGAACCAAAAATTGAACCATTTTAAAGTGTACAATTCACTGGTGTTTTGTACATTCACAGTGTTTGCTACCCCCACCTCTATCTAGTCTTAAATCTTTTCATTACCCTCAAAGAAAACCACTAGGAGACATGCCCTCTTCTCCCTCTTCCCAGTTCCTAGCAGCCACTAATATGTTTTCGTCTTTGTGGATTTAGCTATTATGGATATTTTGGAGTTCCTGTTGTGATGCAGCAGAAACAAATCCGACTGTTATCCAGGAGGATACTACTTAACTTTCCTTTTTTAGTGTCCTTATATTGAGTGTCAGTAAATGCAAGGCATCTGCTAGGGGCTGGGAAATGGTTGAATAAGATATGGGCCCTCCTTGTAGAATTCACAACTGGTTGGGGAAGTGGACCTTTAAAAGTAACGACAGTGTTGGAGTTCCCGTCGTGGCTCAGCAGAAATGAATCCGATTAGTATCCATGAGGTCGCAGGTTCGATCCCTGGCCTCGCTCAGTGGGTTTAGGATCCAGTGTTGCCATGAGCTGTGGTATAGGCCACAGACACAGCTTAGACCTAGTGTGGCTGTGCCTGAGGTGTAGGCTCGCAGCTGTAGCTCCAATTCGACCCCTGGCTTGGAAACTTCCATATGCCATGGGTGAAACCCCAAAAGGCAGACACACACACACACACACACACACACACACACCAGAAAAAAACAAAAATGAAAACAAAACCCAGCTATTATGGATAGTTCACATAAAGGGGATCATACACTGTATGACTTTTTGTGTCTGGCCTCTTTTACTTAGCAGAATGTCTTCAAGATTCGTTCATGGCGTAGCAAGTATGAGTAAGAACCAGTCTACTCATTAGAAGTGAACCAGTAAGTCCAGCCAGTACTCAAAGGGAGGAGATGATAATGGGTGTGAATACCAGTGGGTGAGATCACTGGCGGCCGTCTTAGAGGGCATCTACCACAGTCAAGAACTCCTAGGTGACAGGAAGTTAACACAAATTAATGGGAAATTTATTGGAAGAATATGCAAGCATCATGTAAAAGTAAAAACAAGATGCAGAAACAAAGGGCCTCAGAAATTGCACATGGTACATAAACCACCTTTCTCTGACATGTTCTAGATGTTCTAGAATGATCTACAACATCATAGCCCCCTTGATTTTTCTACTGCTATTGGGATGGTCCTTCTTACATTTCTTTACTAATTTTTCTCTTTTTCCTGATTTTTAAGTGTTGAAGTGCCTCAGGGTAATGGCTTCAGAGCACTTCTCTGCTCTGTTTAAACCCACTCCCTAGGAAATACCATATAACCTCATGTTTTCAATCACATTTATGTGTTAAACCGTTCCTTTACGACTTAAGATAATGCCGGCTGCTATAACAAACAAATCCAGAAACCTGTGCTGATGAAGCCTGGTGGATGCTTATTTTTAACTGACAGAAAATCCAAGTGGGTTTTTTTTTTAATTAAAGTACAGTTGATTTAAAATGTTGTGCCAATTTCTTCTGTACAGCAAAGTGACCCAGTCATACGTATATATGCATTCCCTTTCTTATATTATCTTCCATCATAGTCTATCCCAAGAGATGGGATATAGTTCCCTGTGTTGTACAGTAAGACCTCATTGCTTATACATTCTAAATGTAATAGTTTGCATCTACTAACCCCAGACTCCCAGTCCATCCCATTCCCTCTCCTCTCCTCTTTGGCAACCACAGGTCAGTTCTGTATGTCTGTGAGTCTGTTTGTTTTGTAGGTAGCTTCATTTGTGCCATATTTTAGATTCCACATATAAGTGATATCATATGCTATTTGTCTTTCTCTTTCTGACTTTAGACTTTGTCTTTCTCTTTCTGACTTATTATTTGATGATAATCTCTTCCTCCACATGTTTCTGTGAATGGCAGTATTTCATTATTTTTAATGGCTGAGTACTGTTTCATTGTATATATGTGCCACATCTTCTTAATGCATTCATCTGTCAATGGAAATCTTAGTCCAGATCTGAACTCAGGAAGAAAAACAAATAGGTTTGGGGATGAGTGTCTATTCACACTTACACATTTCTATTTACCTGTTGCTGGAACCTTTCTTTCCCTTCTTCTTCTTCTTCTTTTTAATGGTTGCACCTGCAGCACATGGACGTTCCTGGGCCAGGGAATGAATCCAAGCCCCAGTTTTGACCTAAACCACAGCTGTAGCAATGCTGGATACTTTAACCCACTGCCTCAGTCTGGTGACCAAATCTGTGCCTCTGCAGTGACCTGAGCCGCTGAGGTCAGTTCTTAACCCACTGTGCCGTGACAGAAACTCCCATTTCTTTCTTCTGTTAACTCCTGACTTACTTATGTACTTGCCTAGTTGGCATCAGCCCAGGTAACATTCTACAAACTACGTGACCAGAAAGGAAAAGTCATTTCTTTTGGAATTACAGTTTCAAATAGCCTAGGAAAGACTCTTACCAGCCCTGGGGGGTCACCTGAGTGTTGTTTGGCCCCATAACTCTGGCCAGGAAACTGAGATGTGCTGGTTGATCTGGCCTTCCTCCCAGAGCATCTCTTGTTGATATAATCCACGGGAGTTGAGGTGAATATTGCTTAAGCATAGGCTTTAGCTCACCACGTCCATTGGGCTCGTTTCACATCATGCAGCAAGCACTTTCACTAATTACTTAATGAATAACTCATTAATTTAGTGTTTATTCAGGATCTGAAACGCACAAGGCCCTGTGTGAGGTGCATGGAGCGCTCTCATGTGCCGGGGATACAGTAGACGCTCAGAAACTACACCTAAATCACCGTCGTATTCTTGAGACTCAGAGCTACGTTTCCTCCGGGCAGGAAACCGTCCTGCTTGACCTCACCGTAGCACTAGGGCCTGGTCTAATCCGTGCCATCACCGGAATCTTTGAGGGGTTTCTGCTGGTGATTCTTAGATTCTCCTTCTGGGAAAAGCAACTGAACTAAGTTCTCTGTCAGTGTGGGAGTTACAGTCATTTAGTGCTTCCTGGCTCTTTATCAATGAAGATTGCTGAGGAGAGTCTTATTTCAAGCCTGTTTCCTCCAAAAGAGGGACAAATAAGCTGAACTTATTTATAATCGTTTGAAACCGTCTCTCCTGTATCTCAGCCTTGCCACCCTCCCCTTCAAAAAGTTGATTTGGGAGGTGGGTGGGTTCGGGTTCTGGATCTCGGGTTGCTTGCAAATTGACCCTCCCTCCCCCCGGAAGCATGTCAGCTGCAGGCGTCGAGTGGGTCGGGCGCAGCGCTCCCGTTCTCCTCTCCAGCGCTCTCTGAGGGTGTGTTTCTCAAATGTTCTCCAGACCAAGAGGATCAGCATCACCTCTGAGCTTGTGATCAATACAGATTTGGGGGTCATGCCTCAGACTTGCTGCATCTGAAATTCTGGGATTGAGGCTCAATAGATTTTGTTCATGTATGTATGAACGAAAGCCAAAACCAACTCCACCCTTTCTGAATAAAGGAAAATGAGGCCTTTTCATCCCAGAGCCTCTGGTGATGACTTAAATTTTCAAAAAATCACATCTGACTATGCACATACCTTCATATGGAGAAGAAGAAAGAAAAGGCTATCATCGTCTCAGATAATTGGAAGCTGCTGAAATCATGGAGTGTGACGGGAATTGTGTTACTGCCAGCAGTGGTGCTTTCAAACTGAGCAGGATCTGGATGAAGACTTTGTTTTCAGTATCATTTCAGTGCATTTGTTTCCAGTATCATTTGAGTGCATTTGTTTCCACAAAACTAATGATGCCAGCAGAGTTGCTAAGTGATAGGACTCTAGCACTTGTTCCATTTATGACTATGTTATAACCACGAATAGAAACCTAATGTGTTGGCATTTTGTTTTAAAGTTCCTTGAAAAAAAAAAAAAGTCAGGTACAAAGCTTTAAATTCTCCATTTAAATCATGGTTAATACGCCATGGTGTTTCCGTGATTGCCTTCAAACAATCGCCTCTCTCCGGCAGCCGCATGTCATTGGTGAGACTGATCCAGGAGATTGCTGAATTATAGTGTAGGTTGAATTCACACCTTCATCGCCTCTCTCAAGTAAAAGGAATCAGTAAAATTTATGGATTTATTTTACATTTTTGGTCCTAAGTTTTCCAAGTGTGATGTGTATTTCATATCGCCATCACAGCTCCCTTCAGACAAGCCACATTCCCGTGAGCAGCAGCCACGTGTGACTCATGACTGCCACGTTGGACAGCGCACGGTGGGCCATAAAGCCAAGCACGCCGCCTAACATTGCATCAGCGAGTTGATTTGATCACTGGTATACCCAGAGCTCAGAGTGAATGAGAAGAGGCTCAGGCTCCCAGGGTTCCTCCTCTTCCTTTTCCACCAGCTCTACCTTAACCCACACCTCAGGATTCATCAGGTGCTCTCCATGACAGGTTGCCTGGTGGAGAAGAAGATACTGAATGTACCCAGGATGGGTTAATGGCAGCTGGAAGGAGACTGCTATCGCTGCAGGAATAGCCCTGAAGGAAAAAGAGAAGCCCGTCAGGCAGAACTGCAAGTGACACAGCTGATTTCCTACCTTCCCTGAAAGGAAGCACATCTCGTGAGGAGTATTAACTGGTAAACATTCAATATACCAGTGTGTATTGCCTGCTCTATCGAGAGAGGACCTCAGGCTGGAGGTAGCCAACCTGTGGAAGAGTTAAAAAGAAATTCTGCATCATTCAGGTAGGTCTTCTCCACCTAAAGCCTGCAATTTAGGTCTTTTCAAGTCCAGAAATTTGAAGTGTTGTTG
The DNA here is from genome assembly GCF_016906955.1 of Phacochoerus africanus. Lineage (NCBI taxonomy): Eukaryota > Metazoa > Chordata > Mammalia > Artiodactyla > Suidae > Phacochoerus > Phacochoerus africanus. Next base: position 94,293,768 of record NC_062550.1, read on the forward strand.
GGGTTGAGGTCAACTACTTCTATATCCCAGGCGAAAGAGGTTTAGGTAGTAGCATCCTGAGCAGGAGATGGCCAAATGCAGGTGGTGGGCCTCCAGCAAGGCGGGATTTAGGTTATTGTCTTCTCACTTGAGTCTTTTGTTCCAAAAGGATTCAAGGTTCCTGCTCCTCTTTTGAGGATTTGGGAATGACAGAGTACAGAGGCTAGTAGGGGAAATGATGTCTCCAAATTAAAAAAAATTATGTCTTTATAAAATATTTGACTGTGATTATCTGCACAGAAACTTACCATCAGCAAATACACAGGCAATCTACCAAGCTTTTAAGAGAACTGTGCAGTCAAGGAAACCATGAGCCTTTGTATTTATAGCTTGTGCCTATAAACCTTCTCAGCAAACGTCTAGGCCCCTGAACCCAGACCACCTGGAAGGGGGCTTCTGAAGCTAGATAACCCCAAGTGTTATAGGCTGCATGTTTGTGTCCTTTCAAAATCTGTATGTTGGACCCCTCACATCCAATGTGATGGTATTTGGAGGTAGGGCCTTTGGAAGGTGACTTGATTTAGATGAGGTCATGATGGTAGGGCCCCCATAAAGAGATTAGTGTCCTTATTCGAAGAGAAAGCACCCCTTCGTCCTCCAGCCCTCTCGTCCCCCACCCTGGGAGAACACACCTAGAAGGGCGTTAGCCAGGATGGGTCCTCACCAGAAACTGACCTTATTGGCACCTTGATCTTGGACTTCTCAGCCTCCAGAAATGTAAGAAATACATGATGTTGTTTAAACCACCCAGTCCATGGTGTTTTGTTATGGCAGCCCAAGCTAAGACAGCAGGGAGAGAAATACCCTACAGTGTCTGCCTCAAACGTCTGTGGTCACGAAAGATAATGGATACAGAACTTCCTCCTGGAGGAACAAGTGTTGGGCTCAGAGGGGACAGTGAGCAAGGGAAACACTCCCAGGGATTATAAACGTGGGCTGTCAGCTGGGCAGCACTAAACCCGCCCTTGCTCTGGTCTGTCCTGGGTGTGCTGTCTCTGCCCTGCTGCACTTGATTGTTGCCAGGGAACTGGAACAGCTGTGTGTTTCCTTTCCCTTCTTCCCCAGAGTTCATTATTACAATTTCCCTGTTCCCTTCACTACCATTTTCTGTTTGGTTTAATAGGAGAAATAATTTTTGGTCTTGTAACAGCCATATCGGAACCCAACCAAGAGGAAAGCACACAGAGGTTCTCGGCTTTGAGCGAGATGGAGTAAACAGATGAAACTCGTTTCATGCATGGGAATGAGTACATAGGTAGATTTGGGCAGCTTAAAGGTTGGAGTCCACTACTTGCTTCCCAATGGCCATTCCTCCTTTTTCCTGAGGAATGGAACCCTGGGCCATGGCCAAGCCGAATGGTATAGGATAGGAATAAACCCTGCAGAAATTAGTTATTCACATACCATTGAGTTCATACTTCATTTTTCTTCTCGGTGTAGTGATTGCTATGAAATGTTTCAAGGGAAAATCGTGGTATTTGTAGAATGGGCTGTTTAATTAATCAGCTGTCACCAAATTTAGTGAAACATCCAGTGAAGCTTCTAAATGTCCAGTAGCATCTGAGCAATTGTTTGTCACATCTGGAAATGCTATTTATAATGAGAATTCCTCAGTTGTGAGATATTTGGCCCCACTGCATTTCCCAGATGGAATCTGGGTATAAATTTGGTAACTCCAGTAATCAGGATTTCAAAATTCTGAAACACTGTCATCTGTTTCAGTGTTAAGATCAGGACTCTGTTAATAATAGTTTTGTTTGTTATTGGTTGTTTTTTTTTCTTCCCCCCAATTCTGTCTTGGGCCCTCAAATCGTACGTATTGATATATTCAGGGAACTTTGTAACATTCTTATCCCCATAATGTTCATGTAATATTGGCATAATTCAGTAGAAAATATATCTCTTTGTCACCCTCTATTCTCAAAAACAAAACGACATCAGACAGAGCACGTTGGCTTAAAGCGCGGTGTTCTCTCCTTTCTATTGCAAGAATCCCCTAGTAACCTCAGGTAAGCGGCTGCTATCATGACCCTGGAGTGTGAAGACAGCCACAGAGAGGGTTTGCTTTGCATTTTCTTAAACATTAGAATTTCAACATAGGGAGCAAAAAGCCAACTTCAGCATAAAAGTAGGATTTCTCTTTTGCTTTTTACATAGCTACCCATTTAAGAAAGATGTTTTTCCAAGGAATTCCTGCGCTGCATAGAGGGGTCAGTCTTACACACTTTCCCACGTGTGATCCTGAATAGGCTGCTGAATGATAAGATGATAAGACGAACAAAAGCAGCACCAGAAGGTTGCTTTTCTTTCTTTCTTTTTTTTTAAGGAACAAAAGGGACATTGTGCAGGGCTCCAGATGACAAAATAGCTTACTAAAAATTCAAGTTTGAAGGTAGCTGATGTTTCACTGCTGTTTAAAAGCTCTTTCCAAGCGTTAGATTAATGTATTGATAATTGAAAACTATCTGGACACGTTATATGTTCCAGATATTAATCTGAGGCTTTCAGGTGTCTCTATACCTTTAGACCTTCACACTTGCTAAGCTGCCTGAAATCCTTTCTGAAAGAAGGAAGGGTGTGAGTAAACCCATTGCTTGAATTAAATAAGTATAGTTCCATACTTGTTGAGACAGCTTTCAGTTGAGAGTATTTGTTCCTCTTATCTAAGGAACCTCATTAAAGATGCAACTGCCCAGAGCAGCTTTATGAGAGTGATATACCCTGAAACAGTCCAAGTTAAATGCTTTCTTAGGGCACTGTGAAAGAGCTTCCAGATAATTTTACAGGGTCATGAACCAAAGGCATGAACTTCATTTTTCTTTTGCCTTTTTCTTTGCAAAACGATGGAATTTGTTTTTTTCTGGAGAGGTGACGATTTGCTTACATTTGTTTTCATGTGAGCATAAATATCTCCCAACTGCAGAATTTCAGGCCCATCTCAAACAAGGGAAGGCCCTACTGTTAAAACTGATATTTGTCATCACATAAACTACCAAAGTAATTGACCCTTGTGAGTGGCAGTGGGTTTTCTGGGACGTGTACCATTTATTGACTGCCGAGTTTGTGTGCTTCAGTACCTGACTAAGCTAGGGATGTACAGCTCTCCCGAACACTTAATTAAGAATGGTGTTTTTCCAGGTAGTTTATTTAAAATGGGTTTCCAAGGCTTGTAATCCCTGGGCCCAGATCTCATATGCATATGAGACCTGTTGTATTTTAGGTGTAACCAAACTCTGGCTTGTCCTTTTCCCTACCCTGTTTTTTTAAAAAAAGCTTCCTTGTGCTGCTTCTTTTAGTCTGTTCCCTTGCTTTAAAATTTATGTGAACCATCGTCCCAGAATATAATTTTAAATTGCAAAGGAAAACTTGGATTTGATTTCCCCTGCATTTGCTCTGGGTAGTGATTGTATTAAATCAGGCTTTTATGGAAACGCTATCATTAAAAACTTGGTCTCTAGGGGCAGGTTTTGGAAACACGACACAGGCCTATCTGATGAGGGGTATGAGAACTCCCACTTGTTAGTCATGGTTTTGTTTTGGTTTGGTTTTGATTTATTATAACTCTCATTAATGGTCCTTCTTTAGAGCTATTTAAAGAAATTCTAAACTAAAATTGTAAAGGAACTAGATGAAAAACATTACCAAAAAAAACCGCTAACACAAAAAATAAATTTGTGTCCCTACCCCCTGCAGTGCACAATCCTTCAAGCCTTTCTTCTTATTTTTCTACCCTTTTCTTTGATTTTACTTGCCGCCCCCCTTTGCCCTCCCTCCTCATCCTCAGGGGGCCTGGCCATTTCTCTGGAATCTAGAATTTTATGTCTGCTGCTTCTCATTCTTTCTCCCATGATCCTCCAGGCCCTCAGTTCTGTTCTGTCCTCCCACTGATTTTTCTAAGTTTTGCATTGCCTGATCTTCCTCTGGGCTGCTCAGCCATCCTTCTCCTCATTCCCCTTTGGCCTGAATCTCAGAAGCTTCTTTTCCTTGCCTTCTTCTTCATTCTCCTCTTAGTCAGAAGCTACCTCTTAACCTTGGAGGGCTTTTTGTTTCTTGTGGGTTTTTTTTTTTTTTTTTTTTGCCCTCTTGAAATTAGTTCAAATTTAGGCAAGTCTTTTCCTGGAACTTTAAGAGCAGGAATTTCCTAGCAGAGCAAACAAGAGAGCATAAGATCCTGTGTTTCAGAAGAAATTGTTTAAGGATATAACTAAATATACCCTTCCCCACTATAAGCCGTGTAAACTAGATAAATAGATACACGTGGCAGATGGGAGATCAAAATATTAGCTATTGCTAAATATTGATGTACATTGATAAAGCTGGACTGGACACCCTGACTCGACCTGTGGTCAGAACCAAGCTTACACCTTCAGTTGTCCCTTCTGGTCTCTGGTGCAACATCCAGACAAACAAATGTTGAGAACCTTCCCCAGGTGTCTCTCAGCATGGAGGTGGCACGGATGTGTGCTGAGAACTTCTGTTTTTCAATCGTGGCTTTGTTCTTCCAATACGGTTCCCTCTGGAAACATTATGGAGAATGCAAGTGCATGGTGAATGCTGACACTCAGTCCCTGATTTTATCCATTAGATCAAATCATGTGTAAGAATCAGTTTAAATTAATCCACCCCATTTACCTAATACATCAGTGTGTTTTCATAGCATTCTGACCGGCTATCTGATAATTTTCTGAGCACCAAGTACACAAAAACGAATTGGACGTGCACAACTTTGGCCAACCAGGTACAGGTGCAGGAAAATTAATTACATGTAATTGTGTATGAGAAATTATTATCTAGGAGTCCTGTATGAAAATTTCTCATGGGCGAGGGCCATCTTTGTTTCATAAGTGCTTTTATAAATCCCTTTAGGCAAAATAGATAGGTAGTGTAAAACTTGAAGCCGATGGAATCTGGAGGGGCCTTTTTGAGAGACTATAACATTATTAATTCAAAATCAGATTCAAAAGTGACTATCTAGAATGAGAATAGAAACTACAGAAAAATTACTAAAGCCTTGGAGATATAGGCCCTTTGCTTCTGAGTTCTTTTGAGGTATTTTCCCAGAAATGTTCCATTTTGCCACCTGGTTTCTTGCTCCACCTAGAGCACTCTATAATTTCTGGTGACCCTCAGAACTCATGGGAAGTGTACAAGTGGGGCCTGAAACTTAATTGTCACTGGCCTCAGGGTAAATCTGTCCTGGGGCAAATTTCTAGAGCTTCCGTGTTGGTTGGATTGTGACTTCAAATGATGGAGGAGTAACTTTGCAGCAAGGGCAGGGTCATGGAAGAGCTTTGGGCCCTGGGGCTGCCTCTCATATCCCCACAGAGTTTTAGGGAAAACTGCAAAAGTCACGTTAGGCCCACTGTGTTTGTGTTTCTTATGCAAATGGGTGAAAAATTCCTTCTGGGTCTTGGTCAAGAAAATTTGAGAAGTGAAGTGACATGTAAGTTATCTGCACTGCCGTGTCTAATCAAACCCTGACAAAGTGTATTATAAGGATGTTTACATTTGTATCTGGTGCTAGATTAATTTATACTATGTTGTCCCTCAGACTGAAAACATCTAACATCACATATATTTGCTCCTGAAGCCTTCTTATGTATTTCTGACCTCAATTAATGGCACTTACATCCATGCCATCTCTCCAAACTAGAATTCAAAGTCACCAAGATTTGCCCACTGCACTAATGATATTTCATGCTTAATTCTTATGCCCCTCCTCCCTGTCTTGACCAGAGAATGCCTTTTTATAGAGCTCTACTGTCTGCTGAGGTGAGAAGTCATTCATTGCTAAGATGATAAAGGCTGCCTACCACAGACCAAACAAGGCATCTCCACCAACATGTCTGTATTCTAGCCCCTGGCCCCTGGGAATAGGCTACCTTGCATGGCAAAAGGCACTTTGCAGATGTGAGGAAGGGTACAGACGTTGAGATGGATACACTATCCTGATCTTCTGGGTGGCGCAGTGTAATCACAAGGGTCCGGAGACCTGAGGCTCAGATTAAAAAGAGAAGGAGATGCGACTCTGGAAACAGGAAGAGGGAGGAAGGTAGGGGTGAGGGAAAGGGAGATTTTGAAGATGCTGCACTACTGGCTTTGAGGATGGAGGAAGGGGCCACCAGGCAAGGAATGTAGGCAGCTTCCAAAACCTGAGAAAGGCAACAAAACAGATTCTCCCCTAGAGTCTCCAAAGCAGCACAGCCAGCTCCAGCAAACTTTAATTTTAGCCCAGTTTGGACTTCTGACTTCCAGAACTGTAGAATAATGGATTTGTATTGCTTTGAGCTACTATGTTTGTGTTTATTTGTTGTAGTAGTAATAAGACATTACTTCGTAATAATTCATTCTTTGCCACTGTGGTGGGAATAGTTTATTCATCACCTGGAGTATTGGGAAAAAGCTAACACTATAAAAAAAAAAAAAAATCACCGAAACCTTCACTCCTCTTTCCCATGAGGCTTTTCTCTTCGTGTAACCCAGAATCTCAGGAACAAATCTAGAATGGAATGCCAGTGCTGCTTAGAACCCCCGGGTGGCGGGAGGGTGGGTGGGGTCTGATCTGTCAGACCTGGGCATGTGGATTTCAGGATATCTCGGCAGCGAACCTGTGAGGCCTGGTACCCAGGTATCTACTGCTGTGATCATGGCCTTCTTGGGCTGGGGCCTTGGCGGTTCGGGTGAGGATGATGGCTCTCTCCCAGCCGTTTATCTCGCACTGTCTTATTTCTATTAGGAGATGCCTCCAGTCTTAGCCACTCCATGCCGGAGCCCCTCAGCCCTGACTTTGAGGTTTTAGCACTAGTCCAAACATCCTTTTCCTAAGAGAGAGCTCCTTTTTTGGTTCCTTTCACTGCCAAGCCATGTTGGTTATCATCCCAATCCTCTAATGATGTAAAAAATCCATTTAATCTTCAAGGAAAGTGGTTGGGGTCCCACCTTCTTTCCTTCTATAGGGAGGTAATTTGGTCCAGTGGAAAAATTCTCCTCCGCTTCCTTGTGACCAGCTGTCTACACTGGGAAGAGACAAAAGAGGCATTTCCACCTTCCCTAGAGAAACAGGTGCTCGTTCCCCTTACCTTACACAATTGCCTCGAAGTAGGAAGTCACCAGAAAACCTCTTTTCAATTTTATGGAAGAAACAGCCTGTCTACTGCTGATTGTCACTGAAAGAGCAAGGCATTGTACGGGTTTAAAAGGTGAGTAGCCTCCTCGTGAAGAGAGACACATCCCACACGACGTTCCAGCCACTGCTGTGACTCAAAGTCTGATCCTTGCCACAGTTCCAGGGAGCTGTCACTGTGCATGTGTCCTCAGGGGCTTTTGCCTTTAGAAATAGTGAGTTGGTGAAATTACCACCCCACAGATACTCCAGTTTCTTGATAGAAAAGAACCACCGAGAGGAGAGCTTGTAGTTGAAATGGTCTTTTGGCGAATCTGAAAACTGACTTTTAAACTGTTATTTTATTTACCGTTACCTTCTGCTTTTAAGGAGCTTCTCAGGCTATTTGAGGTGCCTTGATTCTATTAAACGTTCCCTGTTATTCTGGTTTATTTTTATTTTACAGATATTTTAAGTTTGGGACAAGAGGGAACAAATCTATTTTTATATTTTCACCAACATCTACCCTTTGTCATAAATTTCCATCCTAGGCTTTCATCTAGGCAAACGTAAACAAAGGTACAAATAAACAAAAGCCTTGACAACTTTTAAGAAATTTATTGAAAACATTCTGTCTCCCTGGCATCGGACCAGATACCAAAAAATGGAAAAATGAGTTAAATTTAGTCCCTTTTCTAGAGAAGCTCCCATTTTAATGGTGGAGAAAATCATGTCACCACCATAAAATACAGAACCATTCAATCGATTTTTTTTGTCTTTCTTTTTTTTTTATGGGCAACACAGAGGCACATGGAAGTTCCCAGGCTAGGTGTCTAATCGGAGCCACAGCTGCCGGCCTACACCACAGCCACAGCAATGCGGGATCCGAGCTGCATCTGCAACCTGCACCACAGCTCATGGCAAAACTGAATCCTTTAACCCACTGACTGAGGCCAGGGATGGAACCCATGTCTTCATGGATACTAGTTGAGTTCGTTACCATTGAGCCGCAATGGGAACTCCATTTAATTGATATTTGAGCTCCTACTTTGTGTAAGCCTCTGTAATTTCAAAAATAAGCACAACAGGAGTTCCCAGCATGGCCCAGCAGAAACAAATCTGACTAGGAGCCATGAGGTTGCAGGTTTGATCCCTGGCGTCGATCAGTGGGTTAAGGATCCGGCATTACCATGATCAGTGGTGTAGGTCGCAGATGCGGCTCAGATCTGGCATTGCTGCAGCAGCTATAGATAGCTCCGATTGAACCCCTAGCCTGGGAATCTCCATATGCCGCTAATGTGGCCCTAAAAAGCAAAAAAAAAAAAAAAAAAGAATTATAATAAAACAAGTGTGCATGTTCATAAGCAGTACTTCAGGTACTTGTTCATTCAATAAACAGTTATCAGGAGTTCCTGTTGTGTCTCAACTGGTTAAGAACCCAGCTAGTATCCATGAGGATGCGCGTTTGATCCCTGGCCTCCATGAGCGGCTTAAGGATCTGGTGTTGCCGAAATCTGTGGCAGAGGTTGCAGATGCAGCTCAGATCTGGCATTGCTGTGTCTGTCGTGTGGGCCCTAGTTGATGGCTCCAATTCAACCCCTAGCCTGGGAACTTCCATATGCTTCCGGTGCAGCCATAAAAAATAAACAGTTATCAAATGCTCTTTATGTTATCTCTCTCGTAGGCACTAAGAATAAAAAGATAGATAAGGTAGGGTTTCTGTGTGTACATTAGTCATTTGTATCGTGATGGAGGCAGATACATGATAGGATAAAAACCAAAGATGAGCAAATAATCTTCTGGTCATATGGTACAGTTCTTATTCTGAGATTTCTGGCCCAAATCAAGTCTAAAAATAATCAGGGGTGACGAATGGCTGTAGAACTCCAACCCGGTTACATGTCTGAACCTGGTCAGGCTTTGCTATTACAAGTGCCTGAGTTCCTCCCTCAATCGAGTGGATTTTGATCTGTGGAGGTGAGACCAAGAAGCTAGAGGTTTTTTTTTTTTTTTTTTGGTCTTTTTAGCTATTTCTTGGGCCGCTCCCGCGGCATATGGAGGTTCCCAGGCTAGGGGTTGAATCGGAGCTGTAGCCACCGGCCTACGCCAGAGCCACAGCAATGCGGGATCCGAGCCGCGTCTGCAACCTACACCACAGCTCACGGCAACGCCGGATCGTTAACCCACTGAGCAAGGGCAGGGACCAAACCCGAAACCTCATGGTTCCTAGTCGGATTCGTTAACCACTGCGCCACGACGGGAACTCCAGAAGCTAGAGTTTTGAAAAAGCACCCCCGTGATTCTGTGTATATTCTGCCATTCCCATCTGGGGACAACTGAGGCAGAGCGTGACCTGTGAGGTCACAGTAACTTCCCAAAATTTGTGCAGCAGGCTGTTAAGAGATGACATCTGCAAACAAGGATTGAGTTATGGGTTGAACTGTGTCCCCACCCCTGCTGGAGCCTCAGGATATGACCGTATTTGGAGGTAGTTCTCTGAGGTCATCAGGTTAAACCGAGGTTATGAGGTAGACCCCGATCCAGGATAACTGGTGTCCTTATCAGAAGGGGACGTTGGACGCGGACAGATGCACGGGGAGGGGACCACCTCCTGAGCACAGGGAGAGGTCTGCTTCCCCAACCCCAGCCCTCAGGCAGAAGCAACCTTGCCCCACCTTCATCCAGGCCCGGCCTCCAGAACAGAGGCAAAACATTTCTGTTCTTTAAACGACCCTTGTTGTACTTTCTCATGGGCGCCCTAGCAAACTCATATAAGCGGTTAAATAAAATTTGGGAATTCTGAGTTAGTTAAAATGGTTTTCCTGCTGCAGGACCCTCAGAAGCTCAGACACTCATCTCACAGGCTAATGCATCCCATTCCAAATTTGCCAAGAGTGCTTGTCATTTGTGGCAGAGTATTTCAGGTAAATACTCTTTTGGTAAATAAGAGCAGGGGTGAAAATTTTTGAATGCAGTCACTCAAATCCATCACACCTCCTGGAAAAAAAAAAAAACAGCTCCAAGGGGGCGATCAATACTGTAAGTTATCTGTCACAATCTATGAGTGCTTAGATTCCTGTTATTTTACGTCAGTGATGCCGGAAGCAGCCTTGGAAAGGGAAAATGAGCCAAGAAGTCCTATACCGTCTCCCTTCATGGGAGTAGTTCAGGAAACGTAGGAGAAAAATACACGAGAGTGATTCTCTCGGGTTGAACTCAGCCCTTCGCCTGTCTTGCAAGCCCTCCCTTTATTCCCACTGCTGTCCCCTCACACCTGCCCCACGGGTATCCATCCTTGTTGAAAGGGAACATTGGGAGAGAAATAGACCCTTGTTATTGTTGATGGATAAAACAATAGGACAGCAGCAATTTCACTTGCCCTCTTTGAGTGACTAAACACACAGAAAGAGGGAAATGTGACCTAGGCGAGCCCAGGCTTTTAAACTTTTGCAAAATTGCAGGACGTCCAACTTATTTCTCTGATGTGTTTTTTACATTATGTGAAGCTAGACTTTTTTGAAAGTTTTAGACTCAGTATTTGCTCTGTGATCATGGCAATGGTTTGTGATTCTACCGTGTGAAACACTGAGATCACGTCAACAAAACATTCATCAATCTTTGTTCTCTATTTGTTAGCCATTATTGATAAGGACCTACCCGTCACAGTCCAATTCTGCTCCCCTTTAATCACCCCCCACAGGCTGGGATCTAACGCATTCAGTGTTTGTCTCCAGTCTCAATACTTGGTCATAACCGGTGCTCATCAAGCAAAGCCAGTGCCCGCTTCAAACACAAATGCAGTTTTTTTGGCTCTGATTCCAAAGTTTCTGACTTATTCAGGTCCGGGTAAGTTATAAAATCTGTATTTTTAACAGGCATACCAGGTAAGGCTAATAATCAAATTCTTGATTTGACAATTAGAACTACTCATTTGGCATTTTCCATATACTGCTGCCTCATACTGTTCGGGAGCCTTCTTCATCTGGAATTATCCTCTCTCAACTGCATTAAGTTTTTAAACTTTAAAGACTATATTTTCGATGGCTGGAAAATTAGTTTAATGTTATTTTTCATCTCTGTAAGTTGTGCTTTTTATTCTCTGTTAAAGTGATTTTCCGTGGCCTCGGGAAGTTTTATTTTAGCAGACGAATATTCATCTTGGTGTGTGGATTGTTGTTCCTTGATCTGAGTCCCCTCGGGGTGCTCGTTCCCATCACTGCCGACCCCTGGTTCTAGCTGCCTGGGTTAGCAGTGAGGAACACTGAGTTCAGGAGGGGAGGGAAATACAGCGGTCTTGGTCCTTGTTGGCACATTGTCAAGAGGAAGTCACTTGCCCACAAAGCTGCAGGTTGGTTGACCAGCGTCGAGAGCAGAGGGGACCCAAGCCCACCTGTCCAACTCTGTCCAAACCCCTCCAAAGCCAAGGAGACTAGCAGGTACCCTGAAGATCATCCCTCAAGCTGCCACACTCCCGTTTAAGGGTTCACAGATCCCCCAAGGTTCTCTGCAGGAAGACGGGTGCTCTGACTCTTGCTTCTGGTTCACCATTGCTGGTGCGTGGAAATGAGCTGAGCACCAGCTCTCTCCAGCTGCATTCCCCCAGAGGAGAGGTCTTGCATATATCTGTCCCCCAGACCCCACCTCTCGCCAGTCCCTGAAGATGCTCTGCTGAAGATAGGTGGCTGGAAGTTGATTAGAATTAGAATAAGGGGGCGGGTGGATAGGAGAGAGGGTTGAGGGTGGAGTGGATGCTCTGGCCACCATTTACCTAGAATTATTGAACTTTCCATCTGTGTTACGTCTGATTTCTCCAGCTAAAGGGCTTTGGATATGTATTTTGAAAAGAGAGATAATAACCTCCACATAAAGTTGGCATTGAAATCACAGCGACCCCCATTGTCCACTCTCTGTGCCAGGCACCTGGCTGAGTGCTTTAGCTGTGTTAATGCCAAGTGAGGTAATACAGCTGATGCACTTAGCACGTTGCCAGGCACAGGTGGGTACCCCATATCTGCCCGCTGTCCTCCTCGGTTCTTGCTTTTAGCTGCCGACCTCAGTGAGGGCAGATGCTGCCTCGAACATTTTTACAGCCCCCCCTTCCCTTTGCACTTTACACCCTGCTCTGCTTAGAGGCATTCAGCTTATTTGTTGGTTGACTAACTGAATAGACCATGTGCTTCCAAGGGGCAATTGATTATTTTCCCTGCCCTTGGTCAACTAGATTAATTTTACGTGATTCTAAAAACCCAAGCTCTAAGTTCACTCCTTCTGCAACACTGCACGCATTCTCTCTCCTCTGATACAATCCCATCTACACATTTTAGAGATTGTATATCCCCAGCTCTACCTTGTACTCAGGTTATTTATGCATCTGATCTATATCCTTTACTAGAGTCCACACCTTTTTTTTTTTTTTTTCCTCCAAGGTCTGTTCTGTATCAGAAATTCTTTCTTTTGAAACATGCCCTGAAACCTAAGAGAATCTTCATAGGAAATAAGAATTAGAGGAATCCTTTCTTCATTTCTTTAATAGAAAAAGCTGTCAAATTGAAAATGGATCCTGTGACGCAAAGCAACTTGGCAAGTTAGGGGTGGGTGGACCTGCAGGGAGAATGTGGTAGAACATCCTGGTTAAAGTGCTGTGTTGACCTCTGATGGGCCTCTTGCTTTCTCATGAGTACTTTTTTCTTTTTCTTTTTGTGGCTGCGCCTGCAGCATATGGAAGTTCCCAGGCTAGGGGGTGGAATCAGGGCTGCAGCTTCAGCCTATACCACAGCCACAGCAACACTGGATCTGAGCCACATCTGCAACCTGTGCTGTAGCCTGTGGCAACCCTGGATCCTTAACCAACTGAGCAAGGCCAGGGATCAAACCCACATCCTTACAGAGACATCAGGTCCTTAACCTGCTGAGCCACAGTGGGAACTCTGTGTGAGTACTAAAATGAGTTTTTCCTCCACTAATTCTCATATGCTTTCCTCTAAATAAATAAACATATCCATCTGATTGACTCAGCTTTTCTTTTCAAATGATTCATCAATATTTTAGTATAGGCATCCTATATTTTACAAAACCTTTCTTTTCTAGGTTATCATATTTTGGAGTACAGCTTTGGAGAGTTGGAATCCGGCCCTAATGTATGACCAGTAGCTGCGCAGCAGTAGGTGCTGGGGTTCTGTTTGGTATAATACATGTGCATCCCCTGTCTGGTGTGGGCTCTGCTTTGAGATAGGAACTTTTTAGGAGAACCAGGCTTGAGTCCCTGCCTCAAGTGATTAGAAAACCACAGAGGTCAGAAGGTAAGAACCTAGATATGGACACCTACGCATCAGTGTTCGAGTCCGGAAATACCATTTGTATATCCTCTGGATCCATGATAATGATCTTAGTGTACAAGCTTTTAGTGCATTTTAACTTTATTGATAAGGAAATAGGATACTTGGAAAAATTTGCTAAAGTGCATGCTACTGGAAGACAAGGTCCCTGTTTGATTTATTTTCGAAAATTCCACAATGCCCAGCACAGACCCTATTATGGGTGTGGTGGGTGAACTTTTGCAGAGTATGAAGCTGTCGCTGGAGCATGGCTGTCCCAGTGAGAAATATGTTTCTCGACCATCTTGCGTCTAGGTGTGGCTCTGTGATTTGTTTATCCCAATGGTGCGTGAGCAGAAGGTGTTACACATGGGGAGCCTTTGCAGGCTTCCTTTCTCTTGGATCAATGTAGATCAAATGAAGGGATTCTGGCTCCCTGAATCTAAGTCGCTCTGACTGCACTGGTTCTATCAGTGGTAATGAAATGTTCAGGGCGTTAAAACTTGGCCATTGAAATTTGTGGGTTTACCTACGACATTAACTTGCATCGCCGTAGCTAATACTGCTGTCCAACAGATTCGTTGAAGGGATAATGGGCTGTAGAACTAAATCAGTTCTAGTACAATGCCGTTTAGTACCTGTGTATGGCTGTGTGACAAACCCATCGATCTTATGTCATCAATCTGCCGTGGGCTCAAACAGAAACAGAAATAAGCGGAATTTGAAGTGGGGCAGCCAGATGGGTAGATTTGAGGCAATACAGTGGCTTTTCCTTTTCATATTAAAAAAAAAATACATTAGACCCATACTGTAAAAAAGAAGGAAGCAAGAGAACTACCAAGTTAAGCAGGGGTGGGGAAGCTCTTACACACTCACTGTTGGAGTGTTTCCTCTTAGTAGTCAACTAATGAATGAATGAAATTTAAAAAAGCATTTTTCTCTTCAATCTATCATGTATTTATGTATTTTTGTCTTTTTATATAGAAAACATAGTCAGTAATTCCTTTACTGAACTAAAAGCGAATTAGAAAAAGCTTCTAATAGCTTTCATGTTTAGAAATGTAATGTCTTCCCGTGAATTATTTTATGGGTGACATGTCTGGAATTGCTTATGAATACTGGGTTATAGATTTTTTTTCCTCTCCTTTTTATTTTCTTCTTCTTTTTTTTTAACTGAGAGAACTTAAACATGATATTAAAAAAAAAAAGAAAAAGAAAAAACCTTTTATCTGGTGGTAGAAATGTCAGCCACATTCAATTCACTCTTAGGCTTCCCTGAAAAGGAATGAACTTTTACACGTAACAATAGTCTTGTTTTTATAAGTGGTTGGTAATACTGCAAATGTGTAAGGCATTCATTTTCCAGGAGCTCTTTTCTCCCTGGTAACACACCAGGAAATACAGTGTGTTGTTATTTGAATTCTTTCTTATGCTCTGACTCCCAGATGAATTGAAATTCAACTTCACAGTCAAATGAGTAGCCATTTAAAGCTCAGGTGTGTATTTCCTAAGACCCTCTCAAAGGGTATATAACTGTTTATGTCTTTCCTAAAGACAGCAAACTGAATTTTTAATTGGACCTTGCCTCTCCCAAGAGTTCATTATACCTCTATTCCAAGGCCATATATTACAAAGCTTCAGTATGAATGGGAACATGGAGCCCGTGTTTCAGTTGAACAGCTGAAGTTATAGCAGCTGACACTTGAGTCATTTCAACGACTCCCCAACCAAAATTTTATTTGAGTCCTTCAAAAAGTGAACACACACACACACACACACACACAAACACATAACTTTGCATGTCAAAATTCCACAAACTTTCAGATTATGATAAACAGTTTGTTTACTCAGGAAATAAGTCTCAAGTGGGACTAGTTCCAAATTGTTCTTATCTCAATCAAGATAAGAACAAGGTCAAGGTGGGTTTTTAAAAATGAAGCAGTGGAAAAGTCTATATATATATGCTAAAGACCTACTAGGTCAGAACCGGGGCACAGAATGACTTCATCAGAGGGGTAGGGATGGAAGCAAAGGCCTCCCTGACACATGAGCACGTCTAAAGCTAGTCTCACTCTGATCTTATTATTATTATTATTTTCTGTCTTTTTGCCTTTTCTGGGGCCTCTTCCCACAGCATGCGGAGGTTCCCACCTAGGGGTCTAATCAGAGCTGTAGCCGCTGGCCTACGCCACAGCCACAGCAACACCAGGTCTGAGCCGCGTCTGCGACCTACACCACAGCTCATGGCAATGCCGGATCCTTAGTCCCCTGAGCAAGGCCAGGGACCGAACCTGCAACCTCGTGATTCCTACTCGGATTCGTTAACCACTGAGCCACGACGGGAACTTCCCTCCCTATGATGTTAAAAACAGAAAAACAACATCTAACCCCCTGCCCCCCACCCCAAGACTTGTGTGGCTAATTGACTAACACTGAATGGCACAGCCATGTGCTTCTCTGTTCTTTATAGTTTAAGAACCATGTAATTTTCCTGAGGTAAATCAGACTATGAAGACTAAGGTTAAAAATACTATGGAAACATCACAGAGCATGCTGAAGCGTGTAATTCATACTTAAAACTCTTTTAACTCTTACGGGGCAGTGGCAGTGTTGTGGTCTTACCTTATACCATAACAGAGTGGACCTTTGTGTATCATATGTGGTTAACCTTCCCTGGAAATTTTAAGTGGTATCTTTATTCCAGATTTGAATATTTTACAAATCTGGATTTTTTTCCCCCTGAAATTTGTAAATGTGAACTTGGATGGGCATCCAGGGTGCCATGATAGAGGGTACGTTTCTTAGTTTTTCTGAGATGTGGTTTCTGCAGTTATAACATTAAAGGTTTGAAATAAGTGATCTCTAGACTAGTTTGAGTTACAGTATTTCATCGTTCCAAATTTCAAGTAGCTTCTTCTCTATTTGTACATCTCTAGCTTTCAGCATTTTTCTACCATGAAGTAAAAGAATTTTTGGACTACGCGCTTAGTATGCTTAGTACTAGAATCTTAGGCTTCAGTCTGTCCATTTATTTCTACTTATTATCTTCCCCTGATAATGGACTTCTTGCTTCACCTTCCTTTTATTTATCTCTCAATGGTATCAATAGCTTCTCAGTAACTAGGCTCAAAACCTTAAAAGTTTTCCCCAATTGTTCATTCTCCTTTGTGCCTAACATTAAATCAATCACATAATTCTGTTGGGAGCACCTCTGTGAACGGTGAGGCTAGTTTTGCAAAACAGAATAATAGCATTGCAGAATTGGAAGCGATTCCATTTTTTGGTTCACAGGTTTTATAGAACTACTTTGAGCATCTGAAGAGATATATGCACCATCTCCCAGGGGAGGGGGCACTTCATATATAGACATCTGATATGTGTGTGTGTGTGTGTGTGTGTGTATTTGCATATAATTTTTAAGGATTCAAAGACTTCATGACATTCACCTATGGACCTCAAATTAAAAATTCCTCAATTTGGGGAGTTCCTTGGTGGCCTAGCTGATGTTGACACTACTGGGGTAGAAGGTTTGAACCCTGGCCCGAGAACTTGTGCATAGCACTGGCGTAGCTAAAACAGAAAGAAAAGAAAGAAAAAAAAAATCCCTCAACTAGGCCAGATGTCTTCAAAAGCAGAATTTCACTCAGGAACAACCCTCGTGGATGGCTGACTGCATCTGCTTGAGTTCTTCTCATGAGGAAAGAGCTCAGTCCTTCGGAGCTTTCTCTTCCTTTCTTTGTCATGAAACTTCTATTGTTGGGAAATTTGTTTAGGATTAAAATCTGTTTGCTTATAGCTTCCAGTTCATGCTAGGTCTTTATTTAAAGACATCTCCCCTATCTACGCAAATCTTCTATTTTTCATGTTAAGTACTTACCACTTAGTCAACTGTGCCTTTTATTGCTTGGCTTCCAGCCCCTCTACTCTCCTGATCATCTTTCTCCGGACCCTTTCTCTAGACCCTCTTCAACGTTTTTATTTAATTTTGTTTCCTTAAAATGAATGACATTCTTCATATGTGATATGAATAACCAATGCAAAATTCTTAGGAAGCTTTTTTTTTAGCAATGACATCCAGCCTTGACTGAGGTCTTGGGTCTGCTAATAGCTCGTCATTTTGACCTATTGACGGTTCCTTTTATCTTCTCCAGTTTCTCACCTGTAAAATGGGAATAGTCACACCATCATTGTAAGTTTGTTATTTTAGCACATATAAGGTACTCAATAAATGACAGATGTTATTTTTATTGTTAATTAAGTTTAAGATGATTTGGGGGAGTTCCCATTGTGGCTCAGTGCGTTAAGAACCCATGAGGATACGGGTTCAATCCATGGCCTCACTCAGTGGGTTAATGATCTGGCGTTGCCACAGGCTTAAGCAAAGGTTGCAGTCATGGCTTGGATCTGGCGTTGCTGTGGCTGTGGCATAGGCCTGCTGCTGCAGCTCCAATTCAGTTCCCTAGCCTGGGAACTTCCATATGCCGAGGGTGCAGCCCTAAAAAGAAAAGGAAAAAGATTCGGGGTATTTTGGAGAATATATCACATCTTATGATGGACAATAAAAATCTCCAAAATATTTTTAAGCAGTATTAAACTAAGCCCCTCCTACTCCAAAGCTATATTATTTTTTTATAACCTAAATGCAAATTTCTTAACTACTTAGTATTACTAAATTCTGTCATATTGAGTTTGGTCCACATGCTGGGCTCCTAAGATGACTACCGAATCCTGGTTCTGTCCTTCCGTGTATTACCTGTCCTCCTCGGTTTTGTGATCCCTTGTCAGGTATGGGACCAAGGACCAAGTCCGTCAGCATCCATTAGCCACTTCTCTCCAAGTGGACTTTAATTCACTCAGCAGTTCTCTCTCAGGACTGTCAAGGCCAGAGTTTGTCATAACCTCGCTCCCAATATAAATGCACTGTGCATTTGGGATTCCCCTGATATAACTACCAAAAAAGAAAAAAACAGAAAATGAAGTTAGTGTGAAATGAGGTGTCCTGTCTGAACTCACCATGACTCAGTTGTTTAACTGAGTTTTCCCCCGCGTCCCCTGAGTCATAACAACACTACGTAAAGAAGGCAGGGAATGCACCTTGTTTGTACAGAGCCTACCAGATTTTGCAGTACTTCCCTAAATGTCTAACAGACTGCTTCTTTGACTCTCAGATCAGAGTGAAGACAATTTCAAGGGCAAATAAAGGGAGAAAGACTGGGTCTTTCGACTATGGCCCAGTTCTCTTGCAAATATGGGGCCTCTGGGTTCTTGCAAAGACTCTCCTTGGAGCACAGCAATAGAGCTCATCAGAATCGCTAAGGAGTCTGTGTGAGTAGCCAGCTATAGGCCTGTAGGTCTTTTCTCCTTGCCCAGACTCTATAATCCTCGCCAAGCTCAGGGACAGGAGAAGGAGAAATAATAAACTGAGCATTCATACCTTTCAAAAGTTCTGCTAAACTGAGACTCTCTGAGAAATCTTTCAACAATATTTATGAATGAAATTTTTTAAAAAGTTTCTTAGATGAATGTTCCAAACATCTTTAAGTGCTGAAAAAAAAAAAAAAAAAAAGGACTCTGCTAATACCCTTTGCATGAGCTCAGTTTATTTTGCTCTTGCCTCCAGCTGTTGCATGAGTTAGGGTCATACTTGGAAGGACAGCTCATTGGGTTGGGAAGGTCCTGGAAGGGAGTGCGGAAGAGGAGGGGTGCAGAGATGCCAGACGGTCAGGAGAGCCAGCAGACGTGTGTGGACAGACTCAGCAAGCTCTGCTTACTGCTGGAGTGTGGCTGCCTGAAATGGAATCTAAGGATCCGGTCTCAGGAGTGCAGGAGGACCATGGCCTGTCTGTGAACCTGGCAGTGAACTCTCCTAGAAAGTGCTTTTTCTCAAGGTCCTTGACTCTCAGGGGGACCTTCGCTTTGAATTTAAATTAATTGAGAGCTCTGTTAATATAATCGAGTGCACCTTCCCATCCCTGCCATCCACAAAGAAAAGGACATTCAAAAAGTTTTCCTTTTATTAAGGCCTGTCCTGAAGTTTTAAGGTATGATGAAATGTGAGACTGGAAGTTTCACTTTCTCCAGAGGAAGATGCAATAGCCAATCAATATCTCTCTCTTATCTTAACCTAAGCTTTGACTTAAAGCAAATAACAAATGTCCAAAAACATCTGGCTCTCATTTCCTGGATGAAACGCGGGCATGAACTAACCACCCCTCCATACGTAAACTTCTCTCCACAAATTAGCACATGGAATAAGGCAGTGATCCTTTCAAATAAGTATTTAGTGGATAAAATGAATGATCCTCAGAAAAACACATCAAAAGTATCCTGGGACATAGCAAAGAGTTAATTTAGCTCTCCTCATTTTCAGTAATGTATTCAACTATGGATGAAATTGGGACTCCAAGTCTATACGACACCTTTGAAAAGGTGGTCCTTATATATCATCCATGCTACTTTTTAAAAAAGTGACGTCTATCATATTCTTATGACTCAAGTTCCTAATCTGAGAAAAACTTACCTAGTTCCTCCCTCGCACACTTGTGAGTATTAATGATGCCACATGTAAGCACGATTCCTGGCACAGAGGATGCCCTTAGCAAATGGCAGCTGACCATTCTTCTAAGTAAGAGACAGTGAGAAGCAGTGACCTGGAGCCCAGGCCTATGGATGCCTGTACTTCTGTTGCAAAGGCCCACTGGAGTCCCACCTTGGATAGACTGTTGTGCAGAGAGCGCTGCTGGTACTTTAGCCATAAATTGCCCTCGCGTTGATCCCATGCTAAACCGGTCATATGCGTTTCATTAATTTTAAGAAATAATGTTTATCTGAATTTTGGAGCTCATGGAAATCATCTCTTCTGAGTGGTTTTCCTCCCAGTCTGTCTGGGATTTATAAGGACGTCCGCCCTTCCTGAACACCACAAGACGGTCTGACCGTGAGTGATGACAGAGAGATCTTTGGCTCGGGAAAGGCTTCCAGGGTCCAGGAGAGGGTTGGAAGGATGGGCCTGTGGGAGACGCATGTGTTTGTTTTCCCTGGAGGTGCATGGGACCTCAGGGCAGTGAGTCATTACTGACCAAACCCAGTTTACTGAAGAGAAGAGAGCTGAATTTAGAGCCCAGACTATTTGAGGAAGGCTGTCTCCTGTCCCCCTCAACGGCACAGTCGCAACAGCAAAAGGTGAGAATAGCACAGGGGGTGGAGTAAGAGACCTACGACCCAAAACTCCTTACCTGGGTTTTCATTTGTAGACATGAGAAAAACGAAGACGAAGAAGGAAATAGTGCACATTTTATCTTCTTCCTTTAACTCCTGTCTCTGCCTCTTTGAAATTATAAAAATCAGCAGATTCCACTGGGGGGAAAATGTTTTGAAGAAGTAATCCATTGATCACCTCTTCTGACGTGACATGTTTAACTAGACAAAATCAATACTTCTTAGAGTGACAATGGCTTTGTAAAAAAACTAACACTAATGGGTGACATGAAGCATAAGAGGATAAAGGACTCTTGTAGACAAAGCCCTTCCTTATTCCTCACCCTATTTGTGAGTATCTTTGATTCAAAATCATATGTGTATGCATGTATT
The DNA here is from genome assembly GCF_016906955.1 of Phacochoerus africanus. Lineage (NCBI taxonomy): Eukaryota > Metazoa > Chordata > Mammalia > Artiodactyla > Suidae > Phacochoerus > Phacochoerus africanus. Next base: position 94,314,813 of record NC_062550.1, read on the forward strand.
GGGTATGTTGTTGCCGAATTTATGGAGGTCAGGGCACAAAGGAATTCTTTTTTTTTTTTTTTTTTTCATTTTCTGGTGCATTCACTTATCAGTCAGGCCGCATAAAGTGACACACAGGAAAACAAAGAATCTTAGTTTTAAACCAAGCAGAAGAGATTGAAAAATATAACTCTTTTAAACGTCAAAAGTCCTATCCATTTTTAAAAGAACTTGCTTAATTTTGGAGTATTTAGGAAATAGTGCCCCTGCTTTACACATTTACCCCACATCAGCCTACAGGCTTTATTCTTTGCCATTCAGTGAGCACCGTATTTCAGCAGAAGAACTTGAAACAAACAAACACAAACAAAGGCTTTTAAAAATGCCTAATCCCTTCAGAAAGAGCATTAAGGGACAATCACTGTTTCATTTTGATTGTCACCTGGATTCAAAACTGTGCAACCAGAGACGGTTTCAGATGGACAGATGGCCCTGGCAGTTAAGAGGGATGGGGGTGGGAAAAGAAATAAATGAATACTCTGTTTTTTGTGTAAGCGAATAAAAGGGAAGAGGAAACAAAAGAAATGAGCCAGTCACTGTTGAATCGGCAGTTCCTCTAAACATACCTTGCCTCTCCTACAAGAGATTACTGTCCTGTGAGTCTGTTTAGCACAGATGCAGATAATCCTGCTGCAGAACCAGGGAATGCTTGCCTCTCAGAGCTGAACACTGCCTGTTTGCCTGGTGCCCACAGAGGTTGCTGAAACTTGACAAGACTAACTGTGATCGCCCATAATGGGATGCTGATGGAGTCAGGGGACTTGAATGACACTGATTTTATTGGGGTGAATCGCACATTTTGGGCAGTGTCTGGCCAAGTGAACAGGGCATGCAAAGACCTTGCCTCCCCACCGCTCTGTGGGGAACTGAGCCTGGGGGGGTTAGTGTGACATCAGCGGTGGCGGGGGGGGGGGGGGGGGGCAGGGCACGGGGGGGAACCCATTTGATGCTGGAATGCTGGCTGCTGAATGGTGCTGGCCATCATCAGCTTTTGTTTACTTCATCCTCCGTGTGAAGATAGCAGCTGTTTCTTTCAGTAAAAAAGAAGTAAAAGAATGTAGCGACCTACCTCACATTTCCCCCTCCTCCTCCAAATGTTTGTGGAGCCCAACAGCTGTCTTTGCAAATCCTGCCACTCAGGATTGCAATGGCTGTACATAATCAAGCATGGAGTGCTGAAGCTGAGATTGTTGGCTGGCTCCAGGAGGCAGGTGGGACTGAACTGTTCTCTTAATGGGCTCGCATGGTCGGCTCCTGCGGGGATTGACTCAAAAAGGGGGAAAAGAAAGCATTTAAAGGAGGCAATGAAGGAGAGTTGAATACACGGATCTCGTATTTCATACGTATAGATCTGAATGGCTGTGAAGCATGAATTCACTGGTTGTTAGAGCTGGAAGGGATTTGAACGGTCCTCTTGTCTAGGGCTTTTAAAATTATTTTTAGCAACAGACTTTGCTTTTAGTCCGAATACATCTTAGACCAGGAGTATCATGTCATAACTGAAAATACCTACCTAGGACAAGCAGGAGCATCAACGGGTAAAGTGGTGCAGCATAAGAAAAGCAACTCTAACAACAAATGGACTCAGCACTGGGGACACAATAGGACTGGTGGGGACTGTGGCAACTGGATGCCTTTGGTGGGTGGAGGGCAACTGATGTTCCTTTCTAGCATATTGTCGCCTTTGCCAGGTGGGGATTCGTTCATCCATTCATTCATTGAATAAATATTTACTAAGTGTTTACTGCATACCAGGTACTGTCTTAAGCACATATGAAAATAGACAAGACCCCTGTTATCATAGTGCTTATTTTCTAGGGAAGGAGACAGCTAGCAAAAAAAAAAGAGAATGCATAAAATTGTATATATTTGTAGGTAGGGATGGATGCCAAAAACAGTGAAGCAGTGTAAAGGATAGAGAGTCATTGGGAAAGGAACTGTTAGAGAGAACTGTCTGGAAGGGACTGTTAAAGGAGTACGTAGTAGCAGAGAATTAGATGATGGGAAGGAATGAGCTATGTGCAGATCTGGGGTTGGGGTGGGAGTGGGGGTGAAGTTGGGGTGTGTGAACATCCAGAGGCAGGCCTTGCTCTACTAAGCACACCTTGGAATCCTATCCCAGTTTCATCTCCTCTGTTTACCCTAAATAGACCAGAGAGGTGAAGATGCTTGCCCACGGTCACACAGGAGTATGCTGGGACTAGAACCTAGATCTTGCAACTCCCTTCTAGTCCTGTGCCCTTTGTGTTACGCCGCATTTTCTTCCACTCCCCAAAAAGGTGTAGTCTTAAGAGAATCTACATGACCACGGCTGGAATGACTAATGAATAGCAACACATATAGTAGCAGTTTCCATTAGAAATTCGAGGAAAACGTTTAAATTTTCATAGAGTTCTGTCCCAATTCGCCTAGCCAGTTTCTACCCCAGGGTGTAATTCTGTGTTGTTTACTGCCCTAACATATTTTCCGTGCTGTTTGTAAATATGATTACAGCTTAAGTTGTTTATTCTTATCCAAAAGATTAAATCTCACAGCAACAGAGGCGTCTGGAATACAGGGGGAAAAAATGCAAGTCACTAATAAAGAGAGCAAAAATATCAGCTAGGTTTGACCAATTGCAAGAGGCGTACTGATGTTTTAAAATGTGCTCAAATGATCCAGTTATCTCACATTCTTAGTTCATTTTCCACTCAAATGTTAGGTCAGCCAGGAGATGAAATCACAGTCTTTGATTATCTCTGGGCTCAAAGAACAGAAGACAGCAGATTGCTTCTGCTCAGTCAACCAGGTTCTTGCATCCAGTCACCCTGATGTCAGCTTCATGTAGGGAAAGAACAGTTACACATCGAAATGAAGAAAACCTGATGCCGGGTCTAGACGTCTCCCCTCTCCTTTTTCCTTATTCTTTCCTTCTCCACATCGGCTGCAGCCCAAACCCAGGCTAGTCTTTGCCTCTTTGGAAGAAACTTGACTTAAAAACTGGCTCAATACATATTCAGAATACATATTCATCTTATGGGACAAGTGCAAAGTATCCCCTGACAGTAACAACCTACAACTCCTTGCTTCTTATTTCTTAAATAGAAATAAAATTGTCTTTCATTCATACCATAGTTTTAAAACACACCAGGGTTGAAGAATCACAGAGAGAATTTTACTCAAAAGAATCTTTTTTTTTTTCTTTTTGGTATTTAGTTTTTCTTTCTGGTGAGTGGAATGAAAGGCAGAATTATGCTCTACTCACTGAAATCTTTTGAAATGCCACTATGCTTTCCCCAATCTTCTGGATAACACTAAAGGAAATCAATAGAGATCTTCCTAGGTGAAGGGAGTTTGACTGGCTAATGTATCACTCATTTTGTTTTAACTGGTTAGGAGGTAGAACATTGTTAAATATTTGCTATAATTCTTTCTTGGGTATTTAAAGTTGCTTCAGTGGCATATTTTATTATATATATCAACAACAATGGTCATACTCGAGGAAAAATAAACTGAAATTATAATTTAGATGTCTCTTTTTTTAAAAATATAGTAGAAGATTACCCTGAGATAAGCGTGGACTATGGGTTGGACATATCTCAGAAATATGTTTTCTGTACCTGTGCTTTGGGCTGATTTCAATTTAGTTGAATCTATGAATTATTAAGAATTTGCTCTAATTTAGTGGATATTACAGTGGGGAGGGGAGGGAAATGTGGGTGCAATTTCCATGGTGGCCCGTAACCTCCACAGAGATCAAGTCCAATCTCTATGAAGACTACCGGCCACCATGTGCTACACGACATCAAGTACTACAGCGCTGTCCTGTGAACATTCTAAAGGCTAAAACTACTGGAGAAGGAAGAGTTTACGAAAAATTAATGTCGGATTGAGTCTGAAATCCTGGGTAGGCTTTAGATCAGTGGAGAGAAATGAAAACTAGCAGACAGACAAGCAATGACCAGGACACAAAGCAGCAGTGAGCATGCCCCGTATATGAAGTACTGTGGAGAAGATGCTTGCTAGGTACTAATAAGGAAAAATCTGTATCATGGAGGAGCTTGACTCTCAGGAAGAGAATCTTGCCTTGTTTTGAGAGGCGCTGGAGAAACTTTGCTGGAGACTTTGAGAAGATTACACTGACAGGGATGTGCAGGGAAAAAAAATGGAGGGAGGTAGGATCAACATTTCAAATATCACTTGGAAACTTACTACAACATTCCTGCTTACATGGCCCCCAAATAGTGGTTGCTAAAAAGAAAAGAGAGCTAAAGAAAAACAAGATGGTAGAACAGTGCTTGACTTCATTGTACGTTTATTCACAGGTACCATTTGGAGACCTCCCTGGGCCGTAGGTATCAGTATCCAATACTGGCCCTGCCCTTACGGGGTGTAAATTGTAGGAGACCAGAACCGGGACTGAGGTTGAGACCTATGTGTGGATTTTTTTAGCAAAGCTTTAAGTCAAATGACTCTTGCAGAATGTGAAACAGAGTCCAGAGGAATACATGCAAGCGCGTTACAAAGTGTTTAGGTTGCTCTTTTATCCTTAAAGAGCCTGGAGACCATGTAGGAAAAACAGCAGGGAGTAAAATGTGCTTGGTGAGACTCCATGTCCATCAGCCTCAGCAGTGGCCAAAGATTGACCTCTGAATCCTCAAAGCTCCACCCCCCATCCTAGCAATCTTCTGGTATCAAAACTGCTGGAAAAGCTCTGGAGCAGTCATCATAAGTCTCCTGATTTGAATCTTGACTCTGTTCCTTGCTTAGTATTATGATCTTGGGATGTCATTGATACTCGGAGTCTCAGTCAGCTTCATTTGTAAAATGAGACTAATATCACCCATTTGGCAAACTCAGGGGATTATCAGGAAGATCAAGTAGAAAATATATATCAAGGCCACCAGGGCCTAATGATGGTGACGGAGAGAGGAGGAAAAATGAAGAACTCTTATTTGGTAATTCTTTGTTTTTCCTAGTTATCAGATTGTGAATTTTTAAAGGATACATGAGAATCATTCTCATGCTCAGAATTTCAAGCCTTAGTCTAAAAAATGCCTTAATATAAAGAAGCAGTTCTGGTCTAGTTAAATGTTAGTTAAATGCTTTTTGTTGGGGAATGCCTTTTTTAGCTCCAAATGAAAACTTATATGGTATAACTTGAATACATTAAAAAAAAAAAGTGAATCATTTTTAGTGTAAAGAGGTTTTTTTTAAAAAAACAAATTTATGAAGTTCCCATTGTGGCATAGTGAAAATGAATCTGGCTAGTATCCGTGGGGATGCAGGTTTGCTCCCTGGCTTCCCTCAGTGGGTCAGGGATCTAGTGTTGCTGTGAGTGGTGTAGGTCGCATATGCGACTCGAATCCTGTGCATTGCTGTGGCTGTGGCGTAGGCAGGCAGCTGTAGCTCCAATTCAACCCCTAGCCTGGGATCTTACATATGCCATGAGTGTGGTCCTAAAAAGCAAAAAAAAAAAAAAAAGGTAATTACTATAGAATCAGTCATTGAGAATAATGAAGTTTTTCTGATTAACACTAAATTAGAAATGAGGATTTTATATCTATATCAACCTCTTATTTTGTATTTTTTTTCCTTCGGTTTCACAGTGTCAAAACAATTCCGACTCACATGGATAAGTCGTTAAAATGATCATAACTGTATTTATCAGCTTGAATTCTCCGTAGAATCTTTAACTAGGAAGAACAAGAAAAGCTTTGCTTTAATGTCTGAGCACAAAAAAAAAAGTTAACTGACAACACAAACTCACACATAGAGGAAGAAATAGGTTAAATATGGCATGCATTGCATAAGTGTAAGTTTTTTTTTTTATCAAAGTGTTTAAAATAGTGGAAAAAACAGCATTGCTTGGGTCAAATATTTGTGGAACCTTTGAAAGAACTCTCTGGAACCTTCAGTGTCTACAGAATTGTGTCAGTAGCTGGCCACATGCATTGAGCACAGGATATTCTTCTGAGCACAATTTGTGGTTTATTTCCTAATCCTTATGACCACTGCTTGAGGCAGGTGAAGATCCTGAGACGCAAAAAGTTCAAATAATTTTCCATAAAGCACACAGTTGATAAATAGCTGTGGCAAGATTCAAACGTAGGATGTTTAATTCCCTGATCTTAAGTCCTGGAGGAGGAAAACAGGTTCATGGTCTCTCTACACAACTTAATAGCCCGGTAATTTCAGTTTTCACATCTACCAAATACAGATCAGTTGTGAAGTTTAGTCATGACACAATCTGAAAACCTTGGCATTTACTGAATGTTTAATAGATGTTTGATAACGCTGAATTTTCCCTATGGTAAATTTTTATAAACACTATAAAGAAAATGAAGAAGGCGAAGTAATAGAGGGAAAATGAAAATGGTAGGAACCAATTCAAACCACTGTGTGGTTGCGGAGGGTGGGCAGGAAGAATGATCTGCATGTGCAAAGGCCCTGAGGTACACTGAATAAGCTTGGGGTGGTCAATGAACTGAGAGTGTAGTTGGAGAAAGTGGAAGTATTTGAGGTTGGAGAATGCACAAAGGACCTCCAGCGCCACGTCAAAAGGGATGGAGAAGTTAAGATTTCATTTATTTATTTTTTTAAATGAAAACGTATAGCTTCATTGACTAAAAGAGAGACCAGTGCAAGGGGGAGCTTGTCTGGATGAATTTTGGCTGTCTCTTTTGATCAACATCATTTCTCATCTATTTATCTTCAAAATCTCCAGCTAAGAGAAGGGGAGTGATTGTGTAATGTGACACACCCTTTTGTGGATAATTATGTAATACTACTAGGGTAAAAGCGTTTAGAGAGAGGAGGTAATTTTACTCGTTCAGCCTAGAATTTTTAGTAGATAAAGATAAAACTTTTCAAGCTGTCTCCACTACATTGCCATTTCTGTAAAGAATCAAATTACTCTCCTTTATCCCTTTTACAAAAGATTCGTGTCTTAATTTATCACATGAAATAAAAACATTTACGTAAACTCTGCAAATTGCATCCCTGAGAAACCACAAAAGTCAAAAGAAAGTAATTAGAGCAGGATTAATCATATATATGTTATATTTATAACTTTCTAAAAGGTCACAGCTTGATGATTTATGTTGCTACAATAGTGAACCTGAGAGGGAATTACAACTTCTGAGATATTAGTGTTTAGCAGATGGCAATTTATGACACTAATCACTTAGTACCTATAAGAAAATTATCTCAGTAAATATTCCAGACCACATTGGAACTTAGGAGATTCTTAATAAACCGATGAAATAATCACGATGGTAATTATTACAGCGAAAGCCCATTCTTTTAAGCAGCTGGACAGAAAAGAAAGGTCAAGATTAATGACCCTTTAGAGCCAAGAAGGGACCTTAGCACTTTCTGTGTTGTGGGTTACTCTGCCTTGAAGGGCTTGGTTGTGAAACACTAGCTGTAGGATGTATCCCCTCATATCACTAACCATCAAAGAGGATCAATACAGAAATGTGGAAGGTAGAGTTTCAGGTTCTATAGTTTCCACTTGCAATGTCACTGGTAAGTGAAAAGCCTGGGTTGATTACTTAGAAGATTAAATTGCTATTACTGTTCACCTGGGGAGCAGATTACATGTCCTTTGTGAGTGTGCTCAGTTGGGGGAACTTGTGTGGTGTCTTGGAAAAAGAGCAGAATTAAGAGGCAGAAGACTTAATTTTGTTCACAGCAGACTAAATATAACCCTGGCTACGTCACTTAATGTCTTTAGCTCTCAGCTTCCTCAGAAGTAAAATGAACACCAGAAAATAGTGTCTCTTTTGCCTCCTTCACTAGATTTTCGAGGTTAAAAAATAACAACAAAACTCTTAGTTACCTGTCAAGCATTATACTTTTGCATTCATCGCTATATTTTGTTTCACAGTAGAGATCAGGAGGCTACTGTGTGGTCACTCTAGTGGGGTCAATGTTTATGCCAGGTCACACTGAGTCACCCACCCACATTTTGGGACCCAAGGGCTTGGCTGCCTCACCTTAGGAGAGGCTGCATTCTGGGAGAGGGGTTGTGGAGACACAGCTGTATCTTTTTGGTCTCTTATAAAAGCAACTCTAGCACTTTTCCTTTTTCTTCGGAGTCCATGGTGTGGTTAGAAGAGTGGAACTCCTGCAAGGAGAGCAAGGCAGCTAGGTAGGCCTCCGCCAACCGAGACTTTCCATACCCAGCTACACACTCTCACTGCTGCTTACAGAAATTATAAATGCAGCTAAGAGACATCTCTTCCAGAGATTTCACTCCACATGTCTGCAATTCAGTTGGTTTCTCTTCCTTCGCATGATGAAAAACAGCATCATCTCTTTCATTGCCAAATGCAGAAAGCTGGGAGTTGTTCTAGATTTTTCTTCCTGTTCAACTCCCATGTCTTCACCCAACACCAACCCTGTAGATCCCACTTCCTTAACTTGCAGCCACACGTCCCATTCCATTTGTGTTGCCTCTGACTTGATGCTGGTTCTTTCGTTTTCACAGCACATTTACTTCAGTAACTTCCTAACTGGGCTTCTCGGTCCAGAACCAGCTCTTAGAAGTCGCCCTCTTCTGCGATGGCTACCTTCCTAACTTAGAGAGCTGACCAGCTTATTTCCTTGCTAAGAATTTGTTACTGCTCTCCAGAGCTTTCAAGTTTATGGTATGATTTTGATTCTTTGGCCCCATCTCAGTCAAGCCTGATCATCTCACACCTCTCAGCATGTCCATGCTTCTGCAATTTCACCCATGATGCTAACACAGCCTAGAAAACTCTCTTCTCCATTGTATGCCTGGCTAACTCGTATTTATTTTTAAAACTTCAGCTCTATTGGCATCTCTTTCCAAAAGCCTTCCTGATACCTAGTCATTTAGATGTTGCTCCTCTGGGCTCTGTTAGTGCTCTGAGTATACTGCTGCCGAATTTGTTACTCCTCCTTAATCCTAACCTTAAGGTTTTCCCGTGTATTCCTAGACACTAGCAGTGACTGGCTCGTAACCTGGTATCCACTGTACTTCTCTGGATTGGATAAGTCAACACAATCTATATAGGGGGGACATGCCACAGTGACAATGAAAATCACCCATGTGATTAGCTTGATTGCCGCAAGGGAAGTCAAACCCTAACGACAATACCTGTGAAGGCAGTAGAGTGAAGACTTAAGGAGGCAAAGGGGAACAGATTGAAAAAGTGAGAAACTAGGAGACCAAAAGAAACTTAGGATAAATCTTACAGTGTCCTAGCCAAGGGTTGAAATGTCTGTTAGGTTGCAGGCGCATCCTTAAAGAGTGGGGCAGACTTTATTGGATTTGCAGTGTGTGAGAGGTAAGGAATAGATGGCGTAAAGGCAAGGGGTATGTTTGAATAATTTGCGGAAAGTCAGGTTGGCTGCAGCAGAATGATTGAGGGTGCCATGGGCTGAATCCTGTCCCCTCCGATTTCATGTGTTGGAGTCTTAACCCCTGGTATGTGAGAATATGACTGTGTTTGAAGATAGATCCTTTTAAAGAGATGACTATGTTAAAATGAAGGCGTGAGCCCTAATCCTGTCTGACTGGTGTCCTTATTAAAAGAGGATATTTGGACACAGAGAGACACCAGAGGAAAGACCATGTGAGGACACAGTGAAAAGATGGCCATGTTCAAGCTAAGGAGAGACATTTCAGAAGAAACTAAATCCGGTGACACTGTGAGAGTCCATGACTGTGGGAAAATAAATTTCTGTTGTTTCCGTCACCCATTCTGGAGTATTTTGTTATGGCAGCCCTAGCAAACTGGTCTAGAGAGGATGAGTAATGCACAAAGCCAGCAAAATAACAGCAGTTTGGGTGGAGGGAACAGGGGAGAATTATGTTGTGGGACCTTACAGGTCATTGTAAAGATTTAGGGTTTTATTCTAGTGAAATGGGAAGCCACTGGAGGATTGGAGCCGGTGAATAGGATGAGCTGGCTTTTACTTTCATGCAGATGGGGAGCTGATAATCAGGAGTCATGCTGATAAGACAGTCAGCAGTTGGCCACTGTGTAGGAGAGAAGAGGTAGAAAACCCTCAAGGCCGAGAGGACCTTGAGATGCTTCCTCCCTTCCATTAAGCAAGTGAAAACACTAAAGGAAAAAGAAGAAAACTGAGGGTTCCAAAGTGACTTACCCAGGGTGACAGAGTAATTGCATACGCTCCCAGGAATAGGAACCAGGCATCCAGGGCTCTTTACTACTTTGTGCTTGGGGAGAGATGCCTTTGGCTTCTCATGGGAAGAACACAGTTGGATCGCCTCATGTTTGGGGGAGGCTGGTTGTGTATCCTTGTGAGCAGTTAACACTTGAGTGAACTGTGGTGTCCACGGAATACTCGGTGATGCTTTCAGCTGCCCAGCCATGTCTCTGTGACTCAAGGACATGCAGCTTAAAAGACTGGCAGGAGCACGTGGAAATTATTCATGGGCTCTCGTCACAGACTGTTTCCACAGATGTCCTTCATGGTAGATCATTTCATTGACAGAACAATTTTCAGAGACGAGGATAATGGTGATGGCTGATCTCTGTGAGAATTGATAAAGGTTGGTAAAGAATTCGTGTGTTTATACAGATATATGCATTGTATATACACGTGTTGTATATCTAAATTACTATATATACATGTATACAAGATATACATATATGTGTGCACATAATATATACATATGTATACATATACGTATAGTATATTATGTATGTACTGTATCATATATGTATATGTAATAGAAATATCAAATTTGAAGATAATGAAATAGGCTTAAGAGTATAAATATACTTAATTAAGTATATGCAGTATGTTGCACAGAGATCTGAGTTTAAAACACAATTCTGGCTCTTAACTGACAGTATGAACTTGGAAAAGATATTGACCCTTAACCAGTTTCCTCATCCATAAAATAGAATAATAATCCTGACTGTCATGGGCCATGACCAGGCAAGAAGAGATACTTAAGATAATGCACTTAAGACTATACCTGGGTCATAGTAAGTGCTCAATTAGGGTAGCTTTTATTTTTATTATTTTTTTCCTTCTGATTACTCTGGATTTAATTTCCTCCTCTTTTTCTAGTTTCCTAAGGTGATTTATCTTTCTTCTTTTCTAATGCAAACATTTAATGCTATAAACTTCTGTTTAAGCACTGGTTTTATTGAGTTCCACAAATTTTGATATATTATGTTTTAATTTTCATTCAGATCAAAATATTTTCTAGTATCTTTTATGATTTTCTCTTTGATGCATGGGTTAATCTCCAAATATTTAGAGAGTTTTGCACAGATATATTTCTGTTATTGAGTTCTAAATTATATTATGATCAGAGAACATACTTTGTATAAAATGAATCCCCTTAAATTTATTGAGAACTGTTTTATAGCTCATAATAGCCTTTCTAATTTTACTGAATGCTTTGAGTGCCCTTCAAAAGAATGCATATTCTGCTGTTGCTCGATGGAGCATTCTGTATATTTAATTAGGTCAAGTTGGTTGACAGTTTCGTTCTAGAATTTAAGGAGTCTCTAGCCTCACTGATTTACTGTCTACTTTTGCTGTTAGTTACTGAGAGCAGAGTGTCAGAATTTCTAACTATAATTATTGGAACCATAAAAAGTCAGATATTAATAGAGTCAGTCTAGCTTTCCTTCGATTGGGTTTCACATGGCATTCTTTTGCCGTCCTTTTATTTTCAATTCATACAATCTATTTTGGGAGTTCCCGTCATGGCTCGGTGGAAACAAATCTGACTAGGAACCATGAGGTTGTGGGTTCGATCCCTGCCCTTGCTCAGTGGGTTAAGGATCCGGTGTTGCTGTGAGCTGTGGTGTAGGTTGCAGACGTGGCTCGGATCCCGCGTTGCGTAGCTCTGGCTTAGGCTGGCGGCTACAGTTCTGATTAGACCCCTAGCCTGGGAACCTCCATATGCTGTGGGTGCGGCCCTAAAAAAGACAAAAAATAAAGTCTATTTAAGCGTATCTTTCAAGCAGCACATTATCTGTCATTTAATTAAAGTGTGTAGGCTTTTTACACTTACTGAGGTCATGGATATTATTAGTTTCAAATCTTCTAGATTGCTGTTTATTATTTATCTATCTTCCTTTGTTTATTCCTCTCCATCTTTTTTTTGTAACAGGTATTTTTAATCTTTTATTTTCATTATTGTCTTACTAGCTATAACTTTTTTTATTTTTCTAGTGGTTACTGTAGGGTTTACAGTATATATTTTTAACTTTTCACAGTTTCCCATCAAGTATTGTTATAAAAACTCAAACTATGTAAGAATTTTACATTATGTATCTATTTCCCCTTCAATTGTTGTGCTTTGTTGCCATAACTTTTACTTGTACTTATGACATAAAGTCCAGAAATCACTGCTTTTTTTTTTTTCTTTTTGACTTTGACAAGTTTCCCATATCTTAAAGAGATGGGAAAATGGCAGGAAAAAAAATCTGTTCTTATTTACCTATGAATTCTCTACTTCTGGTGCTCATCATTCCTTTGTAAAGACCCACATTTCTACCTGTTACCATTTTTCATCTGTGTAGAGAATTCCCTTTAATGTCTGTTGAAGTGAATCATCTTTTCTTTGCTTAAAAAAATCTCTATTTGGCTTAATTTTGGAAAGATACATGCCCTGCATAGAGAATTCTTAGTAGATAGTTTTTGCCTTTCAGTACTTTCAGGATGTCTCTCTAGTCTCTTTTGGCCTGAATAGAGTCTATTGAGAAGTACATCTTCATTCTTATCTTTGTTCTTCTTTTTCCCCTGGTTGCTTTTAAGTTTTTTTTTTTTTAAGGCCACACCCACAGTATATGGAAGTTCCCAGGCTAGGGGTCTAATCAGAGCTGTGGCCGCCGGCCGACACCACAACCATAGCAACACCAGATCCGAGCCACGTCTGCGACCTACACCACAGCTCACGGCAACACTGGATCCTTAACCCACTGAGTGAGGCCAGTGATCGAACCCGCAACCTCATGGTTCCTAGTTGGATTCATTAACCATGGAGCCACGAGGGGAACTCTGCTTTTAAGATTTTTGTCTTTATCACTATGCTGGGTTTCTTTTTCCAATCTCATGATTTTTCTTGACTTTTTTTTTTTTTTTGAAGTTTTTTCTGTGATTCATTGTATTTCTTGGGTTTAATCATTTTTGGTTTTCATCAAATGTTGGAATTTTTGCCATTATAATTTCAAATATTTTATTCCCCATTTTTCATGGAACTCCATTTTCATGTATCCTATATCAGTGATATTGTCCTGTATTTCACTGATTTTTGTTCATTTTCAGTCTTTTTTTTTTTATTGGCTGTGCCTGTGGTGCATGGAAGTTCCTAGGCCAGGTATCAAATCTATGCCACAGAAGCAACCCAATCCACTGCAGTGACAACACTGAATCCTTAACCTGCTGCACTACAAAGGAACTCCTCAATCTTTTTATATGTTTATTTTTGATCATTTCTTTTGTTCTTTATTCAAATTCCCAGATATTTTCTTTTCCAGTGTCTAATCTGCTGTAAATCCATGTAATGTATTTTTATATCATATATTACAATTTTCTTCTCTAGAAGTTCGAATTGGATTTGATAGAGTTAATTTTCCTCTTTTTCATGCTCGTCTTCTCCTCTGCTTTATTGAACAGATGAAAAATATTTACAGTTGATAATTTTACATTCTTGTCTACTGGCTCTAGCATCTCTGTCTTTGGGCCTTTTTATATTTATTGATTTGTTTCTAGATTTATGATTTTTGTTCTACTGTTAAAGTAATGTTAGATTCTTTTTTTTTTTTTTTTCTGGCACATGACTAAGTTATTTGGATGCCATTGGATTCTATCCTGTCAGCTTCATTAGGTTGGGTCCAGAGCAGCTTTTAGTTTAGGGCTAATTTAGCCCATTATTAAGCTTGGACCTCTCTGAGGATTCTAACCAATATCACTGAATTATGGGGTATTTTCATGCTTGCTTTTAGAGCAACAAACTGATCCCAGCGTGTATCTTGGTGTCTCACCCACAAGGATTCATGAATGAGATCTTTAGGTCCAGGACCCATACTCACGGCGCAGAGAGTCTGGTAGTTGGCGAGCAACTTGGAAGGAAGAATTCAGCAACTCAGAGAGGTTGCGGAGCCAGAGGTTGCATTTCATGGCATAGTGGCTAGGGTATTTGATTCTTTTTCTGTAGTGGAAATTCCCACCAAGCCTGTGGTGACCAAAAGGGAAGAGAAAGTTACTTACATGTCTGGGCCCACTGGGCCATCTCCTTTGACCCCTGATATGTGCACAAGTACTCAGGTACCACGAGAGTTCCAGCTCTCCAGCAGAAAGCTGGGCGTCGTTAAGCTTTACCCAGGATCCAGAGATAATTTTCTTCCTTGCATCCTCCATGTTTCCCTTCACACCATTTGTCAAGATTCAGATGCCATCGTTACCTGGATGCAGACCTGTTTCTTGGGCGTAGAGGAGAGCCACAGCACAGGCAACACCCGGGTGAGAATCACCTTTGGAACGCCACGCGGTAAAGGAATTCATGTCGCTCAACACAGACCGCTTAATTCACCTGCAAGGACAACAGAACCTTGGATTTTGCCCTACTTTAAGAGGAGGTCTCTGTGTATTTGTGTGTGTACATGCCTGTGTGTGCATGTTGGTTATGCTGCTGAAAAAGAAGAAAGTTTGTTGCCGGAAAGTGTCCAGAGTTACAGGAATTCATGTCACTTAACATTTTGCCCTACTTAAGAGAAGGGAGGTGTGTGTGTGTGTGTGAATGCATGCCTGTGTGTTCATGTGTGTTATGCTGGTGAAAAAGAAGAAAACTCATTGCCAGAAACTGTCCAGAAATCTTCACCAGCATAAAACTAAAACCTTGGTGGAAACGGCTCACAGGCAGTCCAGACAAAGTGCTGGTGTCGGATCTCTTCTGAGTGAGCAGAGAAAGAGACGTGTGGGGCTGTGACGTCTGAGACAGAGGGAGGAGTCAGGCCCAGGGGAGAGGAAGAGAAAGGAGCTGGATGGCTGTGTGACTTTATCAGGGGTTTCCATCCACAGCCAAAACGGACCAAGAAGAGAAGAGAAAAGGAGACCGAAACCTTTGAGTCCTGCTCAGTCGTGATTGAATGTTTTATAAAAACACATCTCTCTTGTTTACAAGGCAACTGCTTTCTCAGGCGATTTGTATGTTTGTGTTAACAAATAGCTTTTCAGTGGCAGCAATCTAGAAACATGGCATAGAGCAAACCTCTTCTAAGAGAATTCCACACAGCAAGAGACTGCGCCAAGCAACCCATTAGAATAGAAGGTCTTTCAGGGGAGGGATGTATCTGGTGTACTGAGTTAATCCAGTCCCTCATGCCTACACATTGGAGGTCTTCAGGGAACTTTAATGAAATCCTGATGTTTGGAGAGTAAAAACATTCAATGGATAAGTGAGTATGAAACAGCTGTATCCAACACCCCCTTTTATAGACTCACAATGCATATTAAAGACTCTTAGAATACCTATAGTTATCAAACCTACTTTTTTTTAGGGTCACACCCATGGCATATGGAGGTTCCCAGGCTAGGGGTCACATCAGAGCTGTAGCCCTGGCTTACACCACAGCCACAGCAACACCAGATCCGAGCCATGTCTGCAAGCCTACACCACAGCTCACGGCAACACTGGATCCTTAACCCACTGAGCAAGGCCAGGAATTGAACCCACAACCTCGTGGTTCCTAGTTGGATTTGTTTCTGCTAAGCCATGGCGGGAACTCCTCGAGCCTATTTATTTTTTGAGTAAACTAGCTTTTTGCCAATATCTTTGACCATGGCACTCTTTTTTGGGGGATGCCTGTTAGCATTCTGCAGAAATGCTGTCATAACCCAATATATCTTTGAAGTAGCAAAGCTGATCGTAAAGATGAAAATTTGCAAAGATGTTATCACACCTCACCCTTGTTAAATTGAATCTGCACCACAAAAATATCTTAAGTGTTCATGTTAAACTTGTTTATTGCATGAGATGGACTGGGTAGGTTACTCATAAAAAGCAATCTTAATTTTGCCCCAGTCCCTTCAAACCTACTATTTTGACTATTCATCCCTAACTCCCAGGTTCCACTAACCATTACAACTCTGGGCAGTTCTCCATTGGCTTTTCTTATTACCAACAGGTAATGCCTAAAAAACAAATCTTTTTCTCAAAGCAGGAAAACATCTAGCGCTGTGCAAAGTCCAATCCATGTCACTTTTAGCTCTGCCTCCCTTCACAGCTGTGATCAGTCAGGCCGGAAATTTGGGACTAGGAGGAGGGGCCAGATGGATTTCCTCACTTTCCCCCCTCTGCAGCTTCTCCCCTGTTTCTGGCTGTGATTTCTGGCCTCTTCAGAGATGGGGGGCAAGCAAGGCGAAGGTGGAAAGGCGGAGTAATCTCGACGGGTGATACGGGGAGCTGTCACTGCGATCCTCTGAGTGCGTGGACATCCCAGTTGACTTTTCTCTCCTGGAGCATTGTGATGAGTTTTTTGGGTTTTTGTTTGTTTGTTTGTTTGTTTTGTTTGTTTGTTTGTTTTAAGATACCTCCCTTTGCCTACACTACAGGACACCTTTTCAATAACTGTTCTGCTGACTCGGGCAGTGCCTCTCAGGCCAGCCACGTGTGGCTCTTCATTCTCTTGGCTTCTAGTGGTACCTCCTCACTGATGAAGTCATGGCACCATTCTAGGCAGTCTCTCCCAAGATAATCTAGTCCGCCTTTCTTGGGCAGATCCTTATTTGCCCGCCCCCCCCCCCCCAAATTCTGGAAGTGCTACTTATTCCCAATATAACTCGGTCTTACATACCAGGAAAGAGTAATTTGGGCCACAGTCCCATGTTTCCAAGTATGAGTCAGACATCAGTCCCAGTGTGTCTTAAAGTCCAGAAGACCTGACGTAAGCTCTCCAGTGGTTCCATCGATGTGTCTCTTTTTTGGATTGTGTTAAAGAAGTAACGCTTCTGTCCAGGGTGGAGGTTGAGGATGGGGACGCTTACTAAGTTGATAACACCCTGCAAAGAAATCCCCAGTACCAACTTCTTTAAAGTCATTCTTGATAGATTGGAGGTTGTCAGTGTTTACGTGGGTGGAACCACCCCCATAACCTCTTACCAGGTCCCTTCAGCTACCACCTCGATTTAGAATGTGGGGCTCCTTGGCACCAATTATATGGGGCCTCCTCTGAATCCTGTACAGAAGAGGAAATGCCCCCATTTAACTGCGCATTACACATGCCTTAATATATTCAACCCACACTAAGTATCTTATGAGAAATACAGCAAGAGAAACCAAAGCTGAAATGAGGACCAGCCAGAGGTATCGCCCCGAGGCTCTGTCATGTTTTTTTTATAATGCATAAGGCCCACAAAAATGCATAGGGAAGAAAAAAAATGGAAAATATTAATTTTATGTACCAATTCTTAGCTTCATAGGGTGAGTCTTACAGCCATTAGAATGTAGACACAGATTAAATTTCACTTGTAAAAGGCTCACTTTGCTCTAGCCCCTCGTTCACGGCCATCCTACACCAAATTAATTTCCCCTATAAATACTTATCTGTGCTTAGGCTTGCACTTGTCCTTTGGTTTTTGTTGTGTTTGACCTTTATAACAATACCCTTATTTGCCCAGAGATCCCCTGTTGGCAGCACTGTTTCCGAATGAGCTCAAAGACATTAAGGCCACCAGCAATGATGCTAGAGCTAAGAGTCCCAGTTAAAAAAAGAAAAAGCAGTTCAGATTGAATATCAGTTCCCTGACCCATGTCAGCTAGGGATTAGCTGTGCATTTTATCAAGTTGAAAACTCACAAATTTCTGCAACTCTTTTACTTTTTTATAATACACTATAACAGTGCTTCTCAATCAAGATTGCCTATTAGAGTCACTCGGGGAGTATTTGGAAATTCCAATACTCAGACAGCAGCCCACTCTAATTAAATCAGAATCTTTGTGTTGGGAGCCAGGTATCATTGTCTTTAATGGTATTCCCACGTGCAGCCAAGTTTGAGTGCCACTGCTAACAGCTTTTGTCTGGTGTATAATTTCTACCCATTCATAGCAGAGCACATAATTAAAATCCTTAAGGAACTCCATCCCATCTTTAGATAGGAGAGACAGAGAGTGCATTGCCTAGGCTTTGCTAAGTTCAGTTTGCCTGCTCAGTGACTCTAAATGTTGATTAGGCTCCGTCATTTAAAATGAAGTTCTAAGGAAAAAATTTTAATTGTTTAGTTTTTCTTGAAAGCTCAGCTGTGTAGGCAGCAGTGGCTTCTCCCCATGACAAGCAGCTGGTGCTGGGTAGCAGCAGATGGCTTTAGAGGGGGCCAGTGCTTCCACCTTTGCCCACAAGCCTCACTCACTAGCATCTCCTGTCTGCCCTATAGGAAGAGTTCTGGACACCTGGCATTGTTTAAATTTGGAGAAGTCTTTCAAACCTTAGCCTCTTCCATGTTAGAATGCAGGCAACTCCAACTTACTCCGGAGAGGCTTCTTTGATTGAAATGGCTCGAACAGTCCCTTAACCCCTGGATTGTTTAAAAGGTGATTGGGTTTCTCTCTTAGGTTCTCTGCCAGCTCGTTTTTCACCTGCCCTCTCTCTCCCCCACCCCAAGAGAGTTTGTTCTGTTCTTTTGCTTTAAAAAGAAAACAAAGTGTGACTACACATCTATTCTCCAAAGACCACAGCTTCTCAAGGCTGAGAGCCAGATGCCTGTTTTGTTTTCCATCTAGAGCTGTACATGCAGAGAAAGTCAGCGGTGCAAGGCCCTTCTGCTTTGACCTTCCAAGGGCTGAATGCACAGCTAGTCAACAGTGGAGCTGAAAATAGAACCCAGGACTTTCAAATCATTGTTCTGCTCACTGGGCTGTGCTTCCTCCCATAAGAACTTGGTTAAACAACGTCCTGTTTTGCAAAAGTAGAAATCATATACTTGTGAGAAATTGGATGCCGAAGAAATACGGGCCCCACCCTCAGGAGAGATGGCACTGTGGCATCAAAGAAGCACGAATTCATCCCTAGCCCTGCAGCATATAGACTGGATGCACTCAGAAATGTGTGTTGAATCATCATCTTTGTAGAGTGTTCCATGTCGAACAAGGAGTTCTCACTGAGGGCCAAGCGTGTATTCACCTAACAACCCACGGAAAGGAAATGTAGAATATTGGAAAGAGTATCATGAAGGTGACAGGACGCGTGATAGAGATGGTCAGGGACCTGGAATCTGAGTCGGGGTGGCAAGTGCTGTGGGAGGGACCAGAGGTTAGGTAACCGGTGATTCTCAGCTTAGGTTTGTGTGTGGCCCACAGAGAAGGGAGCAAGCAGATCTAAACAACAGGAGGATTAGGGATAACCGACCCTTTCCAAAGCTCCTAGGAAGAGTTCAGAGCTCTCTCTTTCGTCCCACCATTTTGCAGAGAGCTCCCCTCTCTTTTAGGGAGATTGCATTGGCTTTCAGGAAGGCAGGAACCATGTGGTTCTCACTGCTGTCGCCCCCGCAGGCCTAGCACACAGCCTGTTCTGGGAAACAGAGCGAGCCAAGGACCCGACCTTCTGAGTTCAAGTCCTGGCTCTACAATCTCCCACCTGCGAGACTTTGGGCAAGTGACTTTGTCTGCGTGTCTCAATTTCCTCATTTGCAAAACAGACATAGTAATCATCGTTCTCACCTCCAACAGTCACTGTGAAAACTGAGTTACTGCCTGTGAGGTTCTTAGAATATAGTACTTGGTATATAGTAGGCATTCATTAAGTGTTAGTTATTGGAGGCTATCCATACCTAATTTATAAATAGTCTAGCTAATAGTATTGGAGAGACTATGCCACGTGACTTGATCAACATTTTGCATGGATTGTCTTCATTCTAAAAACAAGTACACAAGACAGCTTCTCTTATTGCTTCATACTACGGATGAGGCACTGAAGCACTCAAGGATGAAGTAACTTACTCAGGGCCACACAGCTGGTGACAGGAGAAGGATTTGAAACTCTAATGGTCTGAAACCACATCTTTCACCACTCTTCTGCCAGTGAAGCTTGTATTTCCTAGGAGGTGATAGCTGCTTTATGATATTCTTTTGAGGCTCAAACATAATTTATTGACACTCTGAAAGTATTAAAAATATATCTACATATGTGAGGTGATGGTGATGACTAATAAACACACAAGAAATCCGCTCTCATTAGCCTCACTTAGCATCTCCAAAGGTGTTAAAGAGAATAATTGGCTTTAGGAACCAAAGAACAAGGAAAACTAGTCATTGCAATAGACCAAAATGCAATTTGATATGTGGCTGTCACCTATTCAAGATAACAGCCGTTGAATAAATTAACAAAAGAGCTTGTTGAGAACTGAAGTGCCATGATCTTTCCCTTGTTTCTTGGCTGAAATGTACCCAGTTATGATACATTTTATTTACTTAGGTGCCTTGATCACTGAGTGGTTTTCTCAGCCATAAATATGAGGGGAAATGGTGAGATTATTTTTGTTGCAGAAATTATTTGGAGTATTCTAGTGTTCTGGAAAGCAAACCAACCCTGAGGTTGGGAAATGAGGTTTCTGGCTGTGGCTTCATTATCAAGTAATTCCCTCTAGAACTTGAAGCAAATTTCTTAGCCTTTTAGAACCTCAAATTTCTCTGTCTGAAAACAGAGCTTTGGATGATGCCACTGATTTATAAAATTCCTAGTTCCCGTGGAAATCTTTGATTTCCTCCCTCCTGGAAATTTTTATGATAAAGCATACCTTTTCATATCCCCACCCCCATATATATATTTAAACCTTTTTGAAATCAGATTATTTCAAAATTAAACCATACATTAAACTTACATCTCTTTCATATTCTTCCCCTAAAATATTGTCACTAAATTGATAGCGTATCTTAGAATTAAGCCAAAGAAGTAGACCCAAGCATAAACAAACAACATAATAACCACTGCCACAAACAATAGCTAAAGCTGTTCCCAAGGCTTGGTTGATGTGTGAATGGACTTGTGTGCTGAAAATTAGATAAAAAGCGCTTAAAACATCGCTGCTGCATAATTTCTTTAAAGCTCAATCTATCATCCAAGGAATGAATTGTATTTTCTCCGTAGGACCTAAGATCCCAGGATTTCCTGGCCAAGGTTGACAGCACTCTACCAGAGACAAATACTTATAAAAACTAAGATGCCTCAGTACACTGACTCTGCAGTCTGCTGTATGTACCTGTGACTAATCTCTGTCTGAAGCCAAGTCATTTCTTTGTAGTCAGCTAAGAACACCAAGGGGCCCTTCTTTCCTCCAGGCACATCCAAGTGGGAGAACAGCTGTTCTTTGTTTCAGGAAAGGACAGGGCAAAGGTTAGTTCATGGGTAGAGTTTCCTGTTTGTAATGTCTGAGACCAAGGGAGGTGCCTGCAGTTTTGCTGGCTTTGTTAAAGGGGAGCTGGTTCGTGTTGGGGTGGAGTTATGACCAAAGTACGGCTTCCTCCCCAGCGGATGGCTTGGTCCTTCAGATGCGCCTAAGACTGCTCACACCATTGCCCTGCTAACAGTCCCTTCTTGGCTCCCCTTTGCCTGCGAGATGAAGTCCAAGCCCGTTCTCTCTACACTCTCTACACTCTCTACACTCTCTCCAGAATCGCTTGCAGTTCTGCGACCCCTCCTCGCTCTTTTCTGCCCGGAATGGTTTTTCTGTGCCTTCACCTGGATGACTTGCCTGTTAATATTCAGCACAGGTGTCCTCTCCGCTTGGTTGTTTTTGGTAGCTCATTGGTTAGGATAGGAACCTCTTCTTTGTGGTCTCAAAGCGCCCCATGCCTCCCTTTGAAGGATTCTCAAACCTTACTGCACAATGGAATCGCCTGGAAATCTATCCAAATGCACAATACCAGACCCTACTCAAGAGATTTTGATGACACCAGTCTGGATTGGGGTCAGGCCTCTCTATTGATGTATTCAGGCAATTTCAATGTGCAGTCAGTGTTGAGACCCACTGATGTTTTATAGACCTTATGTTAAAAGCTTATGTTAAAAGCTTTGTATTTCTCTTCCCCCAGATTAAGTCTCTGGAGGGCTGGAATTATTTTATATTGATATGCATGCTCTCTGAGATTTAAAAATGCCAAGTACTAAGAGGTACTTAATAAGTAGTTTATGAAGAATGAATGAATGAAAGATTAGTACATACACATCCCAAACACCCTCCCACTTGTGTTCGAAGCTCACTTGTGTGCATGCAGTTGTTCAGTGTAAAAAAAATTGTGGAAAGTAGAAGAATCAATGTGGATCCCACCGTGGGTCTTTTGCTTGGAGACAAAAGATGCAGGCTAAGAGAAGTGTCTGAGGAAACAAAATCAAGCCTGAAAGAAAAGCTGGGAAATTTTGGATTAATTAAGACCAGGTGTGGAAAAAACAAAACTTCATGAAATCTGACCTGGATAGGAATACTGAGAGGGAGGAGTTCCCATCATGGCTCAGGGGTTAACGAATCGGACCGGCATCCATGAGGACACAGATTCGATCCCTGGCCTCCATCAGTGGGTTAAGGATCCAGCATTGCCATGAGCTGTGGTGTAGGTCACAGACACGGCTCGGATCCCGTGTTGCTGTGGCTATGGTGTAGGCTGGTGGTTACAGTTCTGATTCGACCCCTAGCCTAAGAACTTCCATATGCCACGGGTGCAGCACTAAAGAGAGAAAGACAAAAAATATATATATTTTGGGAGGGAGATGAATGCAAGAGATTCTAGGGCTGGAAATCAGGAGAAGGGAACAACCGGCTTAAACACTAGGAGATTGGAAAGAGGTTAAATTCTGCCTAAGCAGGATAGAAATATAAGTCACATGGAGTCTCTCTACAAGAAACTTTGCTTTCCCTTAAGACCTAGGGCCCAGATGCTGCAGTCAAGTTGTCTCAGGAGCCTGAAGGAGATCTGCGGAACAAGATTCAAGGCTGAGCATCACTGGGGACTACTGTATTCTAACTGTTCTGTGAATCCGTGGTTTGGGGGTCATAGTATGTGCCGAGTGCTTGGTGTGCTATCCCTCATAATATACAGGATCAGTCTTATGAAGGAGGCTTTATCATAACAAATTTTACAGATAAGGACACTGAAGTTTAGGAGAGTTGAGTAAGAGTCCCAAGCCACCTATACCACAAAAGGCAAATGTCACCTTTTACATGGCCGAAACACATGACTGACCTGATGACCCCCTGTGGAGGGAAGATGTTGGGAAAGAGGCAGGGGTGGGCTGGAGTTCCAGGGTCTCCATTCAAGCAGAAGAGTTTACTCCTCAAGTCCTGCCCGTGGACCAGGAGAGAGCAGGTGAAGGAGTCTTTGTTCATGGTTGCCTGGAATGTTTTAATTTAATTTAATTTAGTTTTTTTTCTTTGTAAGTCCGTACCAGTGGCATATGAAAGTTCCCAGCCTGGGGTCGAATCAGAGCTACAGCTGCCAGCCTACACCATAGCCACAGCAACACCAGATCCGAGCCATATCTGCAAGCTACACTGCAGCTCCTGCCAAGGCCAGATCCTTAACCCACTGAGCGAGGCCAGGAATTGAACCCTCTTCCTCAAGGACACTAGTTGAGTTCCTAACCCACTGAGCCACAGAGGAAACTCTTGGAGTGTTTTAATTTTGAAAAGTTCCTACTGTGTGTATCCAGCATCACTAAGTAGCCTTGGACAGTACGAACAACAGCGCTGTCCATGTCTGCACTGGTGGTGATTGTGTTTGTGAAAGCCTGTGCCCTTTCTCAGAGGAGGAAAGAAGGATTCAAACACTTAGAATTCAGGGAGTCTACAAAATGGAAGATTGCTTGGGTATAAAGTTTAGACTGCCTTTTTTTTTTTTCTTTTTTTCTTTTTTTCTTTGAAGTATGGGCTAGGAATTCACTACTTTCACAATGGGAGATTTGGTTATACTTTCTATGATGTGTTATCAAAATTTTAGTCTTGAAATATTTGGTTTCCCGGGAGTTCCCGTCATGGCTCAGCGGTTAAGGAACCCGACTAGGATCCCTGAGGATGTGGGTTCGATCCCTGGCCTCAATCAGTGGGTTAAGGATCCAGCGTTGCTGTGAGCTATGGTGCAGGTTGCACACGCAGCTCTGATCTGGTGTGGCTGTGGCTATGGCATAGGCCAGAAGCTACAGCTCTGATTCAACCCCTATCCTGGGAGCCACCATTTGCCGTGGGTGGACAAAAAAAAAGAAAAGAAATATTTGGTTTCCCAGGTGGGGGAATTCCATCTCCCTGGATTTCCCTCTTGACTGTTGACGGTGTATGTTCCAGCAAGCCTCTGCTTCCTCTTATCTTGATACCCATTTAGGTTCCAAGACAAGGTCTGATTTTAACTATTCATTTAACCAGTCAGGTTAGTATGTCTACATAAGGTGTGCTAAAGATGCCTACAGATATTGGTTCACTAAAGTCAGCTTCCCTTATCCATCAGCTGTGATGACTAGTGTCTGGAAGAGCTCCTGCCGTCCCAGCCTTCCTGCCAAGCACGTTGGAGCTGCTGGCCTTTCCCCCAGCCCTGCACACAGGGCGGGAAACTATAAGCACCTGCTGGAGGAGATGCCTGCTTGTCCTCATGCCGGAAGGACGCTAGAGTTGGCACATTTCTTTGGCTTGTTCGGAAATAACCTGGGTTCAAATCCTGACCTTGCCATTTGTAAGCACTTCTAGGGCCAAGGAAAGCTCAACAAATTTTGGGTTCCTCCCTCATCTCTCTCTCTCTGGGAAACAGTGCCCATTTCTTTCCATTGGATTATTTCTGTGATCCAGTCATGTGTGCGTTCAGTCCAACACATCCATGCAAAGAACACACAGTTGTGAGTTTTACTCTCTGCTGCCTTGGTTATTGGGGTTTTTGTTTTTGTTTTTTTTCCTTCATGAAGCCAGGCTTTTAAACACAGTTCATGAACAGTCTGTATCTCATGGCGATTTATTATCTTACCTTCCTCCAGAACGTGGATGTTCTTTTACCCCCGGGTTCCTGACACATGAAAAAATATACTCCTTCTCTCTCAGTCTGTGTCTCCTAATAACAAGCACAGGCAAGCATTTTCTAAAGCATAAAAGAGAAGGTGCCTGCCACAGGCACTTGTAACTGACCTTATTTCAGAATTTGGTTGGGCAACTCTTACCTCACTTTCCAGAGAGAGGCAGTGTATGTCTTGTGAAGATCTCTCCAGAGGTAGTCCCGACGAAGGCCGCGCCTGCCCTTGGGTGTGCTCTCTGGCCCTCTCTGCTTCTGGATTTGTGCCTCTTTGTGAAAGACGGATCACGCGTGCCCCATGGCATCTAAGGTCCATTCCTCCCCTCAAATACCTGAGTCTACTTCCTGCTGATTTATAAGAAAGTGCATTGACCTTCCTGAAACTAGTAAATGGTGAATATCTGAGAAGAGAACTGGTTCTTCTCTCCTTCTCTTTTATGTCCAGGTAGTAAAATTATTGTCTTTACTTTTTCATCGTCCAAATAAACCCATAAAATACTGCTCACTATATAAATGCACATAACCTGTTTCTCAGCAACAGTTACTCATTGTGTTCATGGGAATCAGATCTTCGCTAAAGGCCAGAAAGAGAGGGTGCCAGCTTTCTGCTAGCAGACTTTATTTTTGTCTCTGAGAAAAACGTTTTCTGTGGCTGAGACCAATGCAGCATCACCAAATTGTCTTATTCAAAGGGAGAATTACCAGCTCTTTTTTAAGTGCTCCAAATGCTGACATGTGCCATGAGGTTGGGGAAGAAGAGAAGGAACCTTTATGAGTAGGAATAAATGAGACATAGTAGGTTCTCCTTGCTGTGTCTTTTGCTGCTACATTGCGTGGTGTTACACTAAAGCATTTTATATAGCAATCTCATTTCTCCTCTTACACACTCCTGACCACCCTTCAAAGCAAGTCTTCTGGAATTTTTTATAGCTGAAATCACAGCGGCTCAGAGATGTTAATGCATTTCCCAAGGTCACCCAGGTCTCTGGCTACAAAACCTGTGTTTATTTCATGTTGTTAGCATGGCCCCTACCAGGGACTCTTAAATGTGTCTAAAATAGATTTTAAAAAAAATTGTTCTGGAACGTGGAGAAATCCTGAAATGATGCATAGCACTGAGGCAAGCCTGCCAAAGTGTCGTATGCTGCATTTGCAAAGCCTCAAGGAGGGACCCCGTGAACTTGGAAGCAAATAATGAGATATTTCACACCCCTGTGCTAAGAGGGTTTTGAATCCTTTTCCCCAGTAGACTCACAG
Source organism: Phacochoerus africanus (assembly GCF_016906955.1). Classification (NCBI taxonomy): domain Eukaryota; kingdom Metazoa; phylum Chordata; class Mammalia; order Artiodactyla; family Suidae; genus Phacochoerus; species Phacochoerus africanus. The sequence continues at coordinate 94,341,085 of NC_062550.1, forward strand.
AAACCAGACATTATTTGAGATATCATAGTAATGAATACCATCGGTTGCACCTATTATGTTCCTGGCTCAGTGCTAAACACTTCGCAAGCATCGTCTTATCTACGCAGACAACATTCTCTGAGATAGTTGCCACCGTCTAATATATATTTGGGCACGGAGACTTATAAAGAAGTGTCACTTACCCAAGTGGCATGGGTTGGGAGATTGGGGATCCAGATTTACCTGAATCAAAAGCTCATTACTTCTATTGAGTACTCACTTAGGCCTCAGCACTTCAGGACAGAACTCATGCCATCCTGTTCCCTCTCTCCATTGGGTCTGAAAACTCGTGGGAATTACTAGGGCGAATATAGCATGTCCACAGCTAGCAATAACAATTATAGGGGCAATCAGCCCTGTAAGTTCCCACTGTAGTTCTATTCTTTAAAAATAGAAATTAAAGGAGAAGAAGGCAGAGGGGAAAAATCCCTGTCTCAAATGAGGTCATTTGAACAATAGAACAATCTCAGTAATTATTTAGAGGGAATAGAACTGATTAGTTATCAGAAATAGAACTTTAAAGAGGCCATCTCTAGAAACTGCCTCCCTTGTAGAATTTCTCAAAAAGATTACTTATTGTTTAGTTTAATAGTTTCAAAGATAATAAGGAATAGCAAGAACTGGCCAAGTGAGATTGACTAAAAGATCAAAGATTCCCAATAATGGAATGTTTTCAGTTGACTGTAGAGTAATGAAGCCAAAGCTAGCAAGTCATCCTTAAGGAAAAGCATGTCAATTCTGACCTTGGATTTTGTAGTAACAACACTTAAGCAGTTGTAGCCTAATCCAAGTTTGTCTTGGGAAACCAGACTTTCATATCATGGCTTTTACTCCTTAGCTGATAGCTGTTTACGACAGCAGATCTTTTCCTGGAAATTGAATGAGTGTAAAATGTATAGTGACCTGATATCAGGGGATTGGAGAGATAAGGTTAGGGATGGGAAATGAGTCAGGATTGGTAAACGACCATGGCTACTCATGTTGCAGCTGTGTGGGATGAAGTGCTGCACCCCTCCCCACCCCCCCTGTGCCCCAGAGTCCTGTAGACTGGACTGACCTCGAGGCATCTGCCAGCCCCTTCTCATCTGATTGCCAGCACTCCCAGAACTCTCAAGAGGACAGAAACAAGACCTTCTGCGTTTGTATCCAGTTTAGAAACATCCTCATCTCCCACTTCTAACTCTGGTCTGGTATTTATAGGAAAGCAAATTTATTCCTTTTTCAAACATTTATTGAGTACCAGCGGATAGGCCAGGTGTGGCAGAGCATGTGGTGTAGGTGCAGAAGCAGGACAAAGCCACTAAACAACAAAGAGCCCTGCAAAATGGTCCACCCTGAGTGCAGGAAGAGGCGTCGGCAGAAAGTGCAAACCCATGAAGCCACCACTGATGGCCAAGGCCTGCTGCTCTCAAAGAATTACAGACCAGGTACTTCCACTCAGAGAAATGAAAACCTCCTCAGAAGTGGGACATGCCAGACAGCACTGTATTTTCCCTGTTTTGATTTCATCGTGACAGGAGTAGGGTTGACTTACAGTGTTGTATTAATTTCAGGTGTACCGCAAAATGAATCCGTTCTATACACCCACATCCATGGTTTTTTTTTCCCGTATGCGCTCCTACAGAACATTGAGTAGAGTTCCCTATGCTATACAGTAGCTCCTTGTAAGTTATCTCTTTCGTGTGTGGTGGTGTGGAGACGTGGATCTCATCCTCCTGATTTACCCCTCCCCTACGCGATTTCCTCCTTTAATCCAGATATTTTAAGAAAAACCCTCCAGGAAGAGATGGCTTCATCGGAAACCAGTTATCTGACACCAATTTCTGCTTGATTAAATGTCCAAATCTGAAGAAAGAGCTCTTGGTTTCTTAGCTAAAAAAAGTCATGTGTTCCCCCATTATATTGAATATTTTTCTTTGAGACTATGAGTAAATTTAGCATCCCAAAGGCAGAGTGACTTGACCCAATTAAAAGTATTTTTCCCCCACATCTTCAGATAATCCAAGCAACTGTTAGCAAGGTAGTTATGTCATCGTACCCACCAAAATGACTTCGTATCGTGGGGGTGGGGATTTCAAAAATTGACCCAAGTGGCCGGATTAACTGTTTCTGTTCTGAGAGGTGACACAGTTACACCATGATCGCTTGGGGGGATTATGAGAAGCTGATTCTAGGAGAGAGATGTCAGGGGCATCTACTTTCTTTATTCTTGTTGCTGGGGAGCTTATTTCTGTGCTGGCTGCCCTGGGTGTGAGAGCTGTGGCGTCAGAGCTTAGCTCAGCCCCCGGGTGATGCAGGTCAGCTTTGCAGGTGTTGATGGTGGGTCTGTCTAGGTAGAGGTGACAAGCAGAAGTGTAGGAGAGACTCTGCGAGGGGAGTTGGGGCTGGTCACACATAGGGGTATGAGATGGACGGAGCTGACTGCTGGGGCCCTGATAAGGTGGGTTGAGTGGGAACTGGCTGACACCACCTTCAAACTGCTGTGCGGATTCTGGTTTTATTAACTCGAGTTTCTTTTCTTTCCCTGTTTTCACTTGTCACACCCATAAAGAGCAGTGAATTGCCAACCTGACCCACCTGAAAGGTCTGAAGATAGGAACCTGTAAAAGAAGATAATGATTAGACACATGTGGAGGTGACCAGGGATCCTTGACAACATATTTTGTGTTCTTGGTTACTTTTAACCTAGAAAAACATTCATTTAATAAACAGACTCCATGGAAGGAAGGAACGAAGGAATGAAGAAAGGAGAAACATTAAAATAGACATAATTTTTCTCAAACCATCACATTTGTAGTATTGTACCATTCCAGCACATTGGTTCATTAAATAAGTCACAGAACTTAAAGGTAGAAAGTTCCATCCAAGTCACTTTGTCCAAATCTGAAGTTGCATGCGTAACTCCTTAGTGTAACTACCAATGTAGAGGCATTTATTCATTTAGTGCTGTGTTTTGAGCTTGATCTCTACCAGGTATTGATCTAGGCAAAAGGCCTGAATGAAAGAGACGAATATTCTTTTCTTTGTGAAGTCAGCTTAAATTCCAAGAGCCGCTTGAGTATTTCCAGTGACCAAGAGCTGTCAGTTTAGATGGGAGTGAATTGGTTCTTGAGATTTTTTTTTTTTTTAATCAACAAACTCTTATGGAGCAATGTTTTAAATTAAGCTCTTTACAAATATAAACTCGTTTAAAGCTCTTAATAAGGTGGATGCTATTATTATCATCATCCCTCTTCTACAGATGAGCAAATTAAGTCACAAAAAGTTTGAGGAATGTCCCAATATTATGCAGCTCGTAAGCCACAGGGCCAGAATTTGAACCCAGTATTTTGGGTTTGAAGTCTGGGTTCCTAAATACTAGGCTACACTGCCAGCATTTGGCAAGGTTATATTTATGACTCGATTCTATTTTTCCTGGTGTTGGTATCCCTTACCCTAAATTGTTTACCCATTTATCTCTGACCCTTGGGGGATTCTACTATATATTCTTATCCGCTGGCTATAATCAAGCAAACAATGCCTGAGTCTCTTGAATTATGTGATTTTATAGGATGAGACAGCACGTCTTTAAGAAGAGTGGGCCCTACTTGTCCCACCACTCTCCCTACCTGCACATAATAAGTGGTCAATAAGTGATAACTCTTAATGGTAATTCATAAGGTTCTGGCTCACTGATGCCTAAAAGTTCCCAGTTCAGCTTCCTTTTTCCAATGTTAGATTGTTCTCTGGGAGAGGAAGCCAATCAGGCTTTTTTGGACACATTTAAAAAATTTTCCCTGGGAGTTCCCATTGTGGCACAGCAGTAATGAACCCAGCTAGTAACCATGAGGACTCAGGTTCGATCCCCAGCTTCACTCAATGGGTTAAGGACCTGGCGTTGCCATGAGCTGTGGTGTAGGTGGCACAGGCAGCTCAAATTCCATGTCGCTGTGGCTGTGGTGTAGGCTGGCAGCTGCAGCTCTGATTCGACCCCTACCCTGAGAACTTCACGTGCTGTGGGGGCGGCCCTAAAAAGACAAAAAAAATTTCCCTGAAAGCAGGTTTTAATAATGGGAAAGAACCTCATGGGGCTGAGAGGGGAGACATTGTCATCACCAAGAAAAAAAAAGACAGAGGGAACACTGAAAAACTCGTTCATGTGGGGCCATCTTGAAAGCTGCCTTCCCCAGGAGCTATGCAATTAACCAGTCCTTCGCTACAACATGTAGAAATAAAACACTCATGCAGAGGCAGGTTTATTACCTTGGGTCTGAAAAAAGAATCATCCTTGGTGTTCCATCACAGAACAGGAAGTAAGAAGAAACTAGACAGAAGTTTGAATATGGCTACAGTACTTTTGAAGTTTTTCTGAGCCACATCATCAGTTGGCTTAATCATTTCTTTGAAAGGAAAAAAGGAAAGTCAGATGCCTTATTCTTTCAAATGGAATAGTCTCAAAAGACCTTCTAACATCAAACCCCAGTGGTGTCTGGATTATCACTTTTGAGTGCTCTTCCCGACACTGATGAGATTAATCTTGCCAACTCTTTTTCCCAGTGTACTGTTTTCAGAGTGCTCTGCCAATGAAGCTTGGCCAAGATGACTTCCTTTCTCTTTCCCAATTCTCCTACCCACAGATTCGGTCTATGGAAAGTATCAGTGCTGCTGCATCCCCTCTTCTGCTGTCATTCCAAACAAGAGGTTCTGCCCTACATAGAATTACTCACCTCTTCTGCTTTTGCAAACCCTACCTTAGTTTGTCTTCTCTTGCACATACTTTCTGGGTGCTCTTCTGAATACAACTTGCCTCCCATCTGCTGCTCCCCACTTCAGTTCTGCCTGTAAAACCATTACTTGAACTACTAAACCAGTGGGGACTCGGTGGCTATTTCCATGTAGAATGGTGATCATAACTGTTTTAAAGCCCGTCTCTTTATAATAGCCAATATGGGGAGTTCCCTTTCTGGCTCAGCGCTTAACGCAGCTGACGAGGATCTGTGAGAATGTAGGTTCAATCCCTGGCCTCTCTCAGTGGGTTAAGGATCTGGCATTGCCCCAAGCTGTGGTGTAGGTCACAGACATGGCTCGGATCCACCATAGCTGTGGCTGTGGCATAGGCCAGTGGCTGTAGCTCTGATTCCAGCCCCCAGACTGGGAACTTCCGTATGCCTCAGGTGCAGCCCTAAAAAGCAGTAAATAAATAAATAAGTAAATACATACATACATACATAAAAACATACTAGCCAATGTGTAGGTATCTAGAAAGCAAAACCAAAAGCTACTTAATGTAGACATTCCAAAGACTATTTGCCTTTGTGAAAGACAGTGTCCTTTTGTTACCTACATGTTACCTAATTTTGGCTCAACAAGAAAGGTTTTGAAATTGATACATTTTAGATTCCATGACACCCATCCATGAAACATTACTTTATCTAAGTAAAGAATAGGTGGCAAAAATAAATTGGGACATTTGCCACCATCTCTCAAAGAATCTGGCTCAGAATCTGAGCCTTGGGACCAAACACAGATACTGACAACCCAGGTGGGTTCCTCTTTCAGCCAAACAAGTTTGTTTTTCTTTTTCCTGGATGGATATTTTTAAGTGCCTGCTGGTTATTAGTCAGGGAAGAAGGGGGTTATAGGCTATTATCTTAAAAAAAAAAAAAAGACATTTCTCCTCTTGAATTTTCCCCAAATGCTTTGGATGGATTTCTCTTGCATTATTGGTTGTGTATATTCTTGCTATGATAATCCCCTTTTAGTAGCTTCATTTACATTAGCTGTCACTCTGGAGAGCCATAGTAACAGGCCGCTGAATTACCCGAGAGGAATTGCTCTTGAAAGTAATCATTGCGAATGAATTTTCATCACTTGGTCTCATCATTTCATGCTGTTTTGTCTCTTTCTTTTTTGTCCCTGACGAAAGTTATGCACAAAGAGGCCTTTTGTTATTACCTCATTTTCTTTAGAAAATTTAGTCTTATTCATCATAGAAGTCAATTTATACAGACAACTAGAATATCACACATGCACGCGCACACACACACACCCACACACCTGCAGTTTTTTTGAAATGTTTCATTTTCTTGTGGTGAACACTCTTCTATTTTACTTTACAATATCTCATGTAAATTTGGTTTTCATGTAATCTAATTGGTACAAGTTTTATGTTTTAAGTACAGGGGCTTGTTTTAAGCAGGAGTATTATGTTGGATTTATTTCAAGTTACCGACAAACAAAAAGTTGAAATTTTCAATGCTTGGGGGAAAATACAAGTTTAAATAAATAAAGAAGTAGTAGTAGTAAAAATATTTAGCAAACACTTAATGTCAGGCCCTATTTTTAAAGATTCTTCAAAGGGATTTTTGTTGTCGTTTGTGAGTTTTACATTTTTTCATCTGTTATTTTACTCATTTTTCAGGTGGGGAAACAGGATACTCACACGTTATCAATAGTGGATCCAGAATTATAACCCCCTCAAATCTTTCTACTTCATTTTCTTCTATGATCTTTGCTAAGGAATACTACAGTGAATGGAGAAAAGACATGAAAATCCTAGTTAGTTGTGAAATTATATGAGATTATAAAGCAACAGATAATGACTGACCTAGTTGTTAAACTGTTGAAACAGTTTTTTCCAAAATATAAGTTGCCATGTAATCAAAATGAAATTGGGTTTTCACATGGTGCCTGAAAATTGGAAAGCTTAGACTTTTTTTGTTTGTTTTTTGTTTTTCTTTTAAAGTTTCTGATAGATGGGCCAACAAGGAGAAAAGCATTGGGGGAAAACAGACACCAACAGCTGTTTTCTTTACCAAAACACACTTGTGCTCAGGGGCAGATCCAGCTGCATGAAGTCAGTGTTTTGTAGGTTGAAAAGCTGGAACAAATTTCAGCCAGACTCTCTTTTTTAAGTATAAACTTAAAAGTAATAAAAAGTGACTACAAATGTTATCTTTTTTTTTTTTGAGTTGTTAAATTTGGTTATCAGCGCTATTTCCAGTTTTCCTTTCTACATTCAGTCCTTTCACAGATGGCTCTTGACATCTGGTCTGCGTCCAGCTCCGCTGGGGCCCCAGGAATATAGGGGTGAACAGATCAGACAATGACTTTTAGAGATTTTCCTCTACTGAGAAAAACAGTAATTGAACACATTAAAAAATAAACATGTAATGTAACATCATGAAGCAGTAAATGCAATGAAGAAAAGCATTCCGCTGGGTAAAGCAATGGAGACCACGTAATCAGTGCCGGCTTCTCAAATACAGTAGCAATTGAAGGCCTTCTCTGAGGAGATCACAGAATCAGAGCAGAAGGGTGCTGGACACTTGGCAAGGTGAGGCATGGGAGAGGCCTTTCTGCACATTTTTAACATTTAATTGTGAGAAGATTGCACTTTTAACTCTCAACCACGACCAGCCCCTCTCCCTAAATATTTGTTTTTTTTACATCTCTATTCAGAGGGTAAGTTAATGGTTGCCTTGAAAAGAGTTGGCCCTTTTTCTCTTTTTAATGTTTGGTTGTTTTATTTTCCACATCTGGAAAAAGAAGCGCAATTTAACCAAATATTTGTGAATTCTTTTTAATTTCACAAATATTGTTAAAATCCAGTGTGCTTTGATGCAACATTTGATATTTTTGCTTTTCTAAGCATTTGCAAATAATAATCCATTCTCTGAGAAGAGACGAGGTTTTTCTTTCATTGTTTTCAAGAATAGGTTGCTTTGACAAATGTCTTGCTATTCCGTACAAATAAACTTAGTTTGAACTCAGAATGATAAAATATTTTCTGGGAGTTCCCATTGTGACACAGCGGAAAAGAATCTGACTAGTATCCATGAGACGCAGGTTCGATCCCTGGCCTCATTCAGTGGATCAGGGATCTGGTGTTGCTGGGAGTTGTGGTGTGGGTCACAGACGTGTCTTGGATCCTGAGTTGCAGTTGCTGTGGTGTAGGCTGGCAGCGGCAGCTCCAATTCAACTGTGCTAGCCTGGGAACTTCCATATGCCACAACTGTGGTCCTAAAAAGCAAAAAAAAAAAAAAAAAAAAAATTCTCTAGCCTGTATTTATAAACACACACCATAAAAACTAGTCATTTGTAGAGATGGGTAAAAGAGTCCCAAACTTGATCTTCCACTCTGACCTCTTTTCTTAAGCCCTTATTGAGTCAGCTGCTCTTGCTTCCTTGGGATTTTTGACTCTGAATTCATTGCTCTTCACTCTAACCACACTGGGAGAACTCATAAAGCAGCAGTGTACTATGTCATAGATTCCACAGAGCTTCTGCAGCCTTCTCTCCCCAATGAAAACGGTTGTGGCAGCTCTGAGGTCTTTGTAGGTCTGTTTGTCAAAGATTCTCCCGTGTGTCACACAGTGGCACCACGCACAAGGGATGGGTGCAGAGTTGGGACCAGGGCACCTAGGAGTTGAAAGGTAAGCTTGAGGATTAGGAATTGTAGCCCCACTGGGCCAGTAACCCCAGTGGACTCATGGAAATCAAGTACACCACCTATCTGAGTAGCCTTTGCAAGGAAGTCTTGCTTTTGTCTGTTTGGTATCCATTTCCTTTCTGCTGCTGATTCCTTGAGTTTCCTTCTGGGAACGTCCCTCCTCCTCTCTGACTTTGCAAATCGAGTGGGGCTGACATCCTTCCCCGGACCTCTTCCCCTGCCCCAAGCCAGAACTGGTCAGTTTCGAGCGTTTTAGCCTCCAGCATCAGGATGGACCTCTGACCCAGGTCAGTGCAGTGAAACATAACACCAGGCCTTTGGCTGGGCCACGGGGAGAGAGAAGTCCTCCTTTCTGGGAACGCTAAGATGGTATGATACGTGTCTGGGGCTGCCAGCAGCTCCTCTGCCACCTCCTTGTGGAGACCCTCTCTGAAGAAGAACCCAACAGAATGGAAAGCGTGTCAGAGGTTGGGGATGAGAGACCACATTCCATTCCATTGCCTGGTGCTTGAATCCAGCTCCTTCGGAAGCCAGTTTTACTCATGGACCTCTCTGGTCTCTGAGGTCATAATTCTTTGCAGTTTGAGCTGGCTTTGTGCCACTTACAGCTGAAAGGCTCCTGATCAGACACGAAGGGAGGACCATGAGACGGGTAAGCAAGAAATCTCTCAGCGCAGAATAAAACAAGAAGATCTAGGTACCCGGTGGCTTGAGATCCACACGACTGCATGTTTTAAGATAATCGTATCAGGCAACAAAAATGCCAACCCGATCCTGATCCTAGGGCAGGCCTACTTGCCCTCTGCCCCTCTAGTTTTTGCATGGTGGCTCTGAGGTTCCAGATATCTAGGACTCAACTGTAGCTGGAGAGAGAATCTACCGAGGTACATGTAGTCTAGTCCTGGCTAGACCAAGATAAGAAAAATTAGAATTATGTGTTGATTCTTCCCATCCCAAATAGTAAAAAGATTTTGCGACAAGGCTGGAGGTCCTGCTACTTACTACCTGTGATCGTCAGTAAAGTGGTTCATGCTTTCTGGGCTTATTTTCTGAGCTTTATTTCCGAGCTTATTTTCCTCCTTGATGAAATGAGGAAGGTTCTAGTACTCACAGAACTTCCAGTGTTATCCAAACGAGGATGCGTCTGAGCGCAAAAGGAGTATTCAACATGAGAGGATGGACTCGCCAGCCCCACCTAGGATTGGCCCGGCAGATCAGGACATGTGGCACCCCCTTCCTGAGTCATTCCTCCTTGTTCTTTCCTGTCTGGATTTTTGACACCTACCTCCTGCCTTTGGTCATCTTTTTAGAAAAAGAAGAATATTCTAGATGGCTTCTGTCCTTTCTGCTGTGGATACAGCTGGCTACATCATGGTGTTCCTATGAGCCAGGCCCTGTTTTTTATTCACTTTGTCTTACTGCATCTTCCCAGTGTTCCTGGGAGAGGCAGGGAACAGTCTTAGAGCCATTGAATACTTGCCCTTTGCACAGCCGGGCAGCAGTGGGCCTGCCATGCAGAGCACAGGATCAGAAGCCAGAACCTCTGCTTTACTCACAGCACTTGGCTTCTTTGTCTTTCAAATACGCAGGTGCAGACAGCCAGCCTTATTTAAAGTCTGGGCTTAAAAAAAAAAGAATGGGAGTTCCCACTGTGGGGCAGCAGAAACGAATCCGACTAGGAACCATAAGGTTGCAAGTTCGATCCCTGGCCTTGTTCGGTGGGTTAAGGATCTGGCGTTGCCGTGAGCTGTGGTGTAGGTTGCAGCTCGGCTCGGATCTGTCATTGCTGTGGCTGAGGTGTAGACTGGTAGCTACAGCTCTGATTAGACGTCTAGCCTGGGAGCCTCCATATGCCACAGGTGCGGCCCTAGAAAGACCAAAAAAAAGGAAAAAAAAAAAAAAAGAAGAATGAAGTCTTGCTATCGGCAACAGCAACGTGGATGGCCCTAGAGGGTATTAGCCTGAGTGAAATAAGTAGGAGAAAGACAAACACTGTATAATTTCACTTACATGTGGACTCTAAAAAGCAAAACAAGTGAACAAAACTAAACAGAAACAGTCGTAGGTAACAGAGAACAAACAGGCGGTTGCCAGAGGGGAGGGGGTGTGGGGAGGAGAGAAACAGGTGAAGGGGACTGAGAGGTACAAACCTCCAAAAGCAAACTAAATGAGTCACGAGTTTGAAATGTCCAGTGTGGGGCATATAGACGATAATCATGTCATATTTTGTATAGTGGCAGACAGTTGACGAGAGCTGTCATGGTGATCCTTTTGAAACAGATAGACATGTCAAACCTGTTATGTGGTGTAACAGGAACTAAGATCGTGTTGTAGGTCAGTCATACTTCAAGCAAACTCAGAAAATGAGATCAGGTTGGTGGTTACCAGAGGTGAGCAGTAGGGAGGGGAATAGGACGAAGGCAGTCGCAAGGTGTAAACTTCTGTTAAAAGATCCATCAGGGATGTAATATAAAACATGATTAATATAGCCAGCGCTGTTGTCTGTTTTACATGAAAGCGGATGGAGAGTAAGCCCTAGGAGTTCTCCTTCAAGGAAAACATACTTTTTCCTGTTTCATTCATTTTGTTTCTGTATGAGATAAGGTTCACTGAACTTACTGTGCTAATCGTTTCATGACATAGGTAAGTCAAATCAACTTGCTGTGTACCTTACACTTATTCTGTCATATATGTCAATTGTATCTCAATAAAACTGGAAGAAAAAAAAAAGTCGGGGGGCTTAGAAGTTCCAAAGAGAAAATGGAGTTTTTTAAATAACAGATCTGCCTTAAATCTTTCTGCCGGGGCTTCTGAAGGCTGTGCAAATAACAAATGAAGGGCATTCCTCTTGAAATGTCGATGGAGCCTGGTTCTCTGGGCTTCCAGTGGAGATTTCTTTCCCATCTCCTGTGGCCCAAGCTCTGCCACCTGTCACAGAGACTCCTAGGAGGGTGACAGTGACCGAGAGCTCCCAGCTCTATCTTAAGTGGTCCCCAGAAGCAGGGACATGCTGGTGTGTTTGACACCCAGCGTGGAACACTTTCTCTCTCTGCTATTCCACAAATTTATTTTCAGTAATAATCCGGTAGTGATCAGTAAACATGATTCTTTTCTTGATTTGTTCTTTCGTTGTAAAGCAAACATCAGTCTTAGAAAGAAGACAGTTTATACTTTTAATAATACTACTGAAGGTTAGAAAAATACTTCATGTATTAAAAATTTGTCCTTAAAAAACAGCATATTACAATTTGCAGTTTGTGCTGCTTTAGTCTTTAAAGTTGTAAACACAAATAAAAATTCCAAGCCATCTCTCAGAATGATACAGTTGAAGTAACTCTAGTTCCGTGTCTTTGTCTTTACAGTGACTATACTATTCTCACTGGTTTCAAATCTGTGATTTGAAAGCTGGGCTGCATGGTCCCACACAGATAGGTCATGAACTTGCTCCAAGCATTAACTGAAGTTGGGGGCTGACTCTATACCTGGACACTTTCCACAATAATTTTGATGTCAGACTCAATGTTTATTAAGGGATAAATAATGAAAATGTGCTAATTTGAAGCTAGCCCGTATATTACACAACTCAGTTGTAACCACAATAATTACTTGAAATATAGACCAGGAAAAGATTTTTTTCAGAGAGGAGTATTTAACTGCTGACATGGTTTGGAATTGTGATACATGGCAGTAATGATACCAGACCGGGTTATTTTTGCTTTCAGATTCTCTACAGACAGTGTGGTCTCATATTGCCTAGAAGCGAGCTTCCCATGGCCTCGAACTTGGAGCCTGACTGCCTAGAAGCAATGGAGGTCAGTGTTCAAAAGTATGTAAATAATCCTGCTCCCTCCAGTTTTATCCATCAGGTGTCATCTGTCCTAAAGAAATGGGTATTGGAAATTTTTTTCAGAACTTCTGAGAGGTCTCGAGAGTGCTTTGTCATAAAGTACTCTGGTCGGGCCTTTGACATTCAGAGGCTGATGACCGGGCTTGTCCCAAATGATGCCCTGTCCCCACCAGCAGGACAGTGATCCCCATTCACATTCCCTTGGCCATCTTCACATGTGTTTAATCAAAACCCTGAATTTTGAACTGGCGTCAGTACGAATGGATAACGTATAGACTAACCGATGATGTGATTCCTGGTGTAATTGGCGGCAGAGACGCGCGGGTCTTCTGTCTGCTTGATGTTGTAGCCACCCAGAGGGTTTCATTAGCACTCAGAATCTGATTTTGAACACCCCAGCTCACCCCAAAGTTTAAACCTGAACTTCAGTTAAAAGTGATGAGGCAAAGCATTATGGATGGACTTCAAGGGCGTTATACTAAGTGAAATAAGTCATACAGAGAAAGACAAATAGTGTATGATATCACTTACCTGTGGAATCTAAAAACATACGACAAACTAGTGACTCTAATCAAAAAGAAGCAGACTCACAGATGTAGAGAACAAATGAGTAGTTACCGGGAGGAGGGAGAGGCAAGGGTACCTCCTATACACGTACAAACTATTGGGTATGAGGCAGGCTCAAGGATGTATTATACAGCATGGGAATATAGCAAATATTTTGTAGTAACTGTAAATGGAAACTATTAAAAATTACATCAAAATTCAAAAAAAAAAAAACCTAAAAGAAAAAAAGTGATGAGGGAGTGAGTTCTTTGGATCTTGTTCCTGGGAACTAGGAAATAAGAGATGCAGTGGCTTTTTCTCATAAGGGGAATTCTCTTCTCAGTGGCCTTGCTGACATTTTTGCCTCCCACATGATGAGATTTCAAGGGGGAAACAAAGAGCCATCTCTGTGTACATGAAAGCAGGCAAAGGAAATGTGCAGACAAGGAGATGTGCTCAGGCAGGGTGTCCAGGATGCTGGCAGCACAGGAGAAAAAGTGAAATGTGCAGGTGGGGGACAGGAGAAGAAAGATGCGCTGTGTGCAAAGCCGCCAGGCGAATAACAGCATCAGTACGACTCTGGGAACTCAAACCAGTGTGCAAAGTATACAGATAAAGCCAGTGAAGCTCCAAGAATGAAAACCACCCAACAAGAGAAAGTGGAGTCAGCAGGTGTTTCACGTGACAACTCAGATGGGGAGGACTGACCAAGGCAGCAGAATGAGTGCGACGTGGGGAAACAGTTCATCTCTGGACCTTTTGGTGGGAGTCCTGAACTAGCATCCACAGCTTGTATCAGAAGCATTAGTGACCAAAGGAAACTATCTTTGGTTTATGTATAGAAGGAGGCATCTACCTAATTTTATATTTAGCTGCATATGTTTAAGATCCTAATATTTAGGGAGTCAAATCCATAGTGTATTAGATTCAATCACTTGAAATTGCCAGTAGGCACTTTTACCTATAAAAACTACAGTTTCATGTGGTTCAGGCCATAGATATGAAAGTATTCTCAGGCTGTTTTGGTTTTAAAGTCCACGTTGGAGACCCAAGGAGAACTTTGGCCTTTACTAAGATTCCTACCTTCTCCTAGTGTTTGTGATTTATTCCTTGGTGCCATCTGGGGAAGTGGCAATCCCTGAAGCGTTCAGCCTGCCTTTGCCCCAGATATGAGGTAACGCTGGGGAGAAAGAAAAGCTTCAGAACTGCATTGGCTGAGGGAGGTGGTTGTAACTTCTGTATATGGTTAGTTCTTTTTATTGCTCTGCTTTTTTATTTCCAGTTCCACTTTGGGTTCCAGATTTGTTTTTCTCTTTGTAAACTAGATTTTGGAATTATTATCTGGCCCATCTGTTTGCTTCTCTTAAATGAAACATAAATTGGCTTGTTTTAAATTTCAGGTACTTTAGTTTTGATTCTACTCCTCATCTCTGTTTGGCCATGGCAGTAAATTTTTTGGCTGCCAAGAACAGAGAAGTCTTGCTGTTTAGAAACTTTTTCTTTATTTTTTTAATTTTTTAATTTATTTTATTTATTTATTTATTTATTTTTTGCTTTTTAGGGCCACACCTGCAACATATGGAAGTTTCCAGGCTAGTGGTCAAATCAGAGCTTTAGCTGCCAGCCTTTGCCACAGCCACAGCAACTCAGGATCTAAGCCGCGTCTGTGACCTACACCACAGCTCATGTCAGTGCTGGATCCTTAATCCCCTGAGCGAGACCAGGGATGAAATCCGAATCCTCATGGATACTGGTTGGGTTTGTTACCACTAGGCCACGACAGGGATTCCATCTTTTTTTTTTTTTAAATGAATGTGCATTTTAGTATTAAAAATCATTCTTGATTTTTAGTAGATTTGATTTGCTTGCTTCTGATCTCATGTTTTCTTTATTCTCTCATTCTTTCCTGTCCTATAGCCCCATATTTATGCTACCTTTATGTTTCTTTTCATATCTTCTGCTTCCACAAGGAACCCAAGATAAGCCATTATCTGTTCCTTTCTCAAATTAAAAAAAAAAAAAAAAAAAGATGCCTCTGGGATCAGACTAATTCCTTTGGGCCTTTGCATAAATGATCATGGTGCATTAGATAATGACCTTTCATTGGCCAATCAATAATTATCGAGTGCCTCACTGGTGGAAAATACTGTACACACAGTGGTGTGGGTAATGATGGGAACACATTTCATGGGAGACCTTGAAATATTCATGGACATGGACTTTCTTGCCATAATTGCTTTTGAGATCCATTTATAATGGACTCATATTTGGAATGAAAGGAAGCTTGAGACTCTCATAGAGGTTAAGCAATGCCTTTTTTATGAATCTAACTCTTATGAAGCTTGGCATTTATCTGTATATCCATCCACTGCGTGCCACTGGCAATGCTGTGCTATGTAAGGTATGCAGGTAACAGGTAGACGGTTGTTCTAGAGGTGGTGAAAGTTCCGCCTTACAGAATATTCTCTCCTCCCTCTGCCGCTGTCACACTATTAAAATGCATTCTTCTTGAGAATTACCTTAAGGTAAGGAAAAAGGTACCTTTTTTCCATGTGCTGTTTTATTCCTTAGGAGAGGTGCTTCTTACCTAGCCACACGTTGGACAGGGCAGCTGATGCTGTCTTCCCACACAAGAAACAAGGCCATGAGCAACTGTGACCCAGGACTGTTTTACATGGATGTGTAATAGATGTTGTTGGGGAAAGAGCTAAAAGAAAGGCCACTTTGAACAGCTCTGGGGAAGAGAAACAAAACAAAACAAAACAAAACTTCGGGTCTCTCAACAAACAAGGGTACTGAGGAGGAGGGAACAGGTGCCAAAGAAGGGAACTGAAGAAATACCAATGAAGCATCCACTCTTGCTGCAACTTAGCTTTGGGCCAACCTGAGCAAGGAAGTTGCAGTGAACAGTGGAGCCGCTTGGAGAGCTCGGGAAGCTTTATCAGCCATCTCGATGGGGAGGTTCACAGGGGGAGGCCCACTCATTTGGATTTGCCTGGAACTTTGCTGATTTTAACATGGGGCCTCCCACAGCCCCAGAACCCCCTCCGTTCCAGGCACACTGGGTCGCCCTGCCTCATACCCCATAGACTGAGAGCACTGCCATCTTTTTCACAAACGATTCTTCTAGGAAATCTGCATGAAAGTCAGTTATATGAGCTGTGTCAAATAATGTGATTCAAACTCAAATCTTTTATTTCTCCCTGCATTTCTCTGAGCTTCTGTACCACACTGGTAGGCTATCTGTTCTTTGTTTGGGGATAGCATTAGCCTTTTCTCCTGGTAGGACAGTTACCTCACCTTCCCCTACTCCCCGCCATTGTTTTCCTTTTTAATTTTAGAAACAGATTCATTCTAGGAATATCACCTTCTACAGCTATTGTTTGGTGCTATGTGAGCAGATTCTCTAAGGGCCCTAATAGGGGTTGTGAAGCTGAGAGCTTTCAGAGGTGTCATTCTCACTAGAATCCACCAGTGGCCACCTATTTCCACATGGAGATAAGTGTGAAGCGTGGTGTGACTTCAGGAGCATCAGGTCCTTGGTCCTAGGAGATAAGCAGTTACTGACTTTCTTACAAGAGGCCTAGAATATTCTAGGATACACCGCATTTATAAAACATGTGCCTGCCTTTGTCCTGACAGGTCTTTGCGTAAACTATAGTTTACAGAAAGATAGTAAGTCTTGGTTATAATTCTTTGTTTGCTTGAATCTGGGGCAATATCATAAAATCATTTATAAACTTTATAACTGGAGAAATGTTTTTAAATTTTTTAAGTCAAGTGAAATAATCCACTAAAAATAAACAGCTAGGTGAAAACTAATACATTTTGTTACCTAAAAATATTCCTAATAAAATCTCATCCCATGCTAATCTTTTTTTGTACAAGACAGTCAAGTACTAGTGTCTTTGGCAATAAAAAAAATGAAAAAAATCATAAATTAAGATTTTATTCATAAAGTGAAATTTATTAATTTGAGTAACAGTGGAAAGAAAATGCATGGGTTTTTTTGTTGTTGTTTTAAGCTGAATTATAATTAAAGTGGACATTGGCAATAAGTGGTACAAAGCTACAAAGCTCAGTTAAAAATGCATCCCAGGAGTTCCCGTCATGGCTCAGTGGTTAACGAATCTGACTAGGAACCATGAGGTTGTGGGTTCGATCCCTGGCCTTGCTCAGTGGGTTAAGGATCTGGCGTTGCCGTGAGCTGTGGTGTAGGTCGCAGATGTGGCTCGAATCCTGTGTTGCTGTGGCTCTGGCGTAGACCGGTGGCTACAGCTCCAATTGGACCCCTAGCCTGGGAACCCCCATATGCTGTGGGTGCGGCCCTAGAAAAGACAAAAAAAAAGAAAAATAAGTAAATAAATAAAAATGCATCCCGTATTTAAAAACACAACTACTATTGAATAGAGGTCATTCCCAAAGTGGAAAATTAATATAAGACATTAGTTTAGGAACATTAAACAGTATGTATACTCTTGGTGATGGATATGTGTAGGGGTGAGGGGGGCAGCCATAAGGCTTTGAACTGTCAAAACAGTCCGCTATTATTGGGGTTTCTTAGCTGAGCATTCTTATTCAAATATTCAAATAGTAAGAATCATAATAACTAAAGTTTACTGATGTCTGTGTGAAATATATAAAGTTGACTCTTTCTTATAAAAAAAAAAAACATGTAAAATCTCATTTAAATCACCAACAATCATTTGAGATAGGTATAGCTATAAATCCCTTATATTTACATCTTGAAATCCAGATGGTCCATATAGGTACATATGACATGGCCCCCACTTATCGAATTAGTGTCTCTGGAAGCAGACCCAGGAATTCTCATTTGTGACAAGTTCCTGGATAATCTAGGAATTATCACATTTCCTCAAAAATGAAATGCACATCTAATAATTAAAGATCTGTTATTAATATTAATGGTTTTATTGGTCTCTAGTAACTTTCTAGAATTAGGCAGAACCTTGCTCTCATTTTTAGCCAGGGCAGATACTTTAATTTCCCAAATTAGTTTATGGTTTCTGAACATGAATGGAAATTTATCTTGAATAGAACTCATATAAAATTTGAATGTATGAAGTAAGCAAGTTGAATCTCCCTGTACTAATACAAGTACCTTGCAAAGTCTAGTGACCATTATGGGAACAAAATGTTTTGTCCACGATCTTCACACATTTTATATTATTAATGTGTGAAAGTTTAATGTGTAAAGTTAGAGTGGCCACAATCAGGAGACAGTAGGAAACAGAGAGAGGTCACTTTTGATTCACAGTCTCCTCCTAGAAATGCCATTCCTGGTGAAGTTTATGAAGAAGTAGACACTGAATTGCATGAATATCTTCATCAGAATATCATCTAAGAGGTTTATTTAAAGACAAGAAACACATGATGCTAAAGAGAGCTCAGGGGCAGACGCAGTGGAGAGACTGGTTAACGTAAGGTCAGAGAGTTTTGGCAGAAAGACACGTTCCTTTATGTGGCTTGGAGAAGTAAAGCAAGTATTTTGAAACCAGGGTTTTGAGAGACATTTCATAGTGTGGACTAGATTGCTTTTTTAAAAACAGAAATAAATGTTTACTGGCTGTTTGTTTTTCAAACATGTATTTACTGTCATGTAAGCCTGAGCTTCCAAACTTGAATTTCTGGGCATACCAGTGAGGACTATTGCATTTTGTTCAACATGGTCTGTTAGGAATAGCCGGTAAAATTCACTGGATTATTTTAAAAAAGAAAGAAAAAAGGAATTGCCACCTCTTGTTATTTTGGCTTCTGTAGAGCAAAACCGGCTGGCTGCCTTTCTTCCTCATTCCTCCCGGCAGCCTGGTTTTCCTCATTTTTTTTTCCTGTTCTCCCCCCCCCCTCATTTTTTTTGTTTGATTCATCTATCTCTCTGAATCTCACTCATTCTCCAGTCATATATCAATTCCCCCATCTCTGTTCCCAACCCGCTCTAGCCCACAATAATTGCTCCTTTTCCTAACTTCTCATATTACTGCATGTCTATGCCAAAGTCTTGGGCTCATGGGTATATTCTAACTTATAGTGTTGTTCACTTGTAGTTTTTGTATAAATCCAGTTCTATCAACTAGATCCTAAACTTTTGAAATCCAGAGTGAGCACATATATTACTTTAACTTTTCCAACAGATTACACAACTAGTGCTCAATAAATATATAATATTTTGAAACATACTGAGTTTTTTTTCCAGTTTTCCAGTCAAATGTATTCTTCTTTGTTCTTGCCCAGCTCTGATAATTTTCATATGTGACTCCTTTGATAAGCTTGGGGGGGGGTTAACAATCACAATCAAGTTATTGGAGTACCCATAGTGGCTCAGCAGTAATGAACCAGACTAGTGCCCATGAGGACGGGGGTTCGATCCCTGGCCTTGCTCAGTGGGTTAAGGATCTGGCATTGCCATGAACTCTGGTGTAGGTCACAGATGCAGCTTAGATCCTGCATTGCTGTGGCTGTGGTGTAGGCCGGCAGCTACAGCTCCAATTCAGTCCCTAGCCTGGGAACTTCCATATGCCATAGGTGAGGCCCTAAGAAGACAAATAAATAAATAAATCACAATCAAGTTATGTAACTGTAGCAGGCAAAAGTGTTAAAGGATATTATTAAGTCTATCAAAGAATTTTAGTCAGTTCATACGAGAAAAGTGGAGAGTTATATTTCAACT
Source organism: Phacochoerus africanus (assembly GCF_016906955.1). Taxonomy (NCBI): domain Eukaryota; kingdom Metazoa; phylum Chordata; class Mammalia; order Artiodactyla; family Suidae; genus Phacochoerus; species Phacochoerus africanus. The sequence goes on from NC_062550.1 coordinate 94,360,636, forward strand.
GATGTTAGCAAGTTGGATAGCAATAGACATCAGTCAGTAGCAGATAGATCCCAAATCTACCTAGAGAAGCTATTGGATAGGCATAAATTTCAGCTCTAAGAAGTAGCTTTGTGAAATACAGATATGAATAAATTAATTTATAAAAATTCCTTTCCTAAGTAATTTTAATGTTGCTGACATTTGATATGAATACTTTTTAGATAACTGTTAGACATTGCATACTGACATTAGTATGTTGATATGATCTATAGGATTTTTCCAATGATAGTCAAATAATTATAATTTTTAAAAAAGATTTTTAAGTATAGTTGATTTACAATGTTGTGTCAATTTCTGTTGTATAGCAAAGTGACTGAGTCATACATATATATATGTATATGTATACATTCTTTTTCTCATATTATCTTCCATCATGTTCTATCATAGAAGATTGGATACAGTTACCTGTGCTATACAGTAGGACCTCATTGCTTATCAATTCTAAATGTAATAGTTTGCATCTACTAAACCCAAACTCCCAGTCCATTCCACTCCCTCTGCCTTGGCAACCACCAGCCTGTTGTCTATGTCTGAGAGTCTGTTTCTGTTTTGCAGATAGGTTCACTTGTGTAATATTTTAGATTCCATGTAGAAGTGATGTCATGTAGTATTTGTTTTTTTCTGACTTATTTTGTTTAGTATGAGAATCTCTAGTTGCATCCATGTTGCTGCAAATGACATTATTTCATTCCTTTTTATGGCTGAGTAGTATTCCATTGTGTGTATGTACCACATCTTCTTAATCCATTCATCTGTCAATGGACATTTAGGTTTTTTCCCATGTCTTGGCTATTGTGGATTTTGCTGCTGTGAACATACAGATATACATGTCTTTTTTTTTTTTTTTTTGGCTTTTTAGGGCTGCACCTGTGGAATATGGAGGTTCCCGGGCTACAGATCTAATCCGAGCTAGAGCTATTGGACTACAACACAGCCACAGCAACACAAGATCCGCGCTGCATCTGTGACCTGCACCACAGCTCACAGCAATGCTGGATCCTTAACCCACTGAGCAAGGCCAGGGATGGAACCCACAACCTAATGGTTCCTAGTTGGATTCATTTCTGCTGCACCATGATAACAACTCCACACGTGTCTTTTTGAATTGTAGGCACATGAAAAAATGCTCAGTGTCACTGATTATTGAGAAATGCAAATCAAAACTATAATGAGGTACCACTTCACACTGGTCAGAATGGCCATCATTAACAAGGCTACAAATAACAAATGCTGGGGAGGGTGTAGAGAAAAGGGAATCCTCCTACCCTGTTGGTGGGAAGGTAAATAGGTACAACCACTATGGAAAAGAGTATGGAGGTTCCTCAGAAAACTGAATATAGAACCACCATATGACCCAGCAATCCCACTGGACAAAACAACAACCCAAAAAATTTTTAATTTTTAATAACAATGAAACATTACCAAAGGATAGTAGAGTCCCACAGACAGTGATAAAGGCCAAAGGACAAGTAGTCAGCAGGCTTCCGGTGACTTTGCAAGATCTTAGTAGAAAATAAGTATTTGGTAAACATGGGAAACAAATGAAATCAGTGTTATGAGGATTCCTTCTCCAGTGTTGTGAGAAGAGCATGAGCCCGGATATTGGAGAACTAAAATTCAAGTCCCATATCTCTCCTTTTTTGGCTGTGAGGTCTTGGACAAGATACTTAATGCATTTGAATAGTAATTTCCTCATCTGCAAAAATATATAAAAATAGTTGTTGTTTTTTTTAAGTTACATGAGAAAAATCTGTAAGTGCTTGGCAAAAAAAAAATTGCAGGTGCTTTTTGTAAAAATTTTTTATTGGAATATAGTTGACTTTCAAAATTGTGCTAATTTCAGGTGTGCAGCAAAGTAAATCAGTTATGTATATGTATATCCTTTTCAGATCTTTCCCCATACAGATTACCACACAGTACTGAGTAAATTGCCCTGTGCTCTATACAGTAGGCCCCCATTACCTATTTATTCTATGTATATCAATCCCTACTACGTAATTGATCCCATCCCATCCTGCGTTTTCCCTTTGGTAAACATAAGTTTGGTTTTGAAATCTTTGAGTCTCTGTTTTGTAAGTTCTGTTGTATCATTTCTATTAGATTCCACTTATTAGTGATCTCATTTGGTATTAACCTTTCTCTGTCTGACTTACTTCACTTCATATAATAATCTCTAGGTCCATCCCTGTTGCCGCAAATGGCATTATTTCATGCTTTTTTGTGGCTGAGTAATATTCCATTGTGTGCCTGTACCACATTTTTTATCCAGTCCTCCCTTGATGGATGTTTTGGTTGCTTCCATGTCTTTCCTATGGAGAATAGTGCTGCAATAAACATTGGGGCCCATTATCTTTTCACAAAATGGAATACATTTCACCAGTGGGTCTTGGAATAGTCTATATAATATTAATAAAGCATGTTTATATACAAAAAATTTATAGTTTTATCCAGATAAATGTCTAGGAGTGGGATTTCTGGATCATCCGGTAAGTTCCATACTTAGTTTTTTAAGGAACCTCCATGCTGTTCTCCATAGTGTTTGCAGCAGGTGCTTTTTGAATGATGTTATTCATACCTCGGCTTCCCCATTTTATTCAGGATAGGATTACATGGAAGTTATGAAACAAAGACAATGAAAATGTACAGTGTGAGACTCTGAGATGAAGAGAGCTGACTTAAGAATTAGTCTATGAATTTAATGTGAAAAACTGTTCTTCTGTATGTGTGTCTGTCATCAAGGCAACTAACATTAGCTTTTTACTCTGTGAAAAATGGCCATAATTAACACGTAGGTGTACAACACGGGCCCACAATAAGGCAGGCTGTGGGCCACTAATAGCCCAGTGTGTTCATGTGTGGGAAGCTGCTGGAAAGCACAATACCCAGTGGGGATTGGTGTTGCAGATTCCTCCCGACACCAGCTGCAGCGTGGCCTTTCAAGCTTTAATGTCAGGATTGTTCTTGAGTGGTGGACAGGCCAGAGAAGAGGCTAGAATACCTTACAGGTGACACCTAGGTACAGTTCACCTTTTCTTTAGCATTTACTATGTACAAGCATTGTGCTTTATACCCATTTTCCCATTTAATCCACCCAAATATTCCATTTTTGAGACAGGTATCACTTGTATCTAAAACTTAAAGATGAGTTACTTGAGGCACAGAGAGGTTATGTAACTGGTGCTAAGACACACCTAGGAAACCACTGATGAGAATCCAGCCCAGGCTGTCTGAATCCACAGGCTGCTCTCTTAATGCTTCTGTAAAGAAAACATATTAGATACCTTTACACAAACACCGAGAGAGGTGCCTCCAGGATCTGGGATGGGGAGATGGATGTGTGAAGGGAAGGGCTGTTTGGTCAGACGGCCCTGTGTGATTTCTTGGGTCTGGTATGCTGCCTAAATGGCGTGGAATCTGCTTCCAGATGGTCGCTGGGTGAAAACGTGGGGCGATAGGAAAGCCTGTGCATGCCGTGCATCCCAAGGACAGGGTGGGTTGTCTATTTCCAGGGCCTGGGGGCTGCTTGCCCTGACTTGACCCAGATAAGTGCCAGACGTGAGAGCACAGGTGCAAGATCAACTGGTCTGCTTCTTGGGTGGAATTTTTCTGCTTAGGAAAAAAAAAAAAGGGTGCAGGAAAACAACAGCTTCCTATGACCTCATTCTGCTTAAAATTCCTGGATATGTCTCTGCTTCTCTTTCGGTTCCAGACTTTTTCTTACTTACATTCATACTAAATTCGGCTTCTTTCAAAGAAAACAAGTATCAACTTCATAAAAAAGTGTTGATTTTTTTTTTCCAGAACATTTTGAACTATAGAACCAAAGCATCTTTTTTTTTTTGTCTTTTGTCTTTGTTGTTGTTGTTGTTGTTGTTGCTATTTCTTGGGCCGCTCCCACGGCATATGGAGGTTCCCAGGCTAGGGGTTGAATCGAAGCTGTAGCCACCGGCCTACGCCAGAGCCACAGCAACACGGGATCCGAGCCGCGTCTGCAACCTACACCACAGCTCACAGCAACGCCGGATCATTAACCCACTGAGCAAGGGCAGGGACCGAACCCGAAACCTCATGGTTCCTAATCGGATTCGTTAACCACTGCGCCACGACGGGAACTCCAAAGCATCTTATTTAATTGATCCCTGATTAAGTTTTTTCCCAGATGGTCCATCTTTCCCCAGAAGGTGTTTCCTATGCTTTCTGCGTTAGAATCACTGGGCATATTCATTAATTTCAGCCATTCATTTTTCAAAGCTATTTACTGAGTCTGTGTTGTGTGACAAGCCTTATGTTAGATGTGGACTTGTGGTCCTTTCCCCATACCTCTGAATTAGTATTTCTGGAAGTGAGTCCAGGAGTCCTCATTTTGGACAAGTCCTCAGGGAATTTTTATGCCCTCTCATCTTTGAAGACCATTGTCACTGTGACCTCTTCAAATACAGAGCTTTGTAAATTTGTTTCTGGCCCCTGACAGATTTTATGTAAATTTGTTCCTGGCCCCTGACAGATTGCCTGGCATGGTAGGTTGAAGTTTGATTGGTTGCAACTCAATGAAGAGATGAATTTCCACGGGAAGATCAAACCTATCATTCTTCTTCATATTTTTATACTTCTAAATGTTTTGGTCTTGAGCCTCGCTGCTCTGACACCTCTGAGTTAAGAATCTGTTTAGGAGTGCCCATCATGGCTCAGTGGTACAGAGCCCAATTAGTATCCATGAGGATAGTGGTTCTATCCCTGGCCTTGCTCAGTGCGTTAAGGATCCAGTGTTGCCATGAGCTGTGGTGCAGGTTGCAGATGCTGCTCGGATCTGACGTTGCTGTGACTGTGGCATAGGCTGGTGGCTACAGCTCCAATTCGACCCCTAGCCTGGGAACTTTCACATGCTGCAGGTGCAGCCCTGAAAAAACAAACAAAAAAATCTGTTTATTTCAGAGTTCTGATTTTTATTTTGTCCAGGAGTATAGTAATCATTGGATCACGTGTTTCTTTATTGGGATATTCTCAAAATCGACTTTGCTTTATAAAATCAAAGAATGTCCGATGTGAGTAGACTTTAATAAAAAAAAAATGTCGCCTTCTTATCAAGTACTTAAATTCTGCCCACAGTATACTGTTTGTATTAGTCAGAACATAATTACTACTTTAACCATCAACCTCAAAATTTCACTGGTCTTATTACAGTGAAGTTTATTTCTCACTCATGTTTTGTTCCAGTGCAGATAGCAGGAGGAGGCTGTGTCATTCAGGGACCCAGGCTCCTTCCATCTTGTGGCTCCGTTCTGTTAGAGAACCAAGGTCTTCCCGCTTCCTGCCAGCAGATGGGGCAAGAAGGTGCAGAGCACACGGGGATTGAAAGGGCAGGCCAAGATGGCATGTTCATCCACTTTCACTCACGTTTCACCGGCTAAAACTCAGCCACTGACCCACACCTAATTGCAGAGGACATTTCCACATGCAGTCAAACTGGATGACCAGCTACCCTCTGTCTTAGCCTCCAAGTAATTATATGGGCTCCTGATGATTTTTTCAGTGACAGAGAACTCACTACTTTTTGAGTAAGGTAACATCATTTTTAGGACCAGAGAGTACTTTCATTGAGTTGAAATATATTTTGCTGCCTTGGCAAGACTGCATAGTACTTAGGCCTCTGAGAAATGAATAACTGCCCAAAGTTGATGGGGTTTGGATATAAACTCATGCAATCCGATTCCAGAGTCTGTTTCCTCATAAGTTAATGCATGTAGTACCTGACTTGTGCCTAACATGTAAGAAATTCTCAATAAGTATTTTTAATTGGTAATTGGTCCTCATAGATGTCTTTTCTTGTCCTTGGATATTTAAAGGTATTTGTGCCTCTATTCTGAGAATCTTCCAGAATCTTCTGCTGTTGCTCACATGATCTCTTTTAACCTTCCTTCTCTATATCCTGGTCATTCTTCTTAGATTGTGATCCAGTGTGTCTATATCCCTTTGAAGAAAGTGGATCTCTTACCAGAGTATAAGATTCTGGTACACTGTGACAAGGAAAAAGAGCAGCAAAAGTATAACCTCCTTATTTTTAGCTGCTCTACATCTAGTTATGTAGCCTAAGATCACATTGGTTTTTTTAGCCATCACTTCACCCTGTTGATATTGCTCTTATTTTTTTACTAAAATTTTGAAAATTTATATAAATGAAATTGCTGAGCCAAGTCTCTTTCATTACTGTAGGCCTTTTTGGTTTCACGAGAAGATTCTTATATTAGTATCTGGAAATATCTAGGATGTTCTATTTCATCTTCTGTTTTCAATCTAAAAGGAAGAGCTTGGAGTTCCCATTGTGACTCAGTGGGTTAAGAACCCTACATAGGGTCCATGAGGATAAGGGTTCTATTCCTGGACTCCCTTAGTGGGTTAAGGATCTGGCATTGCTACAGGCTGTGTGCCATAGGTCTCAGATGTGGCTCAGATCTGGTGTTGCCATGGCTGTGGTGTAGACCACAGCTGTAGCTCTGATTCCATCCCTAGCCTGGGAACTTCCATATGCTGCAGGTGTGACCTTAAAAAAAAAAAAAAAGAAAAAGTAAAGAAATAAAAGGAAGAGCTGCTGCACCCTTAGGCTCTTCTGCTGCCTAACAGTGGTTAATGCACTTGACTCCACACCCAAGGCGAGTTTGACTCAGACTCACCTGTTAGTGTAAATTTCTTTTGGCCCAGAGTACATAAGAAAAGCTCACTAATATCAGGGATATCTACTAAGCTGGCACCTAGGATTACCGCCTCTGCTCCCCCTGTCGCCCCCCCCCCCCCCCCCCGCCCCCCACCAACCACTCACCTCATTTTTGAAAAGTTAAAAAGAAAAAAACAAAAGGCAAAACACCAGCTCATCTCTTTTTGGCCTGGAGACTCATATTACTGTCTTAACCCAAATTTCTTTTTTTTTTTTTTTTCCTTCTTTGTGGGCAGGAGTTTCTTTACATATGTTGCCACATTATGTGGGTTTGGGGAAGGATAAGAAGGAAGTAAAAGTTGAGGTGGGATAAGCACGCAGATACTGCAGATACCACTTCAAGCAGGTTGGACCCCACAGGCTCCTTGGTGACCCAGAGAGTTTCTTGAAAACCTGTGATGCTAAGACTCTTGTCATAAATAAGTGGATTCTAGTTCCAGAAGCCTCATATACCAGTGGGGGAAATGGGACCATTCTGATTTTTGAAATACTTGTCCTAAGTACTCTGTCTTCTGATTAAGAGTGATCTTTATTTTTTTTCAGAAAAATTCAAATGAAATTTTATTTTTTTTATTTTTTAAAGTTTCATTGAAGTACAGTTGATTTACAATGTTGTGATAATTTCTGCTTTACAACAAAATGATTCAGTTATACATGTACAAATATCCATTCTTTTTCAGATTCCTTTCCCATATTGATTATCACAGAATATTGGATAGAATTCCCTGTGATGATTAGTGGGTCCCTGCTGACCAGTCATTCCATATACCTCAGTGTTCATAGGCCAGTCACAAACTCCCAGTCCATCCCTCCCCCAAACTTGTCCCTTTTTGTAACCAGAAGTTTGTTATCTAAGTCTGTGAGTCTGTTTCTGTTCTGCAAATAAGTTCATTTGTATCTTTTTTTTAGTTCCACATATAAGTAAAATCATATGATGTTTATCTTTCACTGACAAACTTCACTTAGTGTGATAACCTCTAGGTCCATCTATGTTGTTGTGAATGGCATTATTTCATTCTTTTTTAAGGATAAGTAATATTCCATTGTATATATATGTACCATGTCTTTATCCACTCCTCTGTCAATGGACATTTAAGTTGCTTCCATGTCTTGGCTATTGAAAATAGTGCTGAAATGAACATTGAGGTGCTTGTATCTTTTCAAATTATGGCTTCCTCCAGATAGATGCCCAGGAGTGTGATTGCTGGATCATATGGTAGTTCAATATTTAGTTTTTTGAAGGACCTACACCCTGTTTTCCATAGCGATTTTACTGGTTTACATTCCTACTAACAGTGTAAGAGGGTTCCCTTTTCTCCACATCCTCTCCAACATTTATCATTTGTAGACTTTATGATGATGGCCATTCTGGCTGGTATAAGGCAGTACCACATAGTAGTTTTGATTTGCATTTCTCCTGGAATTAGTGATGGCTGAGCATCTTTTCGTATGTTTTTTGGCTATCTGTATGTCTTCTTTGTGCAAATGTCTATTTAGATCTTTAGTCTATTTTTTGACTGGGTTGTTTTTTTGATATTTAACTGTATGAGTTATTTGTATATTCTGGAGATTAATTCCTTGTCAGTCACTTCATTTGAAAATATTTTCTTCTATTCTGTGGGTTGTCTTTTCATTTTGCTTATGGTTTCCTTTGCCATGCAAAAACTTTTAAGTTTAATTAGGTCCCATTTATTTATTTTTGTTTTTATTTTCATTACTTGAGGACATAGATGTGAGAATTGCTGTGGTTTATGACTCAAAACAAGTCATACAAAATAAACTCCAAATGGGTTAAGGACCCTAATACAAGACCAGATACCATAAAACTCTTAGAGGAAAACACAGGCAGAACATTCTCTGACATAAACCACAGCAATTCTCAACAAAAAAAGACAAAAAAAAGAGGGAACCTCCATATGCCGTGGGAGCAGCCAAAGAAATGGCAAAAAGACAAATAATAAAAAAAAAAGGGTACTTTGGTATAGTTCCAAAATGATCAACAACATCTAGTGCTGGGCAACACTTGAATTAGTGGCACTTTGAGGAACACAAGGAGAGCTTTTGTAGTATATCAATGTGATAACTTAAAAAAAAAAAAAATCCTTGGAGTTTCTGCTGTGGTTCAGTAGGTTAAGCATATGACTACAGCAGCTCAGGCCACCTTGGAGGCATGGGTTCAATCCCTGGCCTGGCACAGTAGGTTAAAAGATCTGGCATTGCTGCAACCCCTGGCCCAGGAACTTCCATGTGCCACAGGTGCAACCATCGAAAAAAAGTCCTTACAGGACTGAGGCTGCTGATCCCTTTAGTTCACCTAAGCTGGGGGTGGGGAAACCCCAAGAAACAGAACAATCCAATCAGCTTCTCCTGCCGCCCACATGCAACAGCTGACTTCTGAGAAGCGAGCTTAACTTTCAGAGGCTTCACCATCAGCTGCTGGACAACATCCGGCACCAACCTCACCGCTAATCTCAGATCTCATAGCAACGCAGATCATCTGGAACCCAAAATAGCCCTGCCTAGAGCTCTTTTCACTTCTTATCACTCGAGGAAGAGCATGTGTAAGAAAGGTGTCTGTCAGCCAGCAGCCGCTGATTCTCAGAGAAGCAAGTGCATGTGTGGCTGCTTCTATTTAATCAGTCACCATCTCTCTCAGCAGTTCCCCGTGCTTCTGTTTTACCAGACGCCTCTCTATTCGCATATTTCTTTTCCCCCAAGCGTCCACTGGACTGTTTCAGATGCACTCACACATGTGATCTTTTCACAGGGCTTCACATTGAGTGAAATCCTCCCTCATTCCGACCCTTCTCCACTTTGCTTTGTTTTTGAACACTTTCCTTTTGCAGAAACACATTTAAGGCTAATCCTCAAGACCTTGAGAGAGACACACACAGGAAAGTCTGACTTTGTAGAAGATCTTGAACCTGCCCAGAGCTTTGATATCATCTGATTACAGCTCCTCCTTTCTTCATCCTTTGCCCTCAGTTCGAGACGTTGCTGCCATAAAGAGGATTGCTTCTGAATAAGGGCACGGTGTCTCCGTGATAACCTTGCTTCCAGGCTTGACAGCTCTGGGACCTGCAGCCTGAGAACACTTTGTTTGCTAGTAGGTACAGGGTAGTTTTGACTAGAATTCTTATCTAAACAAAACTCTCTGGGCTTGCCCAAGGACAATTTACGTCAGCAGGAGAAATCCATAAAAAAATACTAATGGAGAACATCATGGGAATTTGTCACACGGGTGTATTGTTTTATGATGAAACACCAATAAAGATTTTTTAATTGCACATTTCTAGATCACTAAATTTAATATAAGGAAACAACTTGAAAAATTCTTATCCTTTCCTAACTTCTGCCACACCCCTCCTGTGTGGTTACACACAGCCTCCATGTACCTTGTCCTCGAAAGGAGATAGGTGTTACATTTGTTTCCACAATTCCTGAATGTTCTTGCTTTAAGGTAAAATCAACCTAGGATACATTCTTTGCTCTGCAGGAGCCAACGACTCAAGAGTTGAATTTCAGCTAAACCAAGATGTGCCTTTCACTTTTGCAGGTCACTTTTCCCAGTGCTTATTATGCGTTTACGTTTCTCACCACCCAACATAAAACAGGCCATGCTTCAGACGTAAATACTCACAGCACACTGGACGCACTGACAGTCACCACCCAGGTCAGAAATGCAAAGACTGGGGAAAATGTGGGAAATTGATTAAGACAGATTTCCCGTGATTTAATAAAACTGACTTAAAATATCTCTGCTTTATTTCTGACCAGATCATAAAATGCTAGCGTGGAGTTACTATTGTGGCTCAGCAGTACCTGATCAGTATCCATGAGGACACAGGTTTGATCCCTCGCTTCGCTCAGTGGGTTAAGGATCCGGCATTGCTGTGAGCTGCAGTGTAGGTCACAGACGCAGCTCGGATCTCGAGTTGCTGTGGCGGTGGTATGGGCCAGCAGCTGCAGCTCCAGTTTGACCCCTAGCCTGGGAAATCTCCATATGCCTCGGGGTGGCCCTAAAAAGCCAAAAAAAAAAAAAAAAGTTAATAACATAATGCTAGCAAAAAAAAAAAAAAAATGGCCAAGTAGGACCTCAGCAAAGGTACAGGACCTCAGTGGAGACATTGATTACAGACTTTGAGTTGTTGAAAGAGTCTTGGTGAAGGACAGGGATTTAAAGGAGGCTTAGAAGGAAAACTAAGACCTTAGAAATGGAGAAGAGGCTAGCATCTCGGGGCCATCCTGATCTAAGAGCATACATGGTGGATTCGGGGAATAAGGTGGGAAGGGGTAGTGGGTTTGCTGTTGTTTCCAGAAATGAGAGTAGAGGGGGGGCGCTGAGAAATGGCCTATGGGGAAGGACATTAAGGCCTTTGCTCCTCATGACGTGGGCTAAGCACCAGCAGCATCCCCGTCCCCGTCATCTGGGAGCGTGTTTGAGATGCAGAATCTTGAGCCCTGTGCCAGATCCGTTAAATCAGACTCTTCATTTTAACAAGATTCTACATATGGTTCAGAGGCCTATTAAAGTTTGAGAAGGACTACCTTAGAGAAGTAGATCGCTCATATTCCTTCTTGTAGATCCCAAAACAAGAATGAAGAAGACAAAAATTATTTTCTCTGCCCTTTTGTCCCCTTCTTTTCTTTCTCTTTCTGTAGAAGCCCAGGTGGCTGTTGGTGAACTCAGGGACCTGAATGATGCTTCCTTTCAGCTGCTTTGCCTAAGATTCAACATCCTCTTTCTGTAACTTCTGTGCGTCACTCTCCTCTTCCTTTCCACTGGCATTCACTGACCTATGAATGTCACACTCAAGAATGTGGAGCAAATGCATTTTGTACACAAATATCCACAAAATGGAACAATTCAGTTGCCTTTCCAGGAGGCAGCCCTGAACAACTGGCCCATCTATGAAAATGGTTGATCGGCACATAATAGAATGTTCTGTATTAGAATCATCCATTTTAAGCAGTGGGGTTAGAAAGGGCAGTGCTACCCTCAGTGGTACTGTTTGGAAACAGAACCCCTTGAGAAGAAAGAGGCAGTTTCAAAATTGGGCCCTGCCTTGCAGATCACTCAGTTTGTTTAATTCAGACTCTTATTGCCTGTTAGTTTTATTGATCTCCTCACTTAGGATCACAACTACCATTTGGGAAGGGTCCAGTTTTAGGAGAGGCTTGGGAAAAAGGAACTTTGTGTACATAACTTGGGGGCACTTCTGGTTTCTGGCCTGACACATAAAAACTCAGAAGTCTTCACTCCCATCGACACAGCAAGAACAAAACTGAACAAACTGGAAACCAACAGCTCTTCTTAAATCCTTCTGAGAATTGAGGTCACAGGGAAAACCACTGTCCCTAAAACTAGACAGACAGGTGGATACAGAGAATTACAACTCACCAGGAGCAGAAGTCTTTTCAGAAAAGAATACCAGAGAAGGAAAACCTAAACGGCAACTGATAACGACGGGAGGCTCTGTGAGGACACGTTTGAGAATTAAACACTCCTAAGAGGCCCACACTTGTATGAGTTTTACCTCCAGGAGCCCCATCAGCTTCCTACTGTGAAGAAGAAGGTAGAGAGACATCCTGTGCTGCTTCCCGAAGCGGAAGGACAGAAATAGTGACCTTGAGGTAGTCCCATAGCTCTCCATTCTTTTTCGCAAGACCTGTCCTCAAGGGAAACGATTGTATCCAAGCCTGACCTGCTAGAGTTTCACCAAGAGCCTAACATGGAGAAGCAAGATATCCAACTCAGCGTCCACGAAAGACTGAGACCCTGTAGAATGCTTCCCTCCCCCCGCACCTTATCAACCCATCCATAAACCTGAAAAACAACAAGAGATTACAGCTAGAAGAACTGTAAGCTGCAGGCTCTAATTAAGGAATCTCTTGGGAAACTCAGAGACAACCAGGGTGACAAAAGGAAATTTTAGCCTCTGACACCACAGTTACAGCATAGAGTAAACATAGTCTAACTTTCAGCCAGAGAAACATAAGACCTCACACCAGGACTTCCTGTTGTGGCTCAGCGGGTTAGGAACCAACTAGTGTCCATGAGGATGCTGGTTCAATCCCTGGCCTCGCTCAGTGGCTTAAGGATCCTGAGTCACCTCAAACTGAGCCTAGGTTGAAGATGTGGTTCAGATGTACTGTGGCCGTGGCCGTGGCTGACAGCTGTAGCTTAGATGCGACCCCTAGTCCATGTGCTGCAAGGGCAGCCCTAAACAAAACAAAACAAACTCCTGATACCTCACAACCAAATACTTACCTACAATAAACTTGGGGAAATCTCTACTGAAGGTACTCACTAAACCAAATGTACTCTTTGCTCATGTAGCAGAATGTTCTAGATTCTTTGCTTAGAAAGGAAGCAGAGGTCAGAGAGAAGCAGTTGTATGGATTTGGGATTTAGGGAGGAGAGAAATATGCCTTCCTGCCTGCATGCTCTGCCTTCTCTGAACTTGACAGCTGTCATCTGGCCACAAGCAGTTTTTTACCTGCAGTTCTTGCCGTCCTGTGTAATAGCTTCAGCTAATACTTGAGAGATTGTGGAATCCGGTGGGTTTATTTATTGCAAGTCATCGAGATTTCTATGAATGTTCTATAATTGACTATAGCAATGACTTAGTCCATTAATGCTGAATATTTGTACAGATAATTTTATCTCGACAAATCTTACATGTTCAAGTGTTTCTCCAGCCTCTTCGCCCAACTGCTTGTTGTGGGTGTCACTGGGAAAAAAAAAAAAAAGTCCCTGAGAACTATAGACAGCCAGCTTTTAGTTCTGATTTTGCCAGACATTTGTTGTATAGTGAAGGGGAAAACACAAGTCCTTTCTGGGGTTCAAGTTCCCATCTATACAAAAGGATAATAGTAACTGGACTATTTCAGCCTCAAAGTCAGGATCTGATAAAGGTTTTAAGATGTCGTATCAATGCACAATTATTAAATGTCTAAGTTTGTGAGTATGTATGTACATGATATGGTGGGAGTAAAAAAATAGTGAGATTAAACATAATTCAGATGCAACTTAAAAGTCCTCAGAAAATATGAATATTTTCATAGAAGTCTTGAATTTCTTTACATTTATTTTTCTGGTTTCTGCACCTTCTCCTCATGCATTCTCCATTCCCTTTCCTTTCGTATGTCTCTTTAGAGCTCCACTTACATTCTGAAGGTATTTTGGGAGAAACAGAGTTCTGAAATTTGCAAACATCTTTGGGGCATGCTAGTCAGCTTAAATTTGGCTGCATGTGGATTTTCTCTAAAAGGAAACCAAATAAAACACTTCTGACACGGTAAACAAACAGCCATCCTGAGGGCAATATTGTTAGGAGCTAAGTGTAAATGAATTAAAAAAATCCATGGCAATTTGTTTCCCCTAAAACACAAAAGAAGCCAAAAAAAAAAAAAGAAAGAAAGAAAAGAAAAGAAACATTAATCCCAAATACAATTTTGAATTGAAAACAATTGTGCAAAGTGTTGGGGCCGTTTGAGGATCACATCAGGCAGTTGGATCCCACATCTGCCTAAAAACCTTACCACTTATGTGTAACACCCAATTACTGGTTGACTGAGCAAGGATAAATCATTCCGGTGCTCCAGAAGAGGACAGACTTGGAAAAACACAGCATTAGTCACCTCTCCCCAGGCACCGTCCTGAAGGCAGACCTGTGAGAGGGAAGACAGAAGGCTTAGGATTGGTCCCGGCTCTTCACATGTCAGTGGGAGGTGGGAGGTGCACCCAGGACTGAGAGCCCCAGGCATGGGCTGGGATCTGGGATGAGTTCCCTACACAACTGACTGACCTGATTAAAATGAAGGAAATGCGTCAGTGCCAGCACTGTTCAGGGCTACCAAAATAATGTCAGCTGAAATACGTGTTCAGACAAAGCTGTGAACAGTGCATCAAGGGTTAAGGTAATCAGTTTGCCAGTGGTTTGTCCACGACGCCCATGCTGTGTAGTCGGGACAACATAGATGTTAAGAAAGTGGATTCTGGAGTCAGGTGGTAAATTTCTAAGCCTCGCTACCTCAGTGTCCTTGTCTATCAAGTAGCGATTGTGGTGGTGATAGCACTCAACTCACTGGGTAGTTTATGAACGTTGCAAGAGAAAATCTAAGCAAGATGAAGCACCAGGACACGTGTCCTGCCCGTGGTGGTTATTGGTGCACCTCTCTCTTTGCCTATTCCGTCCTGAGACTTCCCAGGTGCCCTTCTGCCCTCTTGGCAACCTGATCGGGCCTTAGGATACTATCTAATAGCCTGTGCTCTAAGCATGTCCCAACTAAAGCCCCTTCCTACCCTCCCAGTTCAACTTCAAAAAGGCTTTTGCTTAAACAGCATTTTTCAACTCAGATGTGCACGTGGGGGTTCCGGGGGAGTTTAGATGAAATGCAGACCCTTACCCAGTAGACTGGAGTATATCCCAGGCACAGTCTGCCTTTTTAACAGGCTTTGATGCTTTGGGTCCATGAGTCAGACTTGGGTAGCAAGTCATCAGGTATCCAGATTTTTCTTTTTCTGGGCCACTTCAATGATTGAGTTCTTCAGTTGGATTCTAATTGTCTGTAACCCACAAGCAGTCAGATTCCCATGCCGTTATGGAAGCCACTTGCCAGATAGATTCCTCGCACAGTTGCTTTTCTTTGTATGCAACATGTAAAAGTAGTTACGTTAATTCAAACTAAGGTATTTGTGAGGAGTGACACCTTAATGTGTGGGCTTCTCAGTGAGTAATTTTACATCTAAAGCAGCTTGATTCAAGGATAAAATGTGAGGCTGGTAATTTTAGGCAGACCTATGCAGAGGAAAAGATACTTTGCAATCCTGAAATTACTAGACAGGCATTTACAGTGTCAAACCATCCAGTAGTGGTTGGGCAAAATGAGCGGTAAACACAGGCAAATGCTTTTTTCCATTAGCATTGGGTTAACTAGTGTCCCCCCAAGTTCATGTCCACCCAGAAACTTATCTAGAAATAGAGTCTTTGCAGGTGTAATTAAAGGGAGGCCATACTGGATTGGGGGGGGGGGCTAATACAATCACTGGTGACTTTATAAGAAGTGGCGTAGAGAAGCAGACACAGAGAAGAGTTCGTGATGATGAGACACACAGGGAAAGCATCATGTGACAGTGGAGGCAGAAATTGGAGTTGTGCTGCCATCAGCCAAAGAATGCCAACAATTGCCAGCAACCATTAGAAGCTAGGGGATAGGGCAGGGGACAGATCCTCCCCTGAGATCCAAAGAAGGAACCCGCCCTGCAGACACCTGCGTTTTGGACTTCTGGTCTCCTGAGCTGTGAGAGAACAGACTGTCATTTAAGCCATCCTGTTTGTGGTAGTTTGTTATGTCAGCCCTAAGAAACACATACACCATCTATGAAGGGACAGGTTCAGGCCAGGTACCAGCAGAGGCCCTGGCGCTCAGTGTTCAAAGGCTCTTTCCTCTTTATCTCTGGTAGCTGAGCTGGCAGTGAAGAATTAGGTGCATATATGGGGATACTGACAAAGTGGACATCCTGGTCTTTTTTTTTTCCTTCGCTTAGATCAATAGTAACAGCAGGAGGAGAAGGGACAATCTATTGCTCTGTGGTTGGAGGACTAATCCCTTTGGAGTAAAGACAATTGAATGGTCCCAAAAGAGACTTCCGCCAGTCGCTCAGTTTTCTCATCTGGCCGGATGGCCTACCACAGACTCCTCCATGTGGCTAAGTCTGTGGTGAGGCAGATAGCAAAGGAGAGCCGGGAATGGAGGAAGCACTGAATGAGGCCTCCTGAGGATGATGCCCTTGGACAGGCGCTGTTGGAGGGCAGTGAGAGATGCTCAGGAGGAGGGGAGGATGCAGTCAGTGAACGGGATGGAAGTGGTCCCATCTAACCCATCAGTTCTGCGTTAACCTCCTTGTGGGCACTTTGGCTTTGTGCTGCTTCTCTCTGCCCAAGGACTAAGTCTTGCCTCCCAGGCTTTTACAACCTCAGAAAACTTGGGGACTTTTGCTTTGACTAGTGAGGAGCCTGAGATCCACATTTATCTCAAGAAAACATACTCAATTAAGGAAAACATACTCCCTACCCATGATTATTTTATATTCAGTTAACACTGGTTAAATATAGGCCTCTTGCCAAAAAGAATCTTCAGTCTGTTTAAACAGAATGAGGAAAATGCCTAAAATTATTCTTTTCCCATTTCCAGCCCAGTGCACTCCTATCTTCTTTATTCTCCTGCATGGTTTAACTGTATAATATATTCAGAAAGCACCTTTCATGTCCAAGAATTAAAATATCCCATTGAGGTACTCCAAACACACTTCTAATCTGCTAAGTTTAGATGAAAATTATATCGCCGAGTGCTCGAGAGGATTTGCCGAATGAGTGTGTACATCCAGGGAGATTTAAGACCCGCCCTCTGTCTGGAGTGGACAGTAGTAGCCCAGGGTTGGGTGTTGAAAGGAAGGACTTTCTGAATTCCATCAAGATCTGCCAGTTACTAGGAACCTGAAAATGTGTCTTTGAAATCTCTGAGTCTCAATTTGTTATACATAAAGAATTGAGTGCTGAGTTTCCAGAGAAGACTTTATAGTGGATTTATAGGTCAGAATAGAGCAGCCAGCCAGTACATTATTTATACTCATTGTCTGAATGCACAGATGATGAAGAAAGAATTTTAGCGGTGGTATCATTTTCATCATTTATGAAACCATCCTCCTTTCTGTTGGAAGTTCCTCTTTCTCTGATTTTTTTTAATATGGCCTGAACTATATTTACAATGGCACCAGCCTACCTGACCTTTTTTTTTAACCAAATATGGACCAACTCACAACACACTCTGTAGCTTTAGTCTGGATTTAGTACCCTATCTCTAGAGTTCTCTACATTTTTCTCTAACCATTTAGCCAATCAGGAAACATACGGGTTCTAGTTCTAGAAGCTTCTGGTGTTGCTGGTGTTTGGGCTGCAGCCTCAGCCTTCCCTGGTGATTCAAATTCATCTGCCTCAGCCATCATCCTGTAGCACAACAGAAAATGATGAAATATTTTGACCATTACCCAGATGATATTAGTTATTTGAATGCCCATTTAAAAATTGTAAAGCTATCTAGAAATGTATTAAAAACTAAATAGTGTTTTCATTTCAATAAGAACTTATTGAGCAAGGGAAACTGGCTGTGTTCTGTGTCATGCTTTTCAACCATCTAGGCTTATTTCTAGCCTTGCAGTTCTTTAGGAAGCTTTGTATCATGAGAGTTCTGAGGATGTCTAGATTTAGTGCTGTAATAAATATTTTCTGAGCTCTTATTATATATAACCAGTTCCTTTCTAAACACTGGATGTAACACAAAGAGAAACAAGTCAGAATCCCTGCCCTCACAGAATCTATATTCTAGTGGTGGAGAACCATGATAAACAAGTAAACACACTAATATTATTATTCCAAATAGATTTCATATTATGAAGAAGAGGAGGAACAAATACAAAAGAACAAGGGAGTTTCCTGGTGGCTCAGCAGGTTAAGGATCTGGCATTGTTACTGCTGTGGCTCATGTTGGTGCTGTGGTGCAGGTTCTATCCCTAGCCCAGGAGCTTCTCTATGCCACAGGTGTGACCCAAAAAAGGCTCTATTGGCAGCAAAAGCAAAAATAAACAGCTAAAAGCTTCTGCATAGCAAAGGAAACCATCAAGGAAATGAAAAAGCAATCTACAGAATAGAATAAAACATTTGAAAATCATGTATTTTATAAATGTTAATATCCAAAAATATATAAAGATCTCATGCAACCTAAAAGCAAAAAACCAAAAAATCTGATTAAAAAATAGGCAGAGGATCTGAATAGACATGTTTCGAAAGCAGACACACAGATTGCCAAGAGGTACCTGAAAAGATACTCAGCATCACTAACCCTTAAGGAAACAAATCAAAGCACAACGAGATATCATGGCAAAGCTATTAGAATGGCTGTTAGCAAAAGAGATAAGTGATAGCAAGGATATAGAGAAAAGGGAATCTTTAGGTGGGTTATGTTAGTGAGAATGTAAATTGATTCAGCCACTGTGAAAAATAGTATGGAGGTTGCTAAAATAAAATAAAATACAAAAAAAAAATAAACAAGGAAAGGACATGGTTTAGATGATTTGCCTGAGATGGTGTCTCTGAAGAGGAACACTTAATCTAAGACCAAGGGATAAGAAAGAGACCTTCATGAGTGAGTTCCAAGAGGAAGAATGTTCTAGAAAGAGAAATTTGCCTGTGGTGTAAAATAGTAGCCGAATGGAGATGTGCAGCTGCAGTGAGATGAGCTGGGAAAAGAAGCTCTTGGAGGGGTTGAAGAGAGGCCAAGGCTCAGATCATACAGGACCTTGTAGGGGCCACGTGTCTGGCTTCTGTTCCAAAGATGATAGCAAGCCATTAAAGAAAATTAATCAGAAGTGCGATATAGTTTGGTTTATATGTCAGTAAGATCACTCAGAACTTTGTGAGGAAAACAAGTTGGAGAGGGGTGGGAGTGGGAACAGGGAAGCAGTTAAGGAATTGTGCCTTGTATTCACGGGGCAGGAGGAGACATGCAGAAAAGCAGATACACCTGAAATATTTTGGAATTGCGCTTAACAGGACTCACTCAGGGATTAGATGGTGGTGCAAGTGAGTATGAAAAGAGGAAAGAATTTGGGAGTTTCTGTTGCAGCTCAGCAGGTTAAGAACCCAGCATAGTGTCATGAGGGCTCAGTCCCACCTCGCTAAGTGGGTTAAGGAACCGTTACTGCCGCAAGTTGCGGCATAGGTTGGATCCAGCACTGCTGTGATTGCAGGTCCAATTCGAAACTACCACATGCTGCAGGTGCAGCCATAAAAAAAAAAAAAGAAAAGAGGGAAGAATTCAGACTCGTCTGTTTCTGTGTCCCAGCCCTTAACACAATGCCTAGCACATAGTAAATGCTCAATAAACATATTTAGGATTTGGTCCCACCCATAAAAATGAAATCTCCCAAATGAATGATGCAGGAAGGAATAGAAGAGTATGGAAAACAAATAAAACGACCATCTAGAGGATGAATAAAGAAGCAAAACAAAGCAAAAATTGACTTTTAGTGAAGCTGGGTGGTGACTTTACTGTCAGTGGATCAAGGTTAAAATCTTTTTCCATGTCTCTCCCTCCAGGCAGCTTTCCAATAAATGTCTAAAGACATCCCAGTCCAGCAGAGGCAGATTGAATATTGCATGGTGAATAAGGGATGGGGCTGTATATAGAAAAGACATTTTTTAAGTTATCTTGTGATTTAGGAGATAATTTTTCATCATTTCCTTGGCTGACTTTGAAAAGAGAACTTAAGAATAAAGAAAAAGACTGTGAAGCATATAGTCTGAGAATGATTGAACCAAGCAATTCTGCCTTGGTACATCGATTTGGGTATTACAGAAGCATTTTGTTAGCCACTCTGTTTTAGCATTAACATCACATACATGTATAGGCACACTCCTTTTCAACAAGACCAGTAAAAAAATCTCTAAGATAGACAACATAATCATTGCAAAGATTTTAAATAGGAAGCACAAGTGTTCCCACTTCAGACTGGTGAGGTCAGGAAAAAAATAAATGAGGATCATATATGTTAAATACTAATGCAAGTGATTGTAGACACCCATACTTGGCATCCATGGTTTAATTCGGGACCTTTTAGAAATTCTGACGTTCTTGAAAAGGGGTTTCAGATATCTATATTTGTCCTTCTTCTTTCTTCCAAGATTCGCTTCATGGACAGTTTTTTAAAATCTCGTGGCTCTTCATGTGGTTTTGAGCAGTGCCTTCTAAGTTTCCCCTAAGTGAACTGAAAGTGCACTTGCCTTTATGCTAATACCATTTGGAGTCTAAAAATGGTGTTCATGACTCTAGTCCTGCTCCTTCCCTTCTGGCCATGGTACTTAGTCTCCCATATGGAATTTATGCTCTGAGAATGGTCCACATCACTCACATCTCAGTTCTGTTCAGCTAGAACAGTGATGCTCAGGAGGTCCTGCTGTGGCTCAGTGGCTTAGGAACCAGACATAGTGTTTGTGAGAATGTGGGTTCCATCCCTGGCCTCACTCAGTGGGTTAAGGATCCGGCATTGCTACAAACTGCAGCATAGATCACAGATGCAGCTTAGATCTGGTGTGGCAGTGGCTGTGGCATAGGCTGGCAGCTGCAGCTCCAGTTTAACCCCTAACCCAGGAACCTCCATATACGCAGGTGCAGCCTTTAAAAAAAAAAAAAAAAAGAACAGTGTTGCTCAAAGGTTCTGTTTATTCTTTCTAACTGCTGTTCCTTCAGCTTCCTTTCAGTCAAGTGTTATCTGAAATATTGATAGATTTGAAAAAAAATGTATATTTATTAAAGTATGACCCAGCTATTGCAGGGATAAAAGAAAATAGTGATGGCTTTTAAAGGGAAAGGAAGAGTACCTCTGAAGCATTGTGCAGTGGCGTTACTAAACAATGTCTTAGCGGCTAAGAGGTCTTTGGGAGGGTCCCTCACGTGAGATGTTTGTCTTCCTGTTCTCTTGATGCCATGGTCCGCTCTGAAACGGGGGTCTTCTCCAGACTGCACCGCGTTCATGGACAAGCACAGTGCACACACGGTTTCCTGGGTGGGATGCATAGAAGGCCACCCAAACTGGCTTGAGGCAAGACTTACATAAATGCCCTTATATCTTACCTCACTTTGCAACTTCCCTCTCTTCCTCAGCCTGGAATGATAGGACTGAAGATTTTATTAAAAATTCATGTATTTGATGAGCAGTCCGCAGCAGACATTTCATTTCTTTTTCAAATCTTTTCTGACCCACTACTCCCTCCTCAAGCGGAGTCAGTGGCTTCTTCCTTTGAATCATTTGGTACCTGTGCTTACTCCTCTTCCCTCCAGCACACAATATTTTATTGCACTTCATCATACGCTGTGTTTTCACTTTCACCTACTAATCCTGAGCTGAAGGGATGGAGTTTTATTTGTATTTTTATCCCCAAATGCAAGCTGCAGGTGCTCTTTCAGTGTCCCACCCAAAAGAATCCGGAAAGATTCTCCATTATACCCTCTGAAACCTCTTCCCTCGGGGCCCAGGAAAGTAGAGATTCACAAAGTAGAAAGAGACAAACATCTTTCTTCCCTGTTCCAGATCATCAAGGGGAGTGGGGATGGTTTTTATGGGACCACACATAACACCCAACACTTTTATCTGGCCTTCATTGTCCTAGTGGTGAAGCAAAAAGGAGAAATGTAGGGGTTCTCAACCCCTCCATGCTGAGTTTGGGGCAATCTGCTTTTGGCTTGAGAGAACCACTGTTGAAATTCCACAAGGCCAGGCCTCCCTCCCTCCCAAGGCCCTGTGGAAGTGACCATTTGTTTCCTTATTGTTATTGTCAGCTAACACCTTAGCTTAGCATCCCCTACCTCTGCAGCTGCAGAGGAGCCAGCCAATCGCTTTCATTTATCTTAAATGAACTTTCTTGAGTTCAGTCAGTGCTGTTGATGAATTTTAAGCAGCAGACTCAGAAACCCAGAAGTCAGTGCCATCATTTGAAAAGAACAGCCTTAGTCAATTTAACTCATTACCCTTGAATATCTAATCCCTGAAATCATAGCATTTAAGCCTTCACTTCACAATAATTTATTGGATTATCAGGGCCTCTAATATAATTGTCTGATCTAATCAGCATTACAGTCTCTGGTCAGGAGCAAAATGACCTTTTAAAATGAGTTTTCTGGAGTATCACTGGAGATGATGCCCAGTACTGTTTGGTGAATGAGTGGACCAGTGAGTGCCATCTAAGCTCAGCCTTCCCTCTTTCGTGGGGTACTCTGCATAATCACCTCCCTTGCCATCATGTGCTGTGTACTCAGAATCACAGTCTGATTTTAATTCTAGAGACAATCAGGGTAAAGAAGAAACTTGGCTGCTGGTGTCACACACACAAAATATGTACCCTAGGAGTTTTAGATGAATCCCAAAAGGTGACTTTTCAAAGTTACTGTATTTTAATCAATAAAAGAGTTGAAGAGTTTTTTCAGCCCTTCCAAAGAGTAAGGGTTGGTAGGTTTATAGTGCCTGTCCCATGGAAATATCAAAGTACATTTAAAGAAAGTTCCAATACCAAATAGTGTTTAAAATATTGTATATATTTCTCCATAATTTCAAACAATGTCATTATGAGAAGCCTCTGAATGATTTTTAAATAGAGCACTTCACTTGCAATGCCATCTGCATCTTTTACCACTCAAATAATTAATTTTCTTCCTCCCTCCCTTTCTTCCTTTTTCCTTCTTTCTTATTAGTTACTAGACTAGATGTATTCATAAGCATTATCATATATAGTCCTTACAACAAGGAAACATAAGTATTATTGTAATTATTTTTATAATTTTGGAAACTGAGTCTCAGAGAGACGTTAAATAACATGTCTTGGGTCACACAGTGGAATTAGAATTCAAATCCAAGACTGAAAGACTCCAGGGTCCATGGTAAGTTCATTTTATCAGTTTGTTTCTGACTTTTTTTTTTTTTAAAGTGATTGTTGGGAGTTCCCATTGTGGCTTAGTGGGTTACAAACCCAGCTAGTATCCGTGAAGATGCAGGTTCAATCCCTGCCCTCACTCAGTGGGTTAAGTGTCCTGTGTTCCTGTGGGTGTGGTATAGACCGGCAGCTGCACCTCTGATTTGACCCCTAGCCTAGGAACTTCCATATGCCGCAGGTGCAGCCCTAAAAAGCCAAAAAAAAAAAAAATTTGAAAAACAGTCATGTATTTTGGAGGTTATCAAAATTTAATTTAAAAACTAATGAAAAAGAAGGAAAAAAAACTTGAAAAAAGATAAATCAAGAGCACAGCATATTTTGTAGCCCTAAGCAAAAGACAGCAAAAAGCAGAATTAAACACCGATTAAATGTTATTTTCTTCAAGACTCTTCTTGATGTATTATAAAACTTGATCATGTGTCCTTAAAAGCCATAATATAATTATCTTGATGCAGTCATTTGACAATGAAATGCAATTCTTTGAGTCTGTTTTGATATTTGAAGACAGCAATGATGGCCTCCAGGGACAGAGAATAAAAATACAGATAGAGGAGTTCCCGTCGTGGCGCAGTGGTTAACGAATCCGACTAGGAACCATGAGGTTGCGGGTTCGGTCCCTGGCCTTGCTCAGTGGGTTAACGATCCGGCGTTGCCGTGAGCTGTGGTGTAGGTTGCAGACGCGGCTCGGATCCTGTGTTGCTGTGGCTCTGGCGTAGGCCGGTGGCTATGGCTCCGATTCGACCCCTAGCCTGGGAAACCTCCACATGCCGCAGGGGCGGCCCAAGAAATAGCAAAAAGAAAAAAAAAAATACAGATAGAGACACATATGAAGGGTTGTCATGTACAAAGAAGCCCAAAATATTTTACTGTTGGTTTCTTTGCTGACTCTATCAATTAGCCTAGGTTCCTCTAAAGACAAGAAGCAGAATATTCAGGTTTCTGTTTAGGATGCTTTTAGGATGGATTCCAAAGTCCTTGACTAACTGGCCTGCAGTGTGCTACTGGATCTGGTTCTTTGACCTCCCAGCCTCATCTCAACCACTCCCATCTGGCTCTCCTTGCTCTTCCACCACAAGCCTTTTTTCCAGACTATCATGTCCATGCTTCCTTTCTCAGGATTTCACCATTTCATTCCATTTCCTTTGCCCATCCCTTACCTCCATTCCTTTTCTCCTCCATTTTCCAACCTCTTTTCACTGTTTCTTATTTATCGCTCATGTTTCAGCTCATCCTTTTCTTAGAGAGTTCCCGCAGACAGCACTGGCCAAGTGTGTTGCCCCCCCACCGCAAGCTGAGCCCTCGCCAGTTCCCCACCCTGTTCTACATGTTTCCGGTGTGCTGTCCCTTCCATCCCCACAGCACCCCTCGGAGGTTGTTCTTGCTGTAGCCCCATGACATAGCGAGGGAAACTGAGGCACAGAGCAATGAAACAGCTGGCCCACTGTCACAGGACTGGTGTGAGGAAGAACAAAATTGGAGCCTCCTTGTTGGACTTCGGAACCCATCATTCTCTAGCCATTTGGATAAACTGCCTCTCTTAGGAAACCACTTACGTCTAGCATCCTTCTCCTTGAAGCCCTTATCCTCGTAATTGTTTGTGAAATTGTCTTTTGTCCATTTTTCCTAATGGAGCCTTTATGAGAGCAAGGTCTAATCCTCAACCAACAGCCCCTACATCTAGCATTTGTGCCTGGAGCACAGGAGGTAGCTAATAAATATTTGAAGAGTAAATAAATAGATGGTCAAATGGAGGGACAGATGGATGGGCAGATGAATGACTGTTGGCTTGTGTCTTTTAAAAATGGTGCCAGTGAATCTTGGATTTTGAGCTTTACTCACACACGCACACAAACGCTACTCCCGAGGTAGCAATAGTATCATTGTACACAGAGAGCAGGAGGTTTTGGATCTCGGTTCTTGATTTTATTTCTTCAATGAGAAGCACTGATGTAGGATGCCCCAGATCCAGCCAGGCTTTGAAGAGGTCAAGGATAAAATTGGGATGAGGGAGAGAAGGAGTAGGATAAAATGGTGTAGTATTTCTTAGCTAAAAGAGACCATAGAGATATAACCAAATTCAGTTTCTTCATGTTGCAGTAGTTGATACAGCAATGATTCTTAGGTGCTTGGGCCAGATTTCTTCAACCATATCTTTACCTGGTTTCAGCACAAGTGACAGAATTCAAAATTTTGCCAGTGCCCTTGCTGGCTGGCGTGTCCTCCTGCTCTCAGATAAAGACAAGACATGGAGCATTTTAAAGAAGCCGTATTACTGATAAGACCCTTGCACCCAGCTGTAGAAGACACAGTAACTGATAAAGACTTTGGAAACCCATCCACTTACCAGGTCTCTGAAACAACACAAATCAGTCTGAAGGCATAAAACTATTTCATAGAAGTGTGAGGTCTGAACATAGGTTTCTGAAGAAAAAGCATTTTGCAAAGGTATTCTGTTTGAAAAATTGTATGGCAGTTTTTGTTCGGATCAAAGGCCAATTTCAGGAGTTCCATTATGGCTTAGTGATAACAAACCCGACTCGTATTCATGAGGACACGGGTTTGATCCCTGGCCTGGCTCAGTGGGTTAAGCATCTGGTGTTGCCATGAACTATGGCATAGGTCGCAGACGAGGCTCAGATCTTGCGTTGCCGTGGCTGTGGTGTAGGCTGGCAGCTACCTCTGATTCAACCCCTAGCCTGCCCTAGGAAGACAAAAAAAAAAAAAAAAAGCCAATTTCAAAGAAAAGACCTCTCCTCATTCAGGTGTCTGACCTGCATAGAAATACAACTCCAAACCCAAAGATTGCATAGAAAAATACTGCATGGAACACAGGCTTTGGAGCCAGAAAACTGTCTTCTTTCTAGCTGTGACCTCGGGCAGGCTAGTTCACCTCTCTGAGTCTCAGTGTTCTCATTGGCAGAATGGAGCTGGTCTATCAACAAACTCCTCTATGGTGTCACCTTTGGGTGAGGTTTACGAATGATGGGGAGAGGTACAATTTCTCAAGTGCGTGCTGTGTTGCGGGTTTCACCGTATTACCTCTCTTTCCACAGCAAAACCCTGTGACAGAGACACTGGAAATTGCAGCTTGGAGAGTTTAGCAACACAGTGTGTGGAGAAGTCAGGATTCAAACTCAGGTCCATTGACCCCAAAACTTTTGCTTCTATCACGCAGCTTCACATACAGGCTCATGTATGGGGAGGGGCTTTGAAAATTGTGAAGGGCTAGGTATGTGATTACTGTTGTTTTTGCTTGTTGCCTTATCTGGATTTATGCTCTCCTCCTAAATTCTTTTTTTGCCTATTGGTACCTTGAAGAGAAATCCTTAGGGAAACTTTCTTTACCCTCCAGAGCTCCCGGAAGAGAAATGCAGTGGAGCTTGCAGCAGCTGCGCCTGCCTGCCTGTCTTGTGGCTCTGCCCATCTTCCACTTCTGAGGGGAGAGGAGTAGTTGAAGTGGATTCTCCAGAGACCCCACAGGCTGGGACAGGGAGCCAAGCCCTCCTCTTTCTCTCTTCCCAAGTGTCAGAGTATCTTCAGGCAGGACGTCCTCATTTCTCAGCAAAAGCCTACACTAATTCTCTAGAATACAATCTACCGTTAGAGGTCTCGAATGCGTCAAGTGTTGATTGTTGTATTTTTCTTCTTCCCAGCTTTATTGGAGTATAATCAACAAATAAATTTGTGTATTTAAAGTCTACAGTGGGATGATTTGATACAATATACATTGTGAAATAATAGTCACACTCAAGTTAACACATCCATCACTTCATGTAGTTACTTTTTGTGTGTGAGGAAGCTTAAGATCTAGTCTCTTGCATTACCCCAGCTACGACCTGAGCTGCAGCTACAACTTGGATTCAACGCCTGGCCCGGAAATTTCCATATGCCATGGGTGCGGCCATTTAAAAAAAAAAAAATTCTACTCTTAACAAATGCAGGTGTACAATACAGTATTATTAACTGTGATCACCATGCCATACCCTAGATACTCAAAACATATTCATTTATAACTGGAGGTTTGTACCCTGTGATTGGTATCTCATTTCCCCCACCTGCTAGCCTCTAGCAACTACCATGGCACTGTGTGTCTATGAATTTGACTTTTTCTTTATTTAGATTTCACATATGATACCATACAGTATTTGTCTTCCTCTACCTGGCTTCTTTCACTTAGCGTAATATTCTCTAAGTCCATCCACGGCATTACAAATGACCGGATTTCCTTGCTTGCTTTTTGTGGTTGAAAAATATTTCATTGTACCTGTATACCACATTTAGTTTGTCCATTCAGCCATCAATCGCTTCCATGAAATGTTGATCATTTCAAGTTCTGTTGTCTTACACTTATTTTCATGCCTGTGGTTGCTGGTTGGTTTGAAAGTTTAGTCAGTACTCCCAGTAGCAATGGCCCACATCATCGGGACTCTCAGCAGCCAGGAGAGTGGCTGGGCTACTTTCTGTGCTGGTTTGTGGTGAACTAGAACTGAAATGCCTGCAAAGTACCGACACCAAGGCGGGGTATGTACAACATCCAGAACCTTTGAGGACAAAACAAAATGGTGAAGAAACAAGGAGTTTGGATTATTTACTGAATGGAAATTGAATGGAGAGCTGGAGGCAGATAAAGACTGAACAACTGAATACTATTTTTATTCCACTCTCAAGATGTTTTTTCTTCCTTTGATGGACCCAACTCGCTATAGTCTTCCATGATACTATTTCCTAGGGTGACCATGGAGTTTATGGATGAAGCCAAGATATTCTTGAGAGTAGCAGGAGATGTTAATCCTGTTCCCAGAACAACAAGCACACCTGGACTGCCTTGGGCAAGCCAGGATGTACGGTCTGCCCACTGTTGCCCAGTGTATCCACACTGGTCTCCAGGATATGTCTTCTAGATGTGCTTCTAAATGGGATAGGCCATGTCTTGGCCCCCACACATGGCCTAGTGTGTAATCACTCCCTGCTCATGGAGTTGGTGGTTCCCTTCACTCTTCCTCAACTCTGCTCCCAATTAGGTGCCATTTTCCCAAATGCAGGTGTTAAGACGTGGATTCCTCAGAGTTCCCATTGTGGCTCAGTGGTTAACGAATCCGACTGGGAACTGTGAGGTTGCGGGTTTGATCCCTGGCCTCGCTCTGTGGGTTAAGGATTCGGTGTTGCCATGAGCTGTGGTGGAGGTCACAGATGCGGCTCAGATCCCGTGTTGCTGTGGCTGTGGTGTAGGCCAGGCAGCTACAGCTCCGATTGGCCCCCTAGCCTGGGAACCTCCATATGCTGTGGGTGTGGCCCTAGAAAAGACCAAAAAAAAAAAAAAAAAAAGACTTGGACTCTTCAATCCAACACACTTGAGTTTTATTTCTAGCCCTGCCAATGACTAGCTGTGGTATTTAGGCAGCTTGCTTAGACATACCCAACTTCAGATTTCTCACCTGTGAGGTGGAGGTAGTAATAGGGCCTGCCTCCTACAGTCATTGTGAGGATAAAATAAGGTAAAGCAGATAGAGATTGACAGTGCTTGGCGCGTAGCCAGTGTTCAATACGCACGGGCTGTAGTTACCAGCTGTTATTCAGTGTTGATGAAAAGGCAGAGATTGCAGAACGCCTCATGTCGGCCTCTAAGGCCAATAAACATCTACCTCAACATCCCTCTGTTCTCCCAGTAAAATGAATCCCTCTTCCATTTGGCGCATCTCTCACAGTCCCAGTATGTTTGTAGTCCAATAAGACTTTCGCTTGTATGTGTTTCCTGTTGTTCTTTTCTCCTTCTTATCACCTGATACTTAGCACTGCCTTACCCATGATACACGCCCAGTAACTGTTGTGGAATTCAAATTCCACAAAGGGTGGTTTGGAAAAGACTGTCCACATTCTTTTCAGCTCAGTGAATGGATGCATCGCTTCACCGCATGCCTTTCAAACCACCCTCATTCGTCCTCTCTGACTGGCAAGCACACATTTGAAATTTGAGGTCCCCCGAGCGGAGGTCCAGTTTGGGGCTGATTTTGGGAGTTGGGTCAACAGACCCATGGTCTGTCATGCTGGGACTGGGTGATCAGCAGCCAGGTGAACTGGAGTGGAAAGAGGGGAGCCTGGGAGACAAACCTGGAGGGTTTCCTGCCCTGCCACCAGCTTTGCGGTCTTGGCTAACTTTTTAATCACTCATTGAGCCTCGCCCTCCCCAGCCGAGAAGTGGAAATGATAACATCTGTCGTTTTAATTAATCTAGGATAAGAAATGGTAAAAAGTGGGTGGCTTGTTAGAGAGAGTTCAGTAAGTGGTGACTGCGGGTCTCCTGGACATAAGAAAGGAGGTCAGAATTCCCGGCAGGGCTAAGATCAATTTAGGTCAATCACAAAACAGCTTAGCAGGAATTACCCTGGCGTCAGACATCAGGAGAAAGCTTGTGTTGAAAGGTGACCAGGTACGGAGAAAGGGACAGACTTCTGCTGAAAAATAAATCCAAATCCCAGCCCAACATGGGTGCCCAAAACAAGTTAACTGAGGCATTTTACTTGTATATCGATCCTAGGATAAATGCCACCTCTTATCTCTAGCTTTGCCCCCCAGTGGGTGGTCCAAGGACCAGCAGCATCAGCATCACCTGGAAGCTAGTTGGAAATGCAGGCTCTCAGGCCCCACATCAAACCCCTAAATCAGAAGCAGATTTGTGCTAAGATCCCCTGGGATTCACATGGACACGCAAATTTGAGGAGGGGTGACCTACCAGGACACACCAGACTGACGTTTCTTCAAAATGAGATCTGCTTGAGTCTGACAGGCCAGGACTTGGAATGCCCACCCAGCTTGCTAAGGTCTGAGGGGGCTCCTCTGCTCCAGGGCCCCACATTTCAAGGCTGCTGATGGGGTAGGGCCACATCGGCCCTCACGGGGATGAGGGGCCCTCTGCTGGGACCTCGAGCCCCTTTTCCTTTGGGAACCTAGATTCCTTGGAGCCGGAGCCACATTCCCCTGGAAAAACTTCCTCTTTACTTGCCATCAGCCAGTGTCCACACTCTCCCTGGAGAGTCCACTGCTCATTTGTTCATGCCATTCTTTTTCCTTGGCTACCTTGCCATGCTACCCCAGTCATCCGAACTTATCACAACCTTCATCTTCCTTTAAGCGGATGGTTCTTAACCTTGGCCGCCTTTTAGAACCATTTCGTTCAAATCTGCTGCTAAGCTTCAAAACAAACGAATAAAAAATAATGTTCAGGCCTCACCTTTGACCATATCCAAATCTTTAGGGAGTCTCCCCCAGGCATTAGAATTTTTTAAAGCTTCCCAGTTTATTCCAACGTGCAGTCAAGGCGGGAACCACTGCTTTTAGCCTGTATCATTTTCTTCACGTCTAAAGTAGCTATGATTTTGCAGTACACAAGGGGACTTACATTGTTTTGAGCTGTTCTCCAATTTGTCAGTCATTTCCCCAAATTAACTGTGAGCTCTTACCCAGTGGAGCCGGAGCCGGCTCCTCTGGGCTTGTGAAAGGCAACTGTCCTGCTGGAGACGGGGTCTCTGATGATGGGCTGCTGTGGGTGTGTCTCATCCCAGATGCACCTCGAGTGAGGTCCCGTTGGGAGCTTGTGGTTGCCCATCATGAGAGTATTTACAACACAGAAAACCAGCAGACACATCTGAGTGTGATACATGTATTTTTTCCAGAGAGCAGATTGTTAACTAGTGACCAGCATCCACTGTTCTTTCTGATGCTCCACATTTAGCTCCCAGCTCTGGGACTAGGAAAGAGATTTAGTAGGTTATTATTGGGAGAGCAGTTTTCAAGGCAAGATTTGTTAAGCTTGAAATTAGAAAGAGAGTAGAGATGAGGGCTGGTGAGTGGGGGAGAGCAAGCCCGAACTGGGGGAGGGGGTGGCTCTACAGAGAAAGACCAACTAAGGCTCAGGGAGCAGCTGATTCCGGTCTGTTTTGATGCTGTGATGTTAGGACAATATCTAAGTCGGTGGAGGTTCCAGGTGGCAATGGTGAAGAACAGACACTTCAGAGAAGGAGATGTATGAATGGTGATAGATTATCTAGTGATAATTCTCAACATCATCACTCATCAGGAAAATACCAGTTCCGTCCACAAAGAGATTCCATTTTATTCCCAGTAAGTTGCTAAAATAAAAAATATTAACAATACCAAGCCAAAAAAAAAAATTAAAGGAATTCCCATCGTGGCTCAGTGGAAATGAATCTGACTAGCATCTGTGAGGACACAGGTTCGATCCCTGGCCTCGCTCCATGGGTTAAGGATCTGGCATTGCCGCGAGCTGTGGTGTAGGTCCCAGACGTGGCTGGGGTCTGTCGTTGCTGTGCCTGTGGGGTAGGCCAGTGGCTACCACTCTGATTCGACCCCTAGCCTGGGAACTTTCATATGCTATGGGTGCGGCCCTAAAAAAAAAAAATTTCCAAATAGTGGAAAGGATGTGAAGTAAATGGAACTTTTGCACGTTGCTGGTTGGGGGTATAAATGAAACAAAATCTTTGGAGAACTGTCAGTTTCTTATCAAGTTAATGTACATCTATATTATTAATAAGCATTTCCATCCTTAGGCATTTACCTGGGTGAATGGAGAACTTAAGTCCACAGAAAGCTAAGTACAAGGACAGCAGCTTCATAACAGCTAAAAAACGAGGAAGAATGCAAATGTCCATCAACAGGTGTGTGGACATTAGGATCAACTAATGGTGATATGTTTATAAAACGGGATCCTACTGAACAGTAAAATAAAAAAGGGTGAACTGCTGATCCATGCAACAGTATGGGTGAATCTCAAAAACACTGTAGTAAGCCAGACGCAAAAAAGCACACATCGGAGTTCCCGTCATGGCGCAGCAGAAAAGAATCCGACTAGGAACCATGGGGTTGCGGGTTTGATCCCTGGCCTCAATGGCTCAGTGGGTTAAGGATCTGGCATTGCTGTGGCTGTGGTGTAAGTCGCAGATGCGGCTCAGATTCTGTGTTGCTTTGGCTGTGGTGCAGGTTGGCAGCTACAATTCCGATTAGACCCCTAGCCTGGGAACCTCCATATGCAGTGGGTGCAGCCTACAAAGACAAAAGCCAAAAAAAAAAAAAAAAGTACATGTCATATGACTCTACTTACACAAAGTTTAGAAATAGGCTAGGAAATTCCAGTTTAGGCTCAGCGGTGATGAGCCCAACTAGTATCCATGAGAATGCGGGTTCGATTCCTAGCCTTGCTCAACGGGTTATGAATCCAATGCTGCTGTGAGCTGTGGTGTAGGTCAGCAGCTATAGCTCTGATTGGACCTCTAGCCTGGGAACTTCCATATGCTATAGGTACAGCCTTAAAAAGCAAAATAATAATAATAATATAAATCAAGCTACCAGACAGGACAAAAATCTCAAAAGAACTTGCTAGGAGTTGAGGGATTTACTTCTAAGATTGCTGACTCAGCCTTTGGCAGGAGGCTTCATCTCTTCACCCCCTGGGCCCTTCCATCAGGAAGCTCCCGTGAGCGCGACCAGGTGAGTGAACACTCGTGATGAAGGCCCCTGTCTTTTATAGCTAATCTCATAGGTGTCAGACTCTTCCCTCTGCCGTGTTCCCCGGGTCACACAGATCAACCCCAGGACGGTTTGGGAGGGGAGCACGTAAGGGTGTGAGTACTCCTGGGGCTGGTGGAAGGCCACCTGCACATCTGAAACACTTACGTGGTGCCCAGCACATAGCAGCAGCTCAGCCAATACCGTGGCTAATATTTGGTTATCTCAAGCATATTGGGAAAAATTTATTCACATCTTGTGACCGCAGCTTGAGGACGGGGCGTCGCTTGATTGCTTATAGGTTCCAGTTCTTGAACATTTTCCAATTTGTATATCCAAAGCCATGCGCTTGCAGTGCTCCCTAAGCACCCTTTTTGTCACTGCTGCTGCTAATTCCCTAATTAAAAATCCATCCTAATCCCCAACTGTTTGTGTTTACTTGCAAGCTTTTATTTATGGTAGATGGATTCCTATTACACCCCTGCAGTTTTGGTTATATGGTAGCCTTTTCTTCCAGGCCCTTGAGTCCCAAGTCCTTCTGTAAGGTCTACTCATGACCAGGTATCCTGGGGTATAGCTTCAAGGGATGTCCAGGTTGGAAGAAGAAAACCACAGTGACCTCACTCTTGGAAGCACACGGGGGCTAAGGGTTCCAGGACGGTCCCTGTCAACAAGACAGAATTCAGTACATGTGTCCCTAAGGTGCCCCATCATTAAGGTTCCTGTCCTGGGACTTAGTCGCAGCCCAATTTGTGAGTCAGTCTTGACTAGTTTGAAAGTACAGAGCTGTGAGCCCCACCCATGGGTGGACTCCAGAATTCATTAGTCCTGGTTGCCCGTCCTACCATCCACATGTGCCCTGAGTCAAGACCTTTCCCCATAACCTGCAGGGTATTTTACAGGCATCAGTCATCATGAGCAAGGGGATTAGTATGAGGTGGGTTCTTGGTCTTCTGTTTTCCTACTTAGTCCTTTAGTTGGGTCCAGGGTAGTGAAAGGCAACTACCTAGTGATGTATCTAATACAAGGAGCCAAAAATCTTGAGCCAAGCTAATCTAGAGTCTTCTTCCCTCTTCCATCTCTCATTAGCTGTTTAGTCTTAGACACATTATATGATTTCTTTTCTCATTTGGGAAATGGGAAGAATAATACTTGCATTATTATCTGTTACAATATATATATATTTCATTTTATGGCTGTACTTGCAGCATTTGGAAGTTCCCAGGCTAGGAGTCAAGTCAAAACAGCAGCTGCAGGCCTACACCACAGTTTGTGGTAATGCCAGATCTTTAATCCACTGAGCAAGGCTTAGGATTGAACCTGCATCCTTGTGGAGACCATGTTGGGTTCTTAACCCACTAAGCCCACAATAGGACCTTCTGTTACAATAGTTAAATGACCAGAGGGATGTGCAGGCCCTAGCGTATAGCATGTGTCCAGTATTATTTCTGTCTTCCCTGAGACTGGACTTTTGTCCTTCCAACCCAGTGGGTCCAGTGAGAGTATCACCCCAGATTCTGCACCGAGTTGCAGTGTCCACCTGCCAGCTCCCTTCCATGATAACTTGACTTCTGCTTGAGTCTAATTCCGTGTCTCCTTGGAAGTCACCCCAGCCCAAACAAACATAAGGCCATTGTGTCCTTCAGACTTGTTATTCTGGACCGATGGTTGCTTTCCTTGGGGCACAGTTTGGCTGTTGATTCAGTTTTCCCTCTCTTGGCCTTAGCTAGTCCCAGACCCTCCCATCCCTCTACTCAATGCCAGTAAGACACGGGCAAGCAGAATGGCATAGTGTTCAAGTGTACGGGCCTTGCAGTTGCACAGCCTGAGTTTAAATCCATTGCCACTACTTCTCTATGGTGACACCTTAGGCAAGGTCCTTAACAGCTCTGAAGCCTCAATCCCTCCAACTTTTTCTTTTCTTTTTCTTTTTCTTTCTTTCTTTCCCCCCCCTTTTTTTTTTTTTTTTCCTGGCCGTGATGTACAGAAGCTTGATGTGGGATCTCAGTTCCCAGACCAGGGTTTGAACCCTGGTCACAGCGGTGAAAGTGCTGAATTCTAACCACTAGGCCGCTAGGGAACTCCCTCAGGCCTTCCATCTTTAAGGAAAGCTTCATATATTACCTAGCTTCGTGTATTACCTAGAGGATCACATAAAAAAGTACATCCAAAGCTCTTAGCTAAGTACTTGGAAAATAATGAATGCTCAATTAATATTGGCTATTATTTTTATGCTTTGCTGCTGAGCCAGCTATGTACTAATCATCAAACAATATTTCTGTCTTGAATACTGCTTACCTATCGGTGCTGGAATCAAGCCACTACTGTGTTCTGTCACATTAGGTGATTCCAGGTTCATTTGATGAATGTGGGGTGAAGAAATGAGTGATTCATTAGCCACACTACATCGGAGCATGTATTTATTTATTTGCTTTATTTCATCTCTTCACAAGTGACCTCAGAATTTAGGTTTGAGGTAAAGAAAGAATAATATATCAGGATTCTTAGCTCATCTATGTTAGTGGGTTTATAAGCCAAAAGGAAAAATTTGAATCTAGAAGAAAGGTAAGCTATAAGCAGTATTGCAGTAAGCTTGGTGAGAATCTCTAAAGGCCTCAACCGAGCACAGGGATATTAGAGTAGAAGTGCCCGTGAATTATGGGCTTTAGAGTGTCCTGCATATCAAAACTACAGTGATGAGACAACACACGGGGGCCTCTGTGACTTGGCTCAGAGCCATCATAGCATGACTGAACCCCCAAGACACCATTCCCATGGCTGACACCGCTGGAGCCCTGGGGAAATACTTCTGCAAATACATTGACTTACATCCTCAGAAGGAAAGACCGTTGCATCCCCATACCATGAAAGTTTATGGATGGCGCTACTGCTGATGCGGAAGTCACAACCTGTTTAGAAAGACAGGGGAGCATATTTGACTGGTGGGAGGGTTTAGATTAAAAAAAAAATTGTTTAAATTGTCAAATTCTTTCTCTTTGAAGCATGCATGAAGCAGATATTGGGTTTTTATATTGGCAGCTAAGTGTAGAAGTATGTTTGTTTATACAAGCATTTAATAATGTTATTTCTTTTTTATAAAAGAAGAAATATTTAAGCTTTAATAATTTTTTATATTATGGTATTAATTATAACTTGCATTTCTCTTTTAATTTTGATAAATAATTTGAGTGAGAAGAAAAATAACTTTGAAAGTGGAGGAAAAAATCCCTTTTTATATTTTCGGTTTGCTTTATCTTATATTTTTGATCAAATTAGGTATGCTTTGAACATAATTACATTTTCATTTTTAATACTCAGTTATTATCAATAGAATGAAACTATGAAAATCTTTATAAGAATAATAATAATTAGTAATGTTGCTGAAAGGAAGGCAAAAAAAATGAGCTTTGTGAAATAAATACATAATACTTTTTGAATGAAGTATGCTTTTACTTACTCACCCAAACTTTGGCAGACCAACAACTGACGTGTACAATATTAATTAAATTCAGTCATCCTTGATATTTCATAGATTTTCAATTGTATAAAAACAATAGCTTTACAGAATTTGTCATTAGGAAAATATACTTGTTAAAGTATACTTGTTTTATTAAGCAGTCTGTATGCTTGAGTTAGAACTTTTAAATATCTAGACATAAGGTAGGTAGTACTACTTGAAGTGGGAGCAAGGCTGGGAGCAGGCCTGCTGGTATATATAGTCTTCTCCCCCACGGTTGATGAGAAAGAAACAGGAAAAATGAAGGTGGTGACGCCATTTTGAAAACCAACCAATCAACCAACCAACCAACCAATCCAATAACCAAAGACAGAACGGATAACAACAGAAAGCAATCTCTCAATCTGTTTTTGCCTGCTCACACAATGGACTTTACATCCTAAATGTGGTCTCTCTGAACTCAAAACGCATTGCCCATAAATTTTAGGCAAATGTGTCCTTTTTTAAAGTTTTTTTTTTTTTTTTTTTTAAAGCAAGCACAACCTACAGAATCTTTGATTCCTGATTTGATCATGTTCAATCCATCGGCCACTTGCTAATGTTGAAGTGGAATTCAGTCATAATACACTTAATTCAGAAATCCAATATCCAGGTATTGCGACATTCTCAGAACCGAAGGACCCAATCCGCAGATAATGATTAAGAGGTGATCAGGGACACAGGGCTCTAATTAAGAGAGATTAACCAGAAACTCAGAAGGACAGGTTTCTCATCTTGTGTCCCTCACTGAATCGTGGAAAAATGGTGCCTGGATACGATTCAGATGTCAAATGGCATTACCTTCTGCACCACCAAGGACAGCATTGCCTTTCCCGAACAATCAGGCGGTCATCAAAGTGGAAGGCAAATGTGGATTGAAATGTGCAACAAGCAAGGCTAACACCCACACTGTGCACACATGGATTTATCCACACATGCACATGAGAAATACGCCAGCTTGGAGACTGGAGTTCAGAAAGGGCTATGCCAACACACTTTCTAATTTTTATATTCTACAGAGCCATGAATAGAGAACAAATTTATTCCTCCTGAAAGTAGGTATTTAAGAAATTAGCAGGGATAAGGAAACCCTTTTTATAAACATCTCTTTGGACTTACTTTATGAGGTTCTGTGAAACAATGAAAATCATTGTTCTGCATCAGAGTCTAATCTCCTTGGGAATAAAAATTTTACTATCTGGTTCCATTGCTTTGTAGTTGAGTGTGTATTAAGTCTGAGATCTATGCATCAGCCACAGGGACGCATGGGTCCCTCTCATAAGTCCTCACTGCCACAGTCTATATTTTTAATCAGACAATCAATATGACTAGCTCGTGCCAATGTCACTGGAGAAGAAAGAGTGATCCTGTATGAGATCCATGATATGGGAGGTATATTGTGAAGACGCTGTGTGAATGGGGCTCATTGTTTGGCTGTGTTTTAAATGTTCTCATTTTTCGCAACATTTTATGGAGTGCTCTTAAAAAGCCTTTACTGATAGAGATACTCATTAAATGTCAGTTTTAAAAGAGGTGTTGTTAATGTAAGGTAATAGAATCTGCTTTGGCATAAGGCTTTTTATCCCAGTGTTTGAGGAGTACCTCGCCAACCCAATCCTATCACCAAAATCCCAGATGTAATTCATAGAAGCTAAGCAAACTGCCTTCTAGATCTAAATTCAGATGCACGAGTATTTGTTAGAGTCAGTACCCAAAAATGATTGGCATAAATTTAGCACATGATTTTCCATCTCTGAGATAACAAAAGGTTGAATATTTACTCATTCAGTATCCATTGATGGAGCAGCTACTATATACCAGGTGCAGTTCTGGGCAGAGTTTTTTTTTTTTTTTTTTTTCTTTTTTTAACAAAAAAGCTGTTGTTATGGAGTTCCTGTCGTGGCTCAGTGGTTAACGAATCCAACTAAGAACAATGAGGTTGTGGGTTTGATCCCTGGACTTTCTCAGTGGGTTAAGCATCCGGCGTTGCCATGAGCTGTGGTGTAGTTTGCAGACACGGCTCAGATCTGGTGTTGCTGTGGCTCTGGCGTAGGCCGGGGGCTACAGCTCCGATTGGACCCCTAGCCTGGGAACCTCCATATGCCATGGGAGTGGCCCTAAAAAAGGCAAAAAGACAAAAAAAGGGGGGGGGGCAAAAAAGCTGTTGTTTTTACCTTCTAATGACAGAAACAGTCATGTGGATACATTGATAAAAATATAGTAGGTCAACTGCAGTTAGATGCAACTGATGTAATGTTAAGTGACATGTAGGAACCTGGGCAAGTTAGAGAGTTTGAACAGAGCACTGATTCTCAAAACATAGCTCCAGACCCAGCAGAATCAGCATCATCTGGAAACATAATAGAAACACAAATTCTCAGGCCCAGGAGTCCTGAATTCTAAACCCACAGGGTGAATCCTACATCTGTGCTCTAACAAACCCTCCTGTAGATTCTGATCCTTGCCCAGGTTTGAAAACCACTGGCCTAGAGCAGAGGTTCTCAAACTCTGGTGTGAATTAGTATCACCTGAGGAGCACTGCAAACTCCCAAGGCTCAGGCCACAACCCAAACCAATTAAATCAGAATCACTGGAGGTCAATGAAACAATGTCCTTGACAGGTTTTTTAAAAATAAATGAGTTGCTGTTGTGGCTCAGCAGGTAAAGAACCCAGCTAGTATCCATGAAGATGCAGGTTCTGATGCCTGGCCTCACTCAGCCGGTCAGGGATACGGCATTGCAGCAAGCTGCCGTGTAGGTTTCAGATGTGGCTCAGATCCGGTGTTTTTATGGCTGTGACATAGGCGGGTAGCCGCAGCTCTGATTTGACCCTTAGCCAGAAAACGTACGTGTGCTGCAGGTGTAGCCTTAAAAAGAAAATAAATAAATAAATAATAAATACCAAAGACGGTATTTCCAGTAAGACAGTGAGAAGACATTTCATGCAAAAGGGCTCAGAAGCATGAAACGGCTCTGGATATTGGAGGTAAAATCAACACTGTTGCTGAAAGCATAAAGTTTGCAGACAGACTTCAAAGGAAAGGAAGAATGAACTGGAACCATAGACGAGGTCAGTTCACAGAGGCTACTACGCCTTGGAGGGTGAATTGAATCTTGGTTATGTGTTGCTTTGTCTTGTTTTTTTTTCCTGTTCTTTATTGGGAAATTAGTTTGGGTTCCATCTTACTACCTACATCCATCTTGCTTCCTGGGCTTGACTTTTCTAGCTAAACCATTTCTCTCAGCTGAGACCGTTTATAATTAAGATCAGTGATTATATGTGTATATCGCTCAACAGTCTTCAGCCACGTGCTGCTCTGGTGGAAGGAGAGAGGTACCAGATGACAGAAAAGGGGATCTGAGACAGACTGAAGGAGCTTCAGAAAAGGAAAGGGTTGTTTTAGACTTTGGATTGTAGGTGGTGTTTCCAGCTGAATCTGGGAGGGACTCTGGCATAAATGCATCTGCCCTCTAAGAAATCAAAGCCAGACACAGGAAGTGGGTGGAAAGAGCCTTCCAAAGAGCCTCAGCTGCCACATGCCTCTGTCTCCTGTGGGCACAGCAGCTGCACAGACCCCTCTTGTTGGGCAACAAGACAGGACCCTTTCAGTCCCATGACCTCAACCTCATCTCCAGTGGGAGAGAAGAGAGGAACTCAAATTCTTCCCTGTGACTGAGCACATTAGAATGTGACAGTTGTTTGGAGTGACAGGTTTCCTGTGGGCCCTGGCAGCCAACAAGGACTATTGTTTGGAGCATGCCACACTGATGCTTGTGCCAGGGGAGGAGACGAGGAGGACAAGGAGGCAGGCGAGCTTCATCCCTTGGTTCATGAAATAGGAATATTTCCAAGAAGTAGAGATGGGCATTTTCATGGTGTCAGGGGCACTCACAGCATCTACCCTTTGAATTAGTTTCAAGGTCAGTTCTAACTAGGTGTTGAAATTCATAGCCTGCTGATGAGATCAGAGCAGGTCTCCATTAGCTACAAAGATAAAGATTGAATCCCATGCCTCTACTAACTTTATTAGACCCAAATCACTAACTTGGAAATAGATATGGAAGGAAAGGAAATACGTGAAGTGGAAGAAAGGAAGTGGGGGTGCATATCCTTTGGACAGGATGTATCAGCTAATTGAGCCTAAGACTGTAACGAACAATCTAGGCTCCTATGGGATAGGAGGAAGCTCATCACTGGATTCTGAATCTGGCTCCATCAGCTATTTCAGTGTCATCTCACATCTCCATACATAATATCACACAACATATTTGGAATACAGGGCTGAGATAGTTCCCTCCTGGAAAGTGATTTGGTTTTCTTTTTCAGTTAATTTTGAATGGATCTCTTTTGACTGACTCTTTATATTATACATTGAAGTTTTACTCTGTACCAACCTATGACAAGCACTTTGTACGGCAATGTGATAGCATAATTGGTTTTTTTTTTTTTTGTCTTTTGTCTTTTGTCTTTTTAGGGCCGCTCCTGTGGCATATGGAGGTTCCCAGGCTAGGGATCCAAGCAGAGCTGTAGCTGCCAGCCTACACCAGGGCCGCAGCAACGTGGGATCCGAGCCGCGTCTGCGACCTACCCCACAGCTCATGGCAACACCGGATCCTTAACCTTCTGAGCAAGGCCAGGGATCAAACCCACAACCTCGTGGTTCCTAGTCGGATTTGTTCCCGCTGCACCACGACGGGAACTCTGAATAATTCTTAAACCACAGGCTTCAGAACGATTCTGCCAGGCTCAGATCTCAGCTTTATCCTCTTGGGAAAGTCACTTAATCTAGCCTAGTCTCAGTTTTCTCATATGTTAAACAGGAGTAATTATAAAAGCTCTCGGCTCATTGGATTAATGTGAGAGTTAACTTATTCATGTAATATTCTTAACTACAGTGCCTGACACATAGTAAGTGCTCAATAAATGTTACTATTATCATGAACCATCATTTTCACTAAGTACGTACTATTTGCAAAGTGGAGAGCGGAGCTTGAGAGAGCTTAAGTTCTGGTTCAGAGTCACACAATTTATGAACGGGAGGCAGATTCAGGATTCGAGCTCAGCTCTGGAGGGCTGAGTCCATGCTGTTCAGTGCTGCACTGTTCGGTCTCTGTCAGGTACTTTTTATTATTTGTCAATTTAAATCCACCTTTCCTCCCCTTCTCACAATGATTACCAGTTGGTCCTGTGCATAATTTAGTCTCAAATCTTACACTATTCTGCCCTGATTTGATTCCTCTTCTCAGTTTGCAATTTTACCCTTGCGTTTCTGCCTTGTACTCCCAACAGTTTTTAATACCGTCTGTTAAAAACTAGTCATTTTGCTTCCACACATTCTTAAAAGATAAGACTATTTCTTAAGAAAGAATAGAGTGCAGCAGGAACAGATTCTCAGATGTAATCATCACAATGTGTAATGACTATCTGAGCTCTTGCAGGATCATCACACTTTCAAATACTTCTTTTCTTGTCTGCATGGCAAAGACTCAGTAACACTCTTCTAAAGACAGCTGGCTATTGTATTCTGAGGGCAAAGCTTCACCAGTAGATCTGTGTTCAGTGTAACAGTGAAAGAACAAACATGGTGTGAGTTTGGGATATATGCGTACACATATGTATATAAATTATACGTATCTATGCATTTAGGTATGTACTCTAATCATTTTGGACTGTCAGAGAGGATACAGTCAGACTCTAATAGGCTACATCCGCAAACCACCACCATAAACTGGAAAACAGTTCAGTCATCTATCAACCTATTAAACCGAAACAATAGAAATTGAACCATTTCTCTGAGACTGCTAAGGTGTAGATAATTTGAGAAGGCAACTCTTGGAAGTCAGTTGTTGCTACATGGCTATTCTGTCAAACACGTTCATTTTGGACCTATGGTATCAAATAGCTTCTTCACAGTTACGGGAAAATGTAGTTTACACTGTGCAGCAGTGATGAAGACGGTGTAGTTGTACAGCTGTTATCCCTCATGCCTTCTTTCGTTTGAGTTTCCAGCTGGCCATGTAGCTATGGTTTCTTGGAGACAGGAGCTGTACCTTGTTTATACCTTTTACACCCCTCCAGAAGTGTCCTGCTTGGCATATGAGTTTTACTCGGTAAAGAAGTACCATTAGGAGTTCCCGTTGTGGGTCAGTGGTAACGAATCTGACTGCTACCCACAAGGACGCAGGTTCGATCCCTGGTCTCTCTCAGTGGGTTAAGGATCTGGTGTGGCCATGAGCTATGGTATAGATCATAGGTGCAACTTGGATCCTATGTTGCTGAGACTCTGGCAGCTGCTGCAGCTCTGATTCGACTCCTAGCCTGGGAACCTCCATATGCCACAGGTGCAGCCCTAAAAAGACCAAAAAAAAAAAAAAAGCGGCAAAACAAAAAAGAAGAAGAAGTACAATTTACAGAAACTTATTCTCTGTTAAAAAAAACAAACAAAAAAAAACCACCTACTCTTTAACTGGGTAAGGAGTTACAAGTTTAAACAGTGTTTTGTTTTATTTTGTTTTTCTTAGCCTTTTTGCAATTAATTAACTATTTAACATTTATTGAGCACCCATTCTGTCGAGATGTGCTTTGGACAGAAAACAGGTAAGCTCACATCTACCTTCAAGTAGCTTCCACATTCATCGCATCAGAGACTTAACCAAGCTACAGATCTTGTCTCCAGGCCGTGAAGGTCTAAGCATATTCTAGAAACAGACAACAGCAT
Source organism: Phacochoerus africanus (assembly GCF_016906955.1). Classification (NCBI taxonomy): domain Eukaryota; kingdom Metazoa; phylum Chordata; class Mammalia; order Artiodactyla; family Suidae; genus Phacochoerus; species Phacochoerus africanus. Next base: position 94,403,665 of record NC_062550.1, read on the forward strand.
TATTTCCTGTGTTAGGCTTCACAAACGTGAAATCATGTATATACTCTCTTCTTCACTTTTCCGTAAGTGAGCTTTTAGGGTGCAGACGAACTCAGGAAAACCACAGAAGAGGAAGCCCCACTTTTTTTTTTTTTTCGTTTTCAATGTATGAACATACTCGATAACATGCGTTATTAAGAAACCGCTCCCTGTTGACGCAGGCTCTGGGGCCACATGCTCACCGTGGGCCCCACACTCACCCTTGCTCGAGTGACCTTGTAGAATCCCGCGCTGCACCCGTTGGGACGTGATCACCAAGCTAAGAGATGCCCGGAAGGGCACGACCACTTATAACTGCTCCGGAACGATTCTGTAACCACGCTATTCCGTGAGGATCACTTCTGGATGGAAAATGGAGGTTCCAAGTCCACTGGGACTCTCAAATCCTCCAAAATGACCATTTTCTGGGCATTCCATCTCTGGACTGTTTCATCACGGATTTGCCTCTTCTGTTACTGATTCTACACACCTTTACTTCATCGTGCCACGTTCTGTTTACATGTCACAGACCTGTGCATGAAAAGATATAGACCCCGTCCATAAGGCATTTACATGTCTGGCTAGACTATTTGAAGGCCCCAGATGTGAGGCACCCACTGCTAACCATTCTGAAAGAACAACTGTTAGGTTCTGAAACCATATACAGTATTTGCTTTAAGAGACTACAGCACAGGAAGTCCTGAAATATACCACAGAGTATGCATAGCTTGTGAGTGATATTATGCCATAGCTTAATGCATGCTGTAGCCAAGGGCAAGATATCTCAGAACTAATTATATTCATTTTGCACTTAACGGAGACATTCAAAATACAGATCTTAAAATGTGTAAGTTGAACTTCTGTTAAAATCACGCTCTCCCTAAGGAAAAGAGCTCTCTTCCCTTCCTATCCTTTAGGCTGCATTCACAGGCTGCCAAAACACTTCATTTAATTTGGAGGAAAAGTCCGTCCAACTGTTGTCAGGGATCATGTAACAACCAGTTGTTTGGCTGATTTTTTTTTTTAAACCTTGTAACTGTACGTTTGTGTTCTGGTGGCCCAGCCTTAGGCTGCTTGAGAGACAGAATTGAAAGAGTTGATTCAAATCGGCCTTGCAAAAGGGAATTTGTATCCTTGTAGAGTTCTGGAGTTTATAACACTTCCACATACACATTATCTCATTTAATGATCCCAAAGGCTCTGCAGACAGAGGTACTATTATAATTGTCCCTGATTTTCAGATGAGATATAATTTGAAGAGAAGCGACAGAGGTAGGATAAAGAATGGCTTGCCTCGAAATCCTGTTGGGTTTTTTTTCTTTTCCCCCACATCATATTTCTGAAATCCAGCATGTGCTGGGGTAAATCTTTGCTGGAATCAATCTGATTTCAATCCAGTTGTTGATACCATAATGCCAAGGTTGTTTAGTTTGCTCTTCACATATCATATGCATAAGTCAGAATTCTAAGTCTGCGAGTTTCTTAAAGGAACCTCATGTTATTTCAGATGTCAAGAGAGGACTATTTGAATCTTAGGAATCAGGGAAACAGTGTGGCATTTATTAGTAGCCTTGGGTTTCTTGCTGTTAAGGCTACTAGTAAGAAATGATTCTGTCCAGTATAGGAAGCAACCACAAAGTAGAAGGCCTTAAATAATCAGATAAAGGCTGTTCGCCGTAGAAACCAGCCTAGAATTTTGACTTGACCTGCTATCTGTCTTACACCAAGTCATTAAGGACAAGCAGTTGTTGAGGCAAAGCAAGGGAACTGGGGCTTTAAGTTAAGCTCAAAATACTTAGAGTCAGAAGCAATTTACGTTCACAACAACCGATATTCACACAGTGCCTGGAGTGTGCAGGACACGCTGTAGGTGTAAGGGGGGGGGGGGGCCATCCTGTTTTGCCCAGAACAGTTCTGATTTAGGCCAGTTGCCCTCGTGTCCTGTCTGCCTAGAGCCACTGAACCCTTCCCTCTCAAAAATTACATGGTCGACCTCATTAGAGAAGATACAAAATCAAGCAAAACTCAGAATCTGTCCTCAAGGAGACTGTGATCCAATGGAGGCCAGGAGGAGGGATATAAGAAAAGTGTAAAGCAGAATGCTTCAAGGGTTGTTTTAAAATGCATAAAGCAAACGCTTTGGAAGCTTAGAAACATATATTTGGTTGGGGTTAATTGAGGAAGAACATGTCCCTTGATGTCATTTTCAGCAGCCGTGATGAGAGTTATCCAAAATGTTGGGATGTGTATAGAATGACTGTAGGGTAGAGGACTTGTGGTTTAGATGTCATGTTCCCTTGAAGAAAATCTCTTTTGTTCTAGTCCTCAGCTGGGCCACCCCAGATGGTTTGAAACTTTATATCAGTAAAGGGAACTGCAGAGAATCCAGTGTCTTGGCTGAGGGACTCTATTTCTAGCTAATTCTGTTCTCATTTCCTCCTGCTTAGACTAATTCGGGTTTTAGTGTGATGATTAGAAAGTGTGACGCTTCTGAAACAAGAACACATTCTACCAAAAATGCCCTTAAAAACATTTCCCCCTTCTCTGTTCTTGTAGTGAGGCTGCCTGTTTGAACCTTTTTTTCGGTGGTAAAAAAAAAATAAAAATTCTAGGCTGGTTTCTACGGCAAACAGCCTTTATCTGATTATTTAAGGCCTTCTACTTTGTGGTTGCTTCCTATACTGGACTATTAAATCTCCCATCCTTGGGGTCCCGTCCCCATGCTTCCATCTATTTCACAGCTGTTGTAGGAGACATTGTTTGCTGCCTTCTTCAGGCATTTAAAGGCTGGAACGTGTGCTTGCACATGAATTACACTAGGTCCTGTGGGTGCTGAGAGGGAGAAACAGTAAATAATGGCCTTCGACCTCCCTCAGTAGAGGGGCCACACATTGTAATTTGCTTAGATAGTTCAGGTTCACGCCGGGGCTCTTGAGTAATTATTAATAACATCTCTTTTTACTCTCGGAAGTGTCCCAGTTTGGATAATAATGTATATGGTCCCCTAGACCTTAGAGGCCTTCAGTTCAGTTAGGGAGAAGGGAGACACAAACGGAAAAAGACAGCTAGCACCACACAGCAATGTGCCACTGAATGGACCCACCTTTTGCAAGGAGAGACCTCAAGAGCTCGAGCCATCTGATGACTGCTTAAAGGTGAGACTGACGTTGGCACTTGAAAAACATGTCGAATTAGCCCTTCACTTGATACTCTGCTAAAATCAAAGTACAACATTATTTTTTCAATCTGCATAAGTGCTTATAAAAATGATTCCCTCCCCTCTTCAAAGCAAGCTGATGGTACAGGCCTAGCAGCTTGGTATCTTGAGCAGAAAACCCATTTTAGCCTCTTTAAATATGTGGGTATTTTCCAAATGTTCGCTCTGGTTCCCCACCACATGGATGAGCTATGTGCTTTGCTGACATACCCACTACCCCATGGCGACGGAGGAACCCCGAGCACGTGCCCAGGATCCCTGGATGGCTGCCTGGATTCCAGTGGCAGTTCTAAGATGTGGAATGGCACACATCAGGCATTCCCTATTTGGCTGCATTTTCAACCATCTTTTGGTACAAATGGGTATTGGGACACCATGCAAAGCAAATAACAAACGGGGACCCCATGCATGAGGCTACAAGCTCAGTTTCCAAAGGCCTCTAGAGGCAGTGGTGAAAAGTGTCCATGAGTATTCCTTAGTATTCAAAATGTCCGTAATGAAGAGAATTGAGTCCAATGCTCTTGAACCTAAGGTATGAATGTCACCGTCACCCCGCCTTTTCTGAGCATCCTTCTGTTAAATTAAGCACACATTTACTTCTGAGAGTTTGATTACATCAGTGGTTTTTAGATGTTTTTCCTTTAAGGATTAAAACATTTTATTCAAACAAAATCTTAGAGATAATGCTAATTTGTATGTGACAGAGCCTGCTAGTTACTAGCGCCATAGCCATGTCCCCCTTTTATCTTATTAATGAAGCCCAAATTTTTATTGGTGGCAGCAATATGCCCAGCTTAAAACAATAAGAACTAAATTTCCTAGCTTTGGAGCTCCCACTGTGGCTCAGTGGTTAATGAACCTGACTAGTATCTATGAGGACTCAGGTTCGATCCCTGGCCTTTCTCAGTGGGTTAAGGATCCTGCCTTGCTGTGGCTGTGGTGTAGGCCAGAAGCTACAGTTCCAATTCGACCTGTAGCCTAGGAACCTCCATATGCCACGGGTGGGACCCTAAAAAGACAAAAGACAAAAAAAAAAAATTTCCTAGCTTTCATTTTACCTAAAGGTGGTTGCATAACACAGATTTAGCCGAAAGAAAATACAGTATGAGATCTCCAAGAAAGCTCTTCAGAGAGGACTAAATCATCATCATGGGCCCTTTTGCTCTTTCTCTTCCCCACCACCCTGTATGAATAGTGGACATGATGGCTGGAGCTCTGGCAGCCTTCTTGAGAACATGCAGATGGGACATATTCTTTTTTTTTTTTTTTTTAAGGGCTGCACCTGTGGCATATGGAAGTTCCCAGGCTAGGGGTCCAATTGGAGCTATGGCTTCCAGCCTATGCCATAGCCACAGCAACACAGGATCCAAGCCACGTCTGCAACCTACACCACAGCTCACAGCAATGCTGGATCCTTAATCCACTGAGTGAGGCCGGGGATTGAACCTGCGTCCTCATGGATGCTGGTAAGACTTGTTAACTGCTGACCCATGATGGGAACTCTTCAAATGGGGCATATTTTGAAGATATGGGAACAGAAAGCCACAAGAAACTTGGGTGCCTATGTTACCATGGAACTACCATACCAAACTCTGAAATTTCTACTTCTGGACTTATGTGAGAGAGGAAAAATTTATGTGTTGCTCATTTCTTTATGTTATAATTTGAAAGTTTCTGCATTAGCAGAAAAAGGGCAATTTTAATATTAAACTGTTAAATTGATAAATGTTAATCTGTTGAATGTTAAACTACAAATAGGACCATTCTCTGATTAAAATAAAGGTGGAGACCAGCGTTCTATTACCATAATATTTGAATTATAGAATATTTACCAAGCAACTTTGAGTTAATATGGCATTTATAGAGACACTAATAAAAAAATAAAGGGCCATCTATAATTTAATTTTACTAGAGTTATAACTCTCTGCATTGACTGAAGATTGCTCTTTGAGGTACAAATATTGGAGGAAACTATAATTTCTTTCTCTGTTATTTCAGAGCAAGTGCTAATAAATCTAGAGAGTTTAATCCAGGCCTTAATCACTGTTGAAATAATATGCCTTTTCTCAGTCTGAGGAAAGAAAGGCGTAAAAGAATAAAAAGAGATGTTTTGAGTATCTTTTTTTTTTTTTTCTTCCTTATCTTTTTAGGGCTGCACCCTCAGCATATGGAGGTTCCCAGGCTAGGGGTCGAATTGGAGCTATAGCCCTTGGCCTACACCACAGCCACCACAACACCAGATCTGGGCTGTGTCTGCAACCTGCACCACAGTTCATGGCAACACCAGATCCTTAACCCAGGGAGTCAGGCCACGGATCAAACGTGTGTCTTCATTGATACTAATCAGATACGTTTCCACTAAGCCACGGTGGGAACTCCTTTGAGTATCTCTTAACTGCTGGTAATGTCATTTAATCTATGTTATGCTATAAGGGAGAGTGGTCCTGCACATCGCCCAACTCTAGCAGGCGCCATGTACCTAGAGTACAAGGAGGAGAAGCCCTGCTGCAGTTGTGTAATGTGGTACTCCGAAATTAGAAGCCAGTTTTGTCTGCTGAGTGCTTATTCCTTTGGAGAACCAGCCTCCCTTCTGTAGCAATCCCACACCACCCATGTTGTTCCTTGAGCCTCTTTCCTTGCTAGAGACCTCAGTCTGGTCATTTGACCCAGCTCGGCCTGCTTTTCCACCTGTCAGCCACAGATGATTAAAAAATGTTCCTGGAGTTCCCATCGTGGTGCACCAGAAACGTATCTGACTAGGAACCATGAGGTTGTGGGTTCGATCCCTGGCCTCGCTCAGTGGGTTAAGGATTCGGCATTGCTGTGAGCTGTGGTGTAGGTCACAGATACAGCTCGGATCTGGCATTGCTGTGGCTCTGGCGTAGGCTGGTGGCTACAGCTCTGATTAGACCCCTAGCCTGGGAACCTCCATATGCCACAGGGGCAGTCCTAAAAAAGGGCAAAAGACAAAAAATAATTAAAAATAAATAAAAAATAAAAAATGTTCCTAACAAAAGAGAGACCAATGAGAGTACCTCCTGAGACACTTTCTGGAGCTTTTCTTCTTCTTAGATGCTGAGTGGTAAAGAACATGTGGTCCTATAAGCTTCCAGTGGCCATCCTACTACTCAGCAGCAAGAACCTCTTGAACAAGGAGCTCTAACCTTATTTGAGAACAAAGATCCAGTTAGACTGAAGACACTGGGCTTTATCAGTGCATTAATATCTTTTTCTGAAAAAGCCAGTTTGATTTCTTTCTGTCATTTGCTATCAAAGTTTCAACTAGTATAGGTTGTGACTACCATCTCCGTGAGGCTGAGAAATTAAGTAACTTGGCTAAGCTGAGTCCGTCAGTGACAGGAACAGGATTCCAGTATAGGGCAGTCTGGTACTCACATCCGTCTTCTCTTCATTACACTAGGTTGCCTCCTCAAGCTGATGAAAATCAGTCAGAGTTATGAATGTGGATTGATCATTAAGCTTTGTAAAATATCACTTCTACAGATAGAATTTCCAGGTCCCCAATTTTATGCTAATTCTAACAGGTAGGTTTATGAAGCAGAGACCTTACTCTCTGTTATGGAGATATTTCCTTTTTTTTTTTTGTCTTTTTTACTATTTCTTTGGGCCGCTCCTGTGGCATATGGAGGTTCCCAGGCTAGGGGTCCAAGCGGAGCTGCAGCCGCCGGCCTACACCAGAGCCACAGCAACGCAGGATCCGAGCCGCGTCTGCAACCTACACCACAGCTCACGGCAACGCCGGATCGTTAACCCACTGAGCAAGGGCAGGGACCGAACCCGCAACCTCATGGTTCCTAGTCGGATTCGTTAACCACTGCGCCACGACGGGAACTCCGATATTTCCTTTTTACAAAGCTTTAAAGAATGTTTCATGGAGACCTGTCAACAAATCCTCTTTGAACACCTACTATGTATGTCACATTGGGTTAGTTGTTTAACAAGGAAATACAAGAATGAAACGAATGGAAGGAATAGTCTAGAGCATAACACATGTTTGAGAGACTATATTCTAGATGGAAATTGGTGGGTGCCATAACATTGACACAGATGAAATGCTGTTACAGAGAGGAGTGGGTCAGTAGAGGGGGTGTCGTTTGAGCTAGGCAGTAAAGATCACAGGGGGTTAAATGTAAGGCATCGCATTGTTCAACTGAACTTTCTGCAAGGGTGGAAATGTTTTATGTCTTCCCTGTGTAACATGGTAGATCCTGGCCACATGTGGCTGTTGAGCATGTGAAATGTTAATTCGGCAACTACATGGCTAATGTCTACCATATTGACTGCTGCAGTACCAGGCAGATAAATAAGCACATAACACAAGCAAATCCATAGGAAAGGAAGAATGAAGAGCACAGGGTTTGCATGAAAGATAAAGCAGGTTGTCCATTGAGATGAAAATTGAGCTTCTAAGGCAGTGAAGTCAGAAATGCTATCTGATAAAGTTGAGTAGATCCTGATCATGAAAGATTTTGATTTGGGGCTTTGCTTTTGGTTAATAGGAAGCTGACTGTGATGGCTCCTGAGCTAAGAAATGGTATGACCAGTCCTGTGCTGTGAGACTGTAAAACTGGCAGCTGTAGATGTGTAGAGCTAGAGAGACTACAGCATGGAAGTGGAGATGACACATGAGACCACAGTGAAAATCCAGGCAAGTTAATGAAAACCTGAAGACAAGTTAATGAAAGACAGTGACAAAGGAAGTGTAGTTAAAAAAGACAGATGTGAAATATATCATGCAAGTAGAAACAGGAGAACTAAGAACTGACTGGAAGAGCTGGAGAAGAAGGGAGAGGAATGCATTTTGGAGAACAAAGAATGGAAGAAAAATATAAGAGAAGTAAACATGGTGGTACAGCCATATGATTTGTAGAGACATGCTGAGCTTGATTTTTGATCTTTGGGGTTTAAAGTGCTAGTGTTAGAATATAATTAAAAAGAAATGTTAGAATTAAAGAAAAAATGTTTTTAAATGCTATAGAAATTTAGATTGGAAATTGTATGCATATGAATCCGAGATCAGCAAACTATAGCCTTACAAACTAAAAGGCCATTCTGGCCAAAAGTAGCCTTATAGTTTATCTGGCTTTCTACCTGTTTTTTAAGTAAAGTTTTATTGGAAGGCAACTATTCTCGTTTGCTTAGATATTATCTGCAGCTGCTTTGAAGTATAAATGTTGAGTAGTTTCAACAAACTGTTATGCCCACAAAGTCAACATTATTTACTCTCTAGCCCTTTATAGAATACATTTGCTGAGCCTGGTATAGGTCATAGAAATTACCCAAATGCATGAAATTCTAATAATTTCACTATAGGAAGTTCTGTTATTCATTAGAATTCAATAAAATACTTTATTAATACTATCATTGACATATCTATAATACAATGATATTAGAATGAATATACAGAGGCCCTCAATGACCCTAAAATATTTCTTGGATAACCAAGAAAAATATTATTCTCTGTATAAAAATACTTTTCAATGTGTTGTATTTTTGTCTAGATTTTTGGAAATTGGTACACCTTTCATGATTTGTATTAATCGTAGTATTTTATTAAGCAGAACACTTCATTTTGTCTATGCCAAGCAGTATTTACTTTAAGTCATATGAAATTCTAATTTCATTACACTTTCATCAGTTCATGCATCTGAACTAAAAGTTTTAGGTTCAGACCTGCACGGTGAAAGGAGTAAGGGCAGCTGTTTGTATCTTACAGGGAGAATTTATTTTGGTGTTAGTATAATAAAAAACAAAAGAGGGAAAGAAGGGAGGGAAGATGGAAGGAGGTAGAAATAAAGGAATAAAAACGGAAAACGCAGAGTAATCTGCCATAAAGTTGATCGTTAAAACATCTGTCACACAGACTGTATCTGGGTAGCTATGAAGTGCCTCACAGATTCAGAGATAACAAGTACCTCCAGAACGTGAGGAGGTAAAATAGAAGGAAACAACCCAAACAACCCAAAAGAGGAAATTATTGGTTATTGAAATAGTACAGAAAGTACAAAAAAACTTCCAAATCTTACACAATTAATGCTCCCAGAGGGATAAACTGTTTAATAAAATGAAATAATCAGAACAGGAATGAATAAAGGCCATTGACAATATGCCAGCTGAATTAAAACATCTAATTAAAAGCATGGAGAATGATATTAGGAAAATTTCCCAGGACATAAAGAAACAATACAAGAATATGAAAACAAGAGGAGATGAAAGAAAATCTAAGGATCAACCCAGGAAGCTGTGTGGGTCCTTGGGTTCATGACTGATGTGAATTGTAGAAAACCACAACAGAGTAAACAGAGGGAAGGAATTTATCAAAGGTGAAGATCATGTGTCTCCAGGTAGAACAACCGCCCCCCCGCCCCCCAGACTAAAAGACCTACTCCCCGGTATAGTATCATGACAATCCAGAACACCAGGGCCAAAGATAAGATCCTCAAATCTTCCAGAGAGAATAAACGGGTCACATGTAAGCAGGGAGCCCACATATCCTCATTTTCCCGAATAGCCCCCACCTACACTTGTTGTCCCAGCATCCCATTTGCTCAACAGTTTGTTTAGAATTGATCATTTCATAACACAGCGTTATCATTAGCTGAGGCCCTGAAATGATCTGTGGTGGTCTTACAGGTCTCCACTTCGTATTTCCACTTCGCTGAAAGTTAGGTCTGCAGTGTATGAGATGGAATACTCACTTTCACACATGGTTAAACCTGAAAGACAATCAGCAGTTGCCCATCTTTCTCTTCCTCACTCCTTTTTCAGCCTCTAGCTTTACTGAGATATAATCGACATATAAGACTGTGTAAGTTTAAAGTGTATAACGTGTCGATTTGATACACATGTACTGAGAAATGATTACCATAATAAAGTTAGTGAACATATCCATTTCCTCACATAACTACTATTTTTTTATGGAATGAGAATATTGAAGATCTATTCCCGGAGTTCCCTTCGTGGCTCAGTGGATAACAAAACCGACTAGGATCCACGAGGTTGCAGGTTCGATCCTTGGCCTTGCTCAGTGGGTTAAGGATCCGGCATTGTCGTGAACTGCAGTGTGGCTCGGATCTGGCATTACTGTGGCTGTGGTAGGCCGGTGGCTGCAGCTCCAATTCGACCCCTAGCCTGGAAACCTCCTTATGCCATGAAGGAGGCCCTAAAAAAAAAAAAAAAAAAAAAATTCTGTTCTCTCAGCAATTTTCAACTATTGGCAATTTTCAGCTATTTAAATAGTATTGCTAAGCATTGTCACCATGCTGTGAGTTACCTCCTGGGAACTGATGCATCTTATAAGCATAAGTTTGTGACCTCTAACCAGCATCTCCCCATTTTCCTCCACTACCAGTCACTACCAGTCCCTGACAACCACTGTTCTGTTACTATGTGTTCAGCTTTTTTCTTTTTTAGGTTCTACCTGTAAGTGAGATCATACAATATTTGCCTTTTTTGTTTTTTGGGGGGTTTTTTGGTCTAACATTTCACTAGTACTACCCTAGGAGTCCATGTTTTCACAAATAGCAGGATTTCCTTCTTTTTATGCCTGAATAATATTCTGTTTGTATATATACTACTTTTTGTACCATCATAAATATTCTCCCATAGCATTAAACTTTTGTTTTGAAAATAAGAACTCTAAATTTGGCTCAAATATAGTTAGAAAACTTTTGCAAAAATATTAACCAGTAATGGAGCTTCAAAGTGGATTTTGAAGCTTTTGGTAATTACAGTTCTTGAAACAAACTTTGCAGATGAAAAGACATTGAAATGTATTTCCACAAAAGCAAGGGAGGAATTGAACAAATTATGGTAGCTTACATGGTGAACAGAATTTAATTTTGAAATTCTGTAATTGTGTTTTGAAATATCTATATTTTTTGGAAGAAAAATCTTTTTATGGACTTCTTCAGAGTGAAATGGAATAAGATTGAGAAAATCTATTATGTTGCAGCATCTAAATTTGGCAAAACATTAAAATAATTGCAAAAATAGAGAAAGCCTATTTGATATGTTTTGTTTCCTAAAAGTGTTTGAAAAAAGAAGCATTCTGCATGAAGGGTATAAAGCAGTATGTTTAAAATAGAATAAAAGATTTGAACAATTCGGTAAACTTCTTTAAGGATATCCTTCATCAAGTAGAATTTACTCTATAATTACAAATACCTCAGCAGCTTTAGAGAGAATATTTTCTCAGTAAAAAAAAATTATGGTCAACAGAGAAAATTCAATTAAGATTGTCAAAATGTCAAATTTATTAACAACACAAAAAAAAATGCAACTTTAAAGAAGATTGTAGGCAATTTAGAGGGAAAAAACTAAAGTAATAAGACCATTAAAAATTACGCTTTTCAGGGAGTTCCCATTGTGGCTCATCAGATTAAGAATCTGACTAGTATCCATGAGGATGTGGGTTCCATCCCTGGCCTCATTCAGTGGGTTAAAGGATCTGGCATTGCTAAGAGCTGCAGTGTAGTTTGCAGGTGTGGCTCAGATCTGGTGTTGCTGTGGCTGTGGTGTAGGCTGGCAGCTACAGCTCCACTTTGACCCCTAGCCTGGGAATTTCCATATGCCACAGGTGCAGCCTTAAGAAAAAAAGGCAAAAAGAAAAAAAGGGAAGAAAGAAATTACACTCTTTAGAAATTTTCCAGTGTCGTGATATTAGATCTAGGTATAGCTTTAATTGATTAGATTACAGAAATAGTACCAAGAATAATTGTCTTCTTTATATTCGTTTTAATATTTATATAATCATATAAGGTGTTTTTAACTGTCAATGAATACTTACTGTTTTGAATTTTTAGATAGCATTTTAAAACTTTTTTTTAAAATAGAAATATTTTCATAGACCAGCCAATATATAGTCATTGTATAAGCCTGGAGTGCTGACACAGCCCCAGTGCCCGCCACCATCACCAAAGACAAGCTCAGCAGCTGTGACCTCCAGTTTCATCTCACCTGGATGGGTCCAGACAATGTGTGGACTGCTGACACCTTGAACTCAGTCTGTACTTCAGAGAAACAAAGAAAGGCACAGAGGACCAGTTGTATGTGTCATCATAGCTTGATGCTGAGTTACACGTGCAGCATGGCTAATTTGCTGCTTTGCCAGGAATTTCAATTAAAAACAAGCAGCCCAATGGAGGTCTCCGGAGGCTTAGTGTGTTAAGGATCCAGCATTGTCACTACTGTGGCTTTGATTACGGTTGTGGCTCGGGTTCTGTCCCTGGGCCCAGAACTTCTGCATGCCATGGGCATGGCCAAAAATAATAAAACAAAAACAAACCGAATAGCCAAGTTAAAAAAAAAAAATCATCATTCTCTTCAACTTTTCAACCTGGATGAGAAATCATCATTCTCTTCAACTTTTCAACCTGAGTTAACTAGAAATTTAGACAGAGTCATATTAGGTTCATGGGGAAAGGGGTTAAAAGAGGGAATCCTCATTTTTCCCTACAGGAAAACATTATTCAGTAGGCAATGTCTAAAATTTTTTCAAATAATCAAAAAGTAGCATTAAAAATGTATATATGTTAATGCATGGAAGTAAATAGCAGAAAATACTGCTAAAACGGTTGAAGATGGAAATGGATTTGGGAATGGGGGGGAGAGAAGTTGGTACTAAAAGTTTTGTTATTATTTCTGAGTTTTAAAATGCTGAACATGTATTATTTTGATTTTTTAAAAGTAAACAAGATTAATTTTTTTCATGAAGTGCCTGATACACATAATAAGAAGCCAAGTTTTCCTTTTTCTGTCATTTCCAATTTTCACAAATCTCTTCTTATTCATTTCCTCTTGTTTTCTGGCAGTTGCTGCGTAAGAAATGACTAATTCACTATGATCTTGAGGCCATGCAGACTGACCTATAATCTTAGAATTACTAAGCCATTATGAAAGGTTTTCTATTAGGTAAGTTTCCATCCCTTTACCATTCAACATTTTGCTAACTCAAAGCATTTTTACAAATATTTAATTGATTGGAATCTGGAAAAGTAATAAGCTTTTTTTCTGTTCTTATATGGCATCCCCAATATCACAGTCTATAACTGATTTGAAAGATTACCTAAAGCCCCTGGATATTCTTCTCCCCATGTTAAAAGAAAGCAGAAAAATGAGATTTGTGGATGCATCGTTACAAATCGAGATCAGTGGCGGGTGAAAATTCTGGGATTCAATAAAGGAAGTTGCACCCAAGAGTAAGCTTGTTAATGAAACAATTTTTTACTAGTCACTGACTTCTTCCTTTATTTTCTGGGTAAACAAGTTAAGAATGCTGAGTGTTGTGGGCTGGTCCCCCGGTTTCTCTGCAATACATTGTCTGGACGTTATTACTGAAATGCACGTCATTGTCTGCCCTTTAGTCCCCGGGGCCTGTGGGAGCTGTTGTGACTTGCTCCTTCCCAGTGTTCAGCTCCTCTAGCTGCTCTGTCAACACTTTAAGGTCAAGTCTCCGATCAGGCCTGGCCGGGCTCACTTTTTCTTGTTGTCAGTAGATTCTCTTTCACTGTGATCAGACCTCAGATCAGCCTCTGCCCCAAAGAGACTGGATCAGCAGTGAAAGGTAGAACACTTCACATTGAAATGGCCCACAGAGTAGATACAGGGTCATGTTAAGATCTGGATAGAGTTTCACAGCAGGTTGAAAATGGTATCAAGTAAAAAAAAAAAAAAGTGACTTAATATTGAGGCGGATTATCCATTACTGGTCTGCTCCCTGCCTCCCCTTTAAGAGTAAGGAAGTAGCTGATCATAATCATGACTGCATTTGCTAAGGATTACGGGGTGTCCAGACAGGCGTGGTTTCAAGTGCTTTTTCTGCTTTATCTCACTTAGTCCTCTTCCCATCCGTAGGTGGTATTTCCCTTTCAAGGGGTTAAACAAAAGAATGCCCTAAACACTTAACACAGCATCTGATAATGCATGAAGAAATGTTAGCTTACTATCATCACTAATCATCAAAAAAGACTCATCAGTGTGTTGTGCTCGTAAAGCTGAGTCTTTCAGAATCCTACCAGTTCAGGATAGACATTTTCTGTTGGGGGAAGAATGCACACAGTGAAATAGTATACCCTTATACAAAGTTACATTTCTGTATTTCAGTGGCTAATAATCTAAACAAGGGAGGGCAGGACAAAAGACATTTTTCATCGCCACTCCTAGTGACTGAAGTGCATCCCGTGTGCAGGTGTGGATGACATACGACTTCCGTGGGCCATCCCCTCTCAAGTGTAATAGCAACGTTTTTGCTGATCAGGGATTCAGTCTCAAAGCCTCAAATGTCCAAGGGGGGAAATGGGATGCCTGGGCAGACAGTGAGAATGCTTCGTTCAAACAGAAGTGAAGCTCGAGAGCAAAGATGCTATAGAGGAAATTCAGCCCTCCGTTAAATACCCTTTAAGGTCGTATCTTACTCTAAAAATGTATGATGTTGAGAACACATGTTGATAACATTTTTAACAGATTAAAGTGAAGACTCCATCACGTAATTGCCAGGTGTACCTTTCAGAAGTAACTCTTAATGAAACCCTATATTTAATTAAATCTTTAACTTTGAAAAAAATCTGCCTTAAAAATGGACACTCAAGAGTTTAACATTAGAGTCCTGAATGGCCACAGTTGGGATGGGCAAGAAGGAGGTCAGAGGAGCATGATTCAGTCATGACGTTGGCTACAGGCAGATAGGACCAGGATTAAAATGTGACCCTGAACCCAGTTAGCTGTGTGACCTTGGAAAAGTGGTGAAATCACCGCTTGATGTGGATTTTTGCCTCTGTAAAATACAATACTTTAAAGAGTCTTTATGAGGATTATATGAGATTGTGCATATAAAGTACTCAGCACATATTAGATACTCAGTAAATAATAGTGATAATGAGGAGACCCAGCAAGTACCTTAGGCTCTAATAATTCTGAACAACAAAGAGGTAATTTTCAAGTCTATTCAAAAACATAAAGGATTTTCTCATCTTGCCAAATATTTCAGCCTATCAAACCCCTCTTATCCTCACAAAACAGTTCAGAAAAATGCAGTACCATACAGGAAAGGATAGAAAGGTGGATTAAGTGTTCCTTCCAGGTAATACCTCACAGGTGATGCATATTTGCATCCAGTTAGTCCCGAACAATCTTAAACATACGGTAGACCTTCAATAAATGGAACCAAGCAGAATAGCAAGCACGTAGCATTAACAACATTCCCTGAGGAAATAACCAGTGTTTCAGAATTTCCCAAGGGGCAGCAGAGATGTGAAACTCACTGATGCAAATTCCATGGGATCCGGAAATTATCTGTAGTTAAGTGCAAATAGATACAGAAAACTAACCATCTCAATGAGTCTGGATAATTATAGGAAACACCGTGGACAAGCATTAGGAGATACACAATCTGGAGATGGACAGGTAGGGGGATTGCAGACAGAGGCAGAGAAGTGACCAAATCCCCATTGAAGAGGAACTGGACATGACACCAGACCCACCGTGTTATTATTTGCTGCATGATTCACTTACAGTGAATTGTGTCTCACTTTTATTCTGTAGTATATTGTCATTCTCTGTTAATATTGTTATTATTATTGTTAATGACAGCAACAGAATAACTGAAGCCCCAACTGACAAGCTTAATATCAGTGTTAGGATGGAGACTCCAAGCTCAGTAGACACCACGTTTTAGTAAAATGGTGTTTTCGTGGGATTTAATCCAGTCTGGGATTTAAGCCTGTATTTTTCATATCAATTTGTTTCTTTGATCTCAGTATTGCCTTTGTGGGTAGACAGGGAAGGTATTGTCAAACCCATTTTCAGATGACAGAGTTGAGCTCCTTGACATTTTAGTTCATTTCTCAAGTTTGCAGAGGTTCTGTTAGAACAGAGAGTAAAACCCAGACCAGATCCAGTAAAACCAAATCCCTGGACCTCTCCTCTTGGTCCCAGCGCCTTCTCAGAAATACTTTGGTGAATAACACGGTGTTTTTATTTGCTTCCAGTTTCAAGATGTTACATGTAAAAATCCAGTTTGGATGTAAGTCTACTCTGTGCTGAATATGTAATCTCTGAAATGTGAAAAGCCTTGTGACAGGACACAGGATCCAAGAGCTCCGCAGTCTAAGAGGAAAATCAGGAAATGACGAATGCATTGCATGAATCGGATCTTTAAAATACTCACTTCACACAAGGAGATGTTTTAGAATTAGATCCATGTTAATCAACTACAGAAACTATTAATAACCCTTCAGAATGGAATTAAGGCTGAAATGCAAACCCAGCCTAGCCCTAAAATTTCTATGTCTAACATTTATTTAAGCAGCCATCCTTCGTCTGAAGCTTGCGACTTGTTACATTTGTATAGATGTGTGTGTGTGTGTTGTGTGTCTGTATATGTATATATATGTGTAGGTATATATATATCCAGACAGGCTAAGAAATGTGTTAGATAGTTTTCACATGTTATGTGTGAAAATGTTCTCCTTTTGCTAGATTGCTTATGGAGATTTTGAATTCACGGGCCCTGACACCTGCAGATATATGCACATTTGCAGATGGTAATTAGAGCCTCACCCTTCTTCCTCCCCCAGTATCTTCTGTTTATCTTGTTTCTCTCTTGTTCATCTTGCAGGACGCACAGGGGGGAAGAAGAGGCTGCTGTCCTGGCGTGTCCCTAGGTCTGAAGCTGTCATCTCTGATGTTTTGAACCAGCTGCCTTTGAGTTGTTGTATAATTGGTCCAGAAAGGTTAGTGCGGTCTCCTCTCCTCCGCTTCTCAGAGATATGAGGTAGCCACCACCCTGAGTGAGGAGCTGGGTGGTCTGGGCTGAGTCTGTCATTTCAGATAAGGAGCCATAGGTGCATGTCAGCAGGCCAAGGTCTGGGACACCCTTCATCAATCCTTTCGTTTTCGAGCTGCCTTTTAAAGAATCTGGCAACTTTAAAGATGCTTGAAAGGACTTATTGAATTTTCCAGCCAGGGAAGATGTTAGGGATTATCAAATGTCATTCCTATTGTTTTATGGAAATGAAAGCCCAGAGAGGTGACATGCTTTTCCCAAGGCCACATAACTAGTAGTGCCAACTGGAACCGGAAGCTTAAGTTTACTGCCACCCTTTTGCTTTAAACTCTGGCTTTCATGCCCAGTCCAGTAAGTGAGTGAGCTGAGACGGTCACTGAATTAAGCAGTTGTTTTGATGGAACTGGTGTAATCAATTAAAATTCTTGCAACTAGGATTTATTTTTCACTTGAACTACAATGCTGGTGAACAGACTTGAAGCTGATGAGGCGTTTTAGAGTCAATTCTTTCTGGATTCCTTGGACCATGCTCTCATCTGGCTCAACTTCCAAATAAAGAACCCCAGAACATTTTATTCCTTAAAAAATGCAATTAGGCATGCCATGTAAAACATATAGTCTTACATGGCATGCCTAATGATTATAGGAATAATCATTATGATTATTCCTTATGATTATAGGAATTTTGCCCTTATACCCTCTCAGTCAAAGATGATTTTACTATGTAGAAGTGAATCGAAGTGATATAAACGGAACAGGATTTTTAAAACAGTGAAGAAAGAACGACCACTGCAAGGACTGTGATAACATCTACAGCACAGAAAGGTTGGGTTTGGACTAATACTTAATGCTCTTTGGAACTCGGAATAATGGCATCCATGAAGGAGATAACCGTACCACCTTCAAATCCCTGGGGCGGGGGGAGCATGGAAATGCACAGTTAACAAGCATACTGGCGATCATCCTGAAATACCCAACAGCTTTCGTTCCGTTGTAAGCCAAAGGAATTTATGTCAACAAAGACAGAAAATTGGATATAAATATTGGTATTTTTTCTGTTGCTCCTGGCTTGGGGTTTGAAGTCAAGAAGTATATTTTTCATTCACAGCCATAGCAAGGTGTAGTAGAATCAACCATGGAATTGGCTACACAGAGGCATTTATGAAAACATGTGAAGTTGATGCAAAGAGAGAAAGTTAGATCATCAGTGTATTTAGCATGAAAGTTGATACATCTCTGTACATATGCTTCAGTTATAGCCCCATCGATTTGAGTTTTTATTTAATCTGCTCTTTTCAGCAGCACGTTCATTCTTTGTTTCATGCCAGGTTCCTTTTAGGATTTTTTTAGGTGACTTGCATTAGCATTTTTGGCTTCAAACCTACCTCTAATGAACCATTTACAATTTTTTAAGAGTGCTTAAAAAATTAGGCTGTGACAGTTATCCAAAACATAATTTGATATGCTGTTTAATTATTTAATAAGCTATTGAAAAATTGAAGTGTAGCCTCTGGTTGGTTGGTTGATACAGTACCATTAAGGTGGATTTGAAGCCCCTTCAAGCCTGTAATTATCAGCTGGGTCCTTCATGGTCCAGATTTAGAAATTAGATTGTGTTCTAATAAAACGATAATTTAAAAATGTCGACTTCAGTGTTTTTAAAAGTATTTCTTTCAGAGTTCCCTAGTGGCTCAACTGGTTAAGGATACAGTGTTGTCACTGTTGTGGCTTGGATAGATACGGTGGCGCTAGTTGGACCCCTGGCCCCACATGCTGCAGGCATGGCCAAAAAAGCAAAAACAAAAACCAAACCAAACCAAACCAAACACCCACATCTTTAAAAAAATAATGACTAAACTTAGAAGATTGGGGAAGATATTCTGTTAAAGTGAAAGTGGTCTAATTTATATGGTGCCTCTTATTCTATTTATGTACACTCATGTTTACAGCCGCATTTCTATATTGTCAAGAAAATACATGATGCTTTTCTACAAAAATATTTGTTGACCTAACACGGTTCAGATCTTCGCAATAATAGTGGTTCTTGAGGCAGATCTTATGATTGCTCTCAGTCTCTTAAATGATGATTGAACATCATGACAGAACCTCACAGCTCTTTACAGGAGGAAAATGAAAGTGACGGCCGGCCCTCTCTGCTGCGTGTTGTCAAACTGTGCCTCTTTTTAAGAAAAAAAAAAAAATATTGCGTTTTTTTTCCCAGGAGTAACATAAATGGAAATTAAAATGGAAATATAAAGTGGCTTAGATAAATACCTTTAAAGAATACTCCAAAGACCTCAATGTTAGACTTCACTGGGGTTTAAAATGCAAATTACTGGCTAGTCTTAGACCTATGGAATCAAAGGGTTCTCTAAAATTTGAAAACCAATGATTGAGATGCTTCACTGCTTCTTGTTTCAGAAAGTCTTTCCTAATCCTCCAAACCAGATTTGTTAGCTTTAGCCGTATTCTTCCTTCATTTCGTAACCCTTACGTTGTGATTACTGCCAAGATGTGGGGGCTGTGTCTTCTTTGCTGCATTCCCCAAGCTTAGCATAGTAACTGATACATGGGAAACCTTTAAGAAACTCTTTGGTGAATAAATAGATGACTAATTTGTATAACATAGAACTATGGCCATGATGGTGCAGAATTCCTGATGATTATACAGTTTCCAAAGTCTTAGGCAGCAATGATTTTCCCTCTCCATTTCTCCTCCCAAACCTCCTATCACCAGCACTCAAGAGAAGAGTGCTCTTTTAACTCTAATTTTACAAGCTTCTACCTTTAAAACTCAACTATTACCTCAGCCATGACATTAAAGTTTATGGTTTCTCTCCACCCACTCAAGACAAACCTTTTGCTAATTCAAATTTAGAGCAGCAAGTCCTCTGCACCTTTGGCTTTGAAATCAAGAATGTTCTTAAGATGAGTTAAAATGCAAGATAAGGGAGTTTCTGTTGTTGCTCGGCAGGTTACAAACCTGACTAGTATCTGTGAGGTTGTGGGTTCGATCCCTGGCCCCACTCAGTGGATTAAGGATCCATTGTTGCTGTGAGCTGAGGTGTAGATTGCAGATGCAGCTTGATCCCACATTGCTGGGGCTGTGGCATAGGCTGGCTGGCAGCTGCAACTCTGATTCAACCTCTAGCCTAGGAACTTATATATGCCACAGGTATGGCCCTAAAAAGCAAAAAAGGAAAAAAACAACAACAAAAAAAGGAAGGTTAGAGAAGTTCCATGCAATGAAGTGGTTGACTGAGAGTTAAAGGAAATGGAAGAAGCCACAGACACTAGAAACCTTCCATAATTCTTTGAGGTTAAGTCTGGAAATCAGAAAACTGTAGTTAGGGGGTTTTGAAAATTTTGACCAGGCAGATTAAGGGGAGTGCCTTATTTACTTGAATAGAGGGTGCAGTTTGTACTAAAAACATCACCTCCCTTAAAGAGAGAGCATGGAGGGCTGCTCTGGGAAAATGACCCCCCTGCTCCTGCCCTTACATTTGTCTCATAAACCGCACTTCTGGGATAGGAATGAGCCAAGAGGGGCAACAACCTAGGACGTTTCTCAGTTTAAATGATACACTTAGTAACAAGGTTCCAGGCTCAGCAGTTTGCTGACTGTCTTGACTTCAGCCATCACGGCATCTTTACCATTGCACTCTTCCACTCCTACAAAGAGCTCTTGCTCATGGCGGGCGCTCCTTGGCCAGTGCTTATTGATTGATTGTTGAATAAAAACTACATGAAAACTCATACAAGGCAAGGAATAGAGAATTTTCAGTCATTGGGCTTCCCACTATTGAAGTTTTTACTCTTGAGTATTATAGTAAATTATAGACCGACCCTAAACGTCCTTATACTAAAATACAGACTCCGATGGGATATGAGGGGTAGGTACGGACAAGACCAGGCAGAGCCTGAAGCTGGAGTGTAGAGGGGACCTTGGACACTGGGCAGACAAGTACAGTTATTGAGACCAGAAACAAGCTGAGCTGATGCTCTACAGCTGAGGCTTTTCTTCCGCAGTTTAATGACTGGCTGAGTTGAAGATTTTTGAGTGGGATTTGAACACTTGGCCAAAGAAGGTTGGTAAGTGGTGAAAGGCACCAAGAGATTAGACACAGTTTGGCTTGTAGAGTCTCCTCCCTTTGACATACTGACTAACTCCCAAATTCATGGGCATACTACCTGGTGCAGCTAGAGGGGCTTCACGCTTGGTTTATTGCTCTGCTGTTACCGTCTTGAAATTCTTAAGAATTTTATCTTAGAACTTGCATGTTGTAAGCTCCGTGGGGCAATGGAGTAGCACATGAGTAGAGGGATATGCACAAAATGCATGTTTGCTATTCCTTGCACCCCGTTGGCATGTAGTGTTTGTGATGCCCCACAAGCACAGAATTCTGGTGGACCCACGATGCAGGCCACTTCAGCAACGTGAGTACAAGGAACATACAAAATTTAGTAATCCAGGGGTGCTGTCAGCTCCAAAAGTCTACACTTTCAGCCTGAACCAGAACATGCTTTGAACAGAGAAAGAAAGAACTTTTTGCTCACGTTATTCCCCTGTGTTAGCCATGCACTTTCACTGAAAATGATGAGAAGGAGGGAAAGGGGGAGAGAGGCGACCCAGAGTTCCTTCTCCTTTCAGTTCCCCTTTACTCAGCAGGAAGCCTCGGGTAGAGAGTGTTGGTCAGATGTGCATATTGATAGAAACATGAAACAGCATGTCCACTCTAATGGTAAAAACAAAATACATATGCACATATGAGCTACGCAATATGAATCATGTCATTTCAATGATTGTGCATATGCTGTTACATTTGCATTTAAAGCTGAACAGTCACAATTCATGCAAATAGTTTAAAATTTTAATAGTTTTCTACTTTGAGTGACACTAAATAAATAATTTAAAAATAGTATGACAAATCAAGAGAGAAGCCCCAGAAGAGAAAAGTTGTTTAACTTTTTAATAGCTTTAATGGCATTCCCCCCTGACCCCTGCTGCTTTTTCTACAAAGAGTTGTGCATTTTTATTTTGTATTGGACCCTACATATTATATAGCTAGCCTTGCTCTCAGGCAAGTATTCCAAGGAGCATTACCTTGGACAATTCTGGAAAGGAGGAACGCATAGCAGGAAACTGAAGCCTGAAAGATTATCTAACCTCTTTCCCAGTCTGGGCAATCACGGGACATTGCCAGGAACTCTGATGAAGTAGGCAGATCTGGGCTCTGATCCTTAGCTGTGTGGCCTTGTAAAAGTTGTCTAACCTTTTTTTTTTTGTCTTTTTGCCATTTCTTGGGCTGCTCCCACGGCATATGGAGGTTCCCAGACTAGGGGTCCAATTGGAGCTGTAGCCACCGGTCTACGCCAGAGCCACAGCAACTCGGGATCCGAGCCGCGTCTGCAACGTACACCACAGCTCACGGCAATGCCGGATCGTTAACCCACTGAGCAAGGGCAGGGGTCGAACCTGCAACCTCGTGGTTCCTAGTCGGATTCGTTAACCACTGCGACGGGAACTCCCCCTGTCTAACCTTTCTGAGCTTCAGTTCCCCCATCCGTGAAAGTGGAGAGTAATGCGCACTGGTGTTGGGGGGGATAGATATAACTCACACAAAGCGTCTGCTACGTAGGAAGCACTTACTATATGATCGTTAAACTGCTCTACATAAAGGTTCTATTGCTTCTGGGACCCACAGGAAAACCCTTAGATATGGCAGAGGAAGGACTGCTTTTGTGAGAGGATTTGAAGACAAACTAAGTTCCTCCTGATGTCTCAAATCCGCTAGCATCCACTACTGATTATTCCAACTTTCCTTTCCACCTACCCAGAAACAGCATGATACAAACCACGAGCACCTTAGGGTGAGTTTAACCAGACAGAGGCCACATCTGGAAGAGCTGTGGACACACGGAGGGTGGTATGGAGATCATTTCTGAAAGGGAAACGTGCACCAGACTGGGAGCAGGAGGGAAGAGTAAAAGAAAGAACAAAAACATATTCCCCCTTCTCGGAAGCTCCAAGTTGGACTCATCAAAGTGGGCAAACTTGAGCACGTCAAAACTAAAACCCATCAGTTTCAATTTCGTATAAGATAACGGGTTGATAAATTTGAAAATAACCTCACAGTCTAAGATTGAAAAATTCAGGAAGCATTCATCAGGCTTGTTGCATATGCAGCATAGTGCAAAGCCCTTTGGAAAACACAAAAAGGTGTAAGCAACGACCCCTGCCCTCAAGGGGATCACAGTTTGGAAGAAAGGATTAGATCAACACACCTGCCGTGTAGCAAGCAGGAAAGAAGAGGTTCTCTGGGGAGAGTAGAGCCTGAAATACAGAGAAAAGAGCCACCATCTTTGTGTTTCCAGCCGATGTGTGTCTTTTTCTATACCCTTCCTGTTACATTCTAACCTACATGAACGTTTTTGTTTTTCCGCAAACTGATAGTAAGAACTACATGGTTTTTGCACATACACTGTGTCAAACTTAGTGCCAGAAACTTTCACTTCTGTCACATCAGATAATTCATGTACATACTGCTAGGACGAGAAATCAGACTAATGGCAACTAAGGTCATGCAGCGAATGAGTATCCGAGTCAAGATTTGAACCCAGGGTAATCTGACTCCATAGCCCAGTCACTTTCAATTTCGTTTCCACAAGAGCCCACCTCAGGTTCCCCAAAGAGGCCTTCGTACCTGCTGTTCCTCTATCTAAGATGACTTTAATCTCATGTCTCTAAGATAAACTCCTATATATAATTTCAAAAGCAACCCAGCTATTCAAATCTTTTTTTCTTACCTCTTCACCACTCCAGAAATTAATATCTCCCCAGTCTACGCTGCCAGGTATCTCCTGTATGTGCTGTGATTTTACTTATCATGTTGTAGAGGAATTCATTTCCAGATTTGTCCTCACTTTTAGACGGTAAGCACCTTGAGATGATGGTCTGTATCTTTTTTAATTTATTTATATATATATTTATTTATTTATTTTGCTTTTTAGGGCTGCATCAAGGCATATGGAGATTCCCGGGCTAGGTGTCAAATCAGAGCTGCAGCTGCCGGCCTACCCCACAGCCACAGCAAGGCAGGATCCGAGCCACATCTGCGACCTACACCACAGCTCATGGCAACACCAGATCCTTAACCCAGTGAGCGAGGCCAGGGATAGAACCTGCAACCTCATGGTTCCTAGTCGGATTTGTTTCCACAGCACCACGACGGGAACTCCTAGTCTGTATCTTTTTTGTATTTGTACATTTCGCTTATAATGGGGGCTCAGCAAACTTTTGCTAAAATATATTGAATTGGATATTCAATTAAGGGAATTACTATGGGAATTGGAATTAGTATTTTTTGTTAAGGACCAGAAAGTAAATTTTTAGTAGGCCATAGAGTCTCTCTTGCATTTACATCCCACTGCTGTTTCATTGCAAAAACAGCCATAGGTAATATATTTAAATGAATGTGTGTCACTCTGTTTCCATAAGACTTTATCTACAAAAAATAATCTGGTAGGTCAGATTTGGCCCTTGGGCTATAGTTTGCTAACCCCTGATATTAGGAGTGGTGATAGGAAGGGCCTTCCAAGCAGAAGGAACAGCATATGCAAATGCCCTGTGGCAGTATCATTTCAGGGAAAAACACAAACCTGCAGGGTTGGTTTGTGATGTGCAAAGAAGGGAGTCGTAGTAGATTCATCTGGAAAAGTGGAACAAGAGCATGGAGGACCTCAAAAGCTAGAGTAGGAGTCTGTTCTAAATCCAGTATTTATGGGAATGCCTTTGAAGTTTCTGAGAAAACTGATGACCTGCAGTGACTACATTACAAATGAACCTTTCCACAGAAAAGAAAATCATGGACTTGGAGAATAGATTTGTGGTTGTGGAAGAGGGAGGGAGTGGGGTGGCCTGGGAGCTTGGGGCTAATAGATGCAGACTATTGCCTTTGGAATGGATTAGCAATGAGATCCTGCTGTGTAGCATGGGGAACTATGTCTGGTCACTTATGATGGAGCATGATAATGTGAGAAAAAAGAATGTATACATGCATGTGTCACTGGGTCATCATGCCATACAGTGGAAAATTGACAGAACACCGTATACCGGCTATAATGGAAAAAAATAAAAATCATTATATATATATATAAAAAAATAAAGCCAAATTTCTTCAAGCTCAAAAAATAAAAACAAAATGAAAACAAAGAAATGAAACTACCCACACTTCTACTAGAGGCATGTAGATGAAGAGGTTTATAAAGTAATCTAAGCAGGAGAATAGCACCATTAGAAATGGAAAAACATAGGCAAACATGAAGGTGGCAGAGGCACAATGAGCAAGAATTGGTCATTGATGTTGCATCAGCAAGAACAGAAGAAAAAATGACGCTGACTTTTCTAACCTGGTATCTGGGACCATGGCAGAGCTTGTAATAAAACCAGGAGGTGCAAGAGGAGAGACTGACATCCAAAGGAAAAAAAAAATGGTAAATTTGTTTCAGACATATTAAGTCTGATTTTAATACTTGTTTTGCCTGGTCACAGCCCAAGTTTAAATACTATGAATTGTAACAGCATTCCTTTCCAAAACTGGATTAAAATATTTCTGCCATTTGGCAGTGAGAAGACGTTTAAGTTCTTTTCAAAAATATACATTTCTGTGATGTTCGAGCTCTATTTAATTTTTATTTTAAGCTCCACTTGTCCTAACAACTAAATAATACTTAGCAAGTTTTCTCTCCATCCTCGTGTCTTTTAATTTTCCAGTCATGTGCTATGTGATTCGGACCATTCACTATAGGTTCACGCTTTCTCCATAAAAATGGGACAAATTAATCGTCAGTGCAGGGGATTTGGGTCCTTACTAATGAACTGTGATTACTGAGATAAGCAGAGTCAGGGTACTGTCCAACAATAAAACACAAAATGTCAAGCTAGAGAGACAGACAAAATTGAATTCCAATCATAAGCTCTGTGCTGAAGGATATGGCGGGTGGAAATCGAGGTCAGGAGCCTGCAAACTTTGAGTCAGTTTGCCACATCTTGGTAAGAAACTTCTGAAAGCAGAGTCAGAATGACTAAGTCACACAGTCGAGATTCACCTACAGAAACCAGGTGAGGTTACAGATGCAGAAGAGCAATAGAAGGAAGAGTGTCTGGGTCTTAACTGAATATGAGCAACCAGAAAGTGCATACTCAGCTCAAGGCCAAGGATGTCTGGAGCCCTTCATGTCAGGCAAGGACAGGGCTGGGTGTAGGTATACAGCTTACAGTTGAAAGCTTCACTCAACTCCCTATAGTGTAGAAAAACATAAAGCCACCGCTGCACAGCTGAACAGAAGGGCCAAAACCCAGAACGATGACAACACCAAATGCTGACAAAAGAAACTCTCATCCATTGCTGGTCAGAATGCAAAATGGTGCGGCCACTTTGGAGGACAGTTTGATGGATTTTTTTTTTACCAAACTAAATAATTACCATATGATTCAGCCATTGTGCTCCTTGGTGTTTACCCAAAGGTGTTGAAAACTTATGTCCAAACAAAACCTGCACATGATGTTTATAAAAGATTTATTCATAATTGCCCAAACTTGGAAGCAACCCAGGTTTCCCCCAGAAGGAGAATAGATAGATAACCTGTGGTACAGGCAGACTGTTATTCACCACTAAAAAGAAAGGAGCCTTCATGCCATGGAAATACATGGAGGAACTTTAAATACATATTTAGTTTTCTTGAAAATATTTGAAAAGGCCACACACTGTGTGATTCCAACTATATGACATTCTGGAAAAGGCAAAATTATGGATATACCGAAAAGGATCAGTGGTTGCCAGGGGTTGGCAGGGGGAGTGGGGGCATGCATGGGTGAAACACATGCATTTTAAGGCATTGAAACTACTCATGATAGTTTAGTGGTGGATACATGTTACATGTTATTACACATTTGTCCAAACCCATAGAAGAATATATAACACCAAGAGTGAATCCTAATGTAAAGTGGGGACTTTGGGTGATAATGACCCGTGAAAGCAGGTTCATCAGTTGTAACAAATGTAGCATTGTGGTAAGGGGTGTTGATAATGGGGAGGCTGTGCTAGTGTGGGGACAGAGTGGGTAGGGAAATCTCTGTCTCTTCCTCTCAGTTTTGCTATGAACCTAAAACTGCTCTAAAAAAAAAAAAAAACCTTTTTTTTTTTTTTTTTTTTTTGCCACACCTGTGGCATGTGGAAGTTCCCAGGTTGGGGATCAAACCTTTGCCACAGTGACGACACTGGATCCTTGACCACAAGGGAACTCCTAAAAAACCAAAGTTTTAATAACTTTTTTAAAAAAATCAAGTTTTGTAAAAACAACAAAAATAAAGATACTAAAAAGCATGATTAAATCAAAAGTTGCAAGAAAAACTTGCAAATAAAAATTGCATGTAGAGTTCCCTTTATGGCTCAGCAGTTCATGAATCTGACTAGTATTCATGAGGATGCAGATTTGATCCCTGCCCTTGCCCAGTGGGTTAAGGATCCGGCATTGCCATGAGCTGTGGTGTAGGTCGCAGATGCAGCTCGGATCCTGAGTTGCTGTGGCTGTGGTGTAGGCTGGCAGCTACAGCTCCAATTCAACCCCTAGCCTGGGAACTTCCACATGCTGAAAGTGCAGCCCTAAAAAGCAAAAAAGGGAAAAAAAAAAATTGCACCACAGTCTGACCAAAGTCTGTAGTTTAGTTTACTTATTAATATTATACCAAGGATAATGCCTTAGTTCTGACCAATGTAGCACAGCTACATAAGATGTTAGGATTAAAAGAAGCTGAATGAAGTGTAGACAGAAGTGCTCTGTGGCTATCTCTGCAACCTCTCTGCACAATCTTAATTCCAAAATAAAAAAGGCCAAAAAAAAAAAAAATCTATATATAGCTTCCTTGTTCTACAGTTTATCTCCGTAAAAGATGAGTCATTGCTTAGGATGAATTTTCTTCCAAAAGCCCTTACTGCAATGAGTCAAGTAAGTCAGTTGCTCGGGGCGCGTATGTGGACAGGACAGGCCTGGGTTCCAGGTCTGGCGCTGTTATTTACTGGCTGTGCGACTTGGGGCAGCTTTACTTAACTTCTGTCTCTGTTTACTTCACCTATAAAATGAGTACACTAATGCTCGCCTATTACAAAATAATCCGCAGTGCTTTGCATTTTGCCTGACACATGGGCTGTGCTCAATAAATGTGACAGTTAGTGGTATTGATTGATATCTGTATATCACGTGTGTGTGTGTGAGTGAGTGTGTGTGTGTGTGTGTGTGTCAGAATTTAACCTCTCCACAAGCAGAGCTGCCTACACAGCCCTCAGCATATCTGATGACTGCGCCAGATGAAATGCTAGACTTGTTTTGCTCTGCTTGGGGTTCACAAACAGAAGACTCGTTCCAGCCTTCTCTCAGAAATAGGATTTTCAACTCAGCCACTCTTTTATATTAAAGTAAGCACCATGACCAGATGGTCCCTGCTCTGGAGTTCCAGAATGACATTAAAAATGAGTGGGCAGAGGGACTTTATTAGTCATTTGTTGGCTTCATAGCAGCCATTTCCATGAAATTATAGGACAATGACAAAATTAAAGCAGCTTAGGCTGGGCTTTGGAAAGCTGGTCTCTGTGTCTACAAATACTCACAGGTCAGGAATGTAGAACAGGGGCAATAAACTAAAGAATTACTGCCTGCCGATCCCAGTTCCTTTTGACTGAGAAGCCAAGAGCTCTCCAGAGCTAGGCCCTGAGGAAAATAGTCTAATGACAGGAAATACTACCCTGCTGAAGGAGGCCGGCAACACCTCGGCTTCTGGGTAGCATTACATCACCAAGGAAAGCTGCTGGAACCTGCCCGTGAACAGGAGCTAATAGGTGGGGAGAGACTGGCGTCCAGCCCGGGACCTGAAGCCAACCCATCCAGGCAGCCGCTTCTGTTCAAGGCTTCCCCAGCGGGCCAGGCCCCCGCTTTGCCCCTGGTCGCCTTGGACCCTCCCTCCTCTCTGCCCTACCATTCCTCTGTGAAGCTACCTTCTCACTCCTTGCATCCACCTCCTCCAGCCCACCTCCCAGCTCAGGATCTCGGAAGCCAATGCTGGACACTGGGGAACAAACACATATGGAGCTGAGAGGCTCAAAACCTGAGCTCTGGTCCCAACTTCCCCCCACTTGCTTAGGCACAAAAAGAGACTAAGCACCTCCCACAGTCGCAGGGTTCTCACGTCGAATAGCTTCCTCTGCGTTAAAAACAACAGCAACAAATTCCTCCCTTGGTCTCCAGTGTCCACGTGGGATTGTTGGGAGGTTTACATGAAACGTGTCAGTATCTAGTACCTTGTAGGCACTCAGTTGACACTAATTACCATCCCCTTATTATTCATCGGAGAACTTCAGGAAGACACCCAGGGATTAGTAGCATAATTTCCACTGTCATTGGCCTAAATTTTGGCCTTGCTCCTAGCACATGAAAAGTAAAATGTCATGGAATTTCAAGAACCCTTGCCTTTTGAGATTTTGAAAGCCAAGTGAGTATCAAACTTGAGTTGTCAGCTCTCTCTGAGCTCAAAATCAGAGATTTTGATGGTTACACCAAAGATGTATAGGAAGTAATTTGAGAATTAAATGACCTTGTTTCTTAACACCCGTAGGATATTTGCTTGAAGAAATTAGCCTACCCTTTCCACTTGCAGTTTTACTCGAAATCATTGAAAAGAGAAGAGTGAATGAGTCTTTGTCTAGATCTTGTGTCTTCTTAAAAGCTTTTTATAAATATCTTCAAAATACTTCTTTTACCAAAGAAAAGACATAGAGGTGATTTGGGTCTATTTTTCCCAAATATTATCCACTTCCTTAGCAGCTCCTAGAATTTCTAATGTGATAGAAAGTCTGCTTTTGTATTTTCTGGAGAAGGACAGGAAAATAGAAACCACTTACGAGTGACGAAAAGGTTGTCTTAACTTTTCAGATTGCCTTTCCTTTGAAATCTCAGGTTTGATTCCTACGTGCCTTTGGTTCCCGAGCAGACAAGGGTCAGTCAGCTGCTTTGTTTCACCTGGACAGCATGTTAGTGGCATTGGGGTAACTGTCATTTTTGGTACAATAATTTCATCCTGCAGCTCATACCTGTGTGCAGGCCTCAGATTTCTGAAGCCAATAATAATTGATCGAATGTTAACTAGCCTTATTGTGATGATCATTTTGCAGTTTTCATAAATATCGAATCATTATGTTGAATACCTGAAAGTAACGTAATGCTGTATGTCAGCTATACTTCCGTCTAAGGAGGCCTGCCAGCCTGGGTGGTGGAAGTGGTAGTCCTTTGAGCCTGCTGCTCTCTCACTACTGCTTCATCTTCCCAGCTCCCCCCAACCCCCCGCCCCATCCCGCCCCCCGATGGCGGGAGCGGCCTGGCTGTGGATGGTCAGATAGCTTCGACCTCCCGCCGCCCATCCCTGGCCCCAACTGGCACAGAGCAGATGGCGTTGGCAGCAGCAGCAGGTGAGGAGGAAGATGGCAGGATGGCTGCTGGCCTGTGGCACGGGGTATACCAAACTAGGTTATGCTGGAAACACAGAACCACAGTTTATCATCCCTTCCTGCATTGCTATTTAGGAGTCAGAAAAGTGGGTGATCCCGCTCAAAGGAGGGTGATGAAAGGTGTTGATGACCTACCCTTCTTCACGGGTGAGGAAGCAATAGAAAAACCTGCACATGCAACACAGTGGCCAATCCCCCATGGTGTAGTTGAAGATGGGGACTTGATGGAAAAGTTTATGGAGCAAGTGATCTTTAAACATTTAAGGGCAGAACCTGAAGACCATTATTTTCTTTTGACTGAACCTCCAGTGAATACTCCAGAAAACAGGGAATATACTGCTGAAATAGTGTTTGAGTCCTTCGGTGTTCCAGGCTTATCCATCGCTGTACAGGCTGTTCTTGCCTTAGCTCCAGACAAGTAGGAGAGCAGATGTTGACTGGTACGGGAATAGGCAGTGGAGACAGCGTCTCTCATGTCATCCCAATGGCTGAAGGATGTGGGACTGGCAGCTGTATGAAGCACATTCCAATCGCAGGGCAAGATATTTTATTCAGCAGTTGCTGAGAGACCGAGAAGTAGGAATTCTTCCAGAGCCATCCTTGGAAACTGCTAAGGCAGGAAAGGAGCGCTCTAGTTATGTCTGCCCAGATTTAGTAAAAGAATTTAACAGGTATGACACAGACGGATCGAAGTGGATTAAACAGCATCCTGGAATCAATGCTGTCTCAAAGAAAGACTTTCCCATTGATGTTGGATGTGAGAGATTCTTGGGACCTGAATTTTTTTTTCATCCGCTTCGCTACTCCAGTCTTTACTCAGCCGGTCTCAGAAGGTGTAGATGAAGTGACTCAGAATTGACCTGCTGATGTCAGACGTCTGCTCTACGAGAACATCGTCCTCTCTGGAGGGTCAACCATGTTCAGGGATTTCGGACGACGCTCGCAAAGAAATTGGAGAAGAACTGCAGACGCCGGGCTGGAATGAAGTGGGGAATTGAGTGGTGGTAGATGGAAGCCAAAACCTGTTGATGTGCAGGTCATGACATACCACGTGCAGCAATATGCAGTTTGGTTGGGAGGATCCGTGTTTGTTTCCACACTTGGATTCTACCAAGTGTGCCACACCAAAAAGGATTGTGAAGACACTGGACCTAGCATTTGTCGTCACAGTCCAGTGTTTGGAGTCAGTCCGTAAAATTGGCTTCATAGTTACTGGGGTTAGGAGGG
Source organism: Phacochoerus africanus (assembly GCF_016906955.1). Taxonomy (NCBI): domain Eukaryota; kingdom Metazoa; phylum Chordata; class Mammalia; order Artiodactyla; family Suidae; genus Phacochoerus; species Phacochoerus africanus. Next base: position 94,435,487 of record NC_062550.1, read on the forward strand.
TAGGGAAGAAATAATCTTGCTGAATACCTGTTTTGTCTGGATGGCTGGTTTTGAGGTTTTAAGCCTGACTTGAAATAAAAAGACCAAACCTAAGTATACAGGAATATTTTAATAAGTTTATCAACATGCGAATATAGAGGAGAGCCAAAATGATGAAGTGTTTTTCTTTAGACTGAATATTTGAATCTTATGTGTAATGAAAAAAAGTGGGTTTCAGTTCTTTCTGTGCCCTGGTATTTTGCATATTACTGAATGATCCAAGATCTGATGGGACTTATCAGTAGGTAGATAGCTCCATGATGCTCGAATGGTACACTTTGAAGTATGCAGTGCAAGAGCATGTTTATATTCCATACATTCTATACTTTAAGGAAACAAGTCAAAGAAAAACTAGTATTTCAGGGACAAAAAGTGACCAAATAAAGAACAGATATAAAAAAGAGCCTCTGACACTTGGCAGACACACAAACTCACGGGATTCCAGTTATTACCAAGTGTTTCCACCCTCCTGTGCCCAACAATGGTTTTCTTTGCAAGTGCTTTTGGAACTATGAAGCTAGTATCTTGGATTAACTGATGCCTGCTAGTGCTTTCTGATTACTTGCATTCTGTTTTTTGCTTTAAGGAAAAGTAAAGACAAGACTGTCGGACCAGTAAAAAAATATATAAATAAATAAATTAAATAAATAAAAATTATAATATCGTTTTTCCTTTACCTGATATTGTTCTGTCGTCTCTATTATAGAATAAATTCTATTTTAATGTGCTTACTTTAAAAATTTTTGTTAGGAATTCCCATTGTGGCTAGTGGTTAACGAATCTGACTAGGAACCATGAAGTTGCGGGTTCGATCCCTGGCCTTACTCAGTGGGTTAAGGATCTGGTGTGGTGTAGGTTGTAGATGCGGCTCAGATCTGACATTGCTGTGGCTGTGGTGTAGGCCAGCGGCTACAGCTCTGATTTGATCCCTAGCCTGGGAACTTCCATATGCCACAGGAGCAGCCATAGAAGGGGTAAAAAGACAAAAAACAAAACAAAACAAAACAAAACAAAACACCTTTTGTTAGGAGTTCTCTTGAGACACGTGGGTTAAGGACCCAGCATTGTCACTGCAATGACTTGGGTCACTGCTGTGGTGCAGGTTCGATCCCTGCGTCAGGAAATTCCAAAGTCCCCTGGCACAGCCGAGAAAAAAGAATTAAAAAAAAAAAAAGATTTGTTAGAGTGATGATTAGATTTTGAATGAGGAATAAACGTTAAAATTATTTTATTTTATTTTTATTTATTTTTGTCTTTTTGCCTTTTCTAGGGCCACTCCCTTGGCATATGGAGGTTCCCAGGATAGGGGTCTAATCGGAACTGTAGCTGCCAGCCTACACCAGAGCCACAGCAACGCGGGATCCGAGCCGCGTCTGCAACCCACACCACAGCTCACGGCAACGCCGGATCCTTAACCCACTGAGCAAGGCCAGGGATCAAACCTGCAACCTCATGGTTCCTAGTCGGATTCGTTAACCCCTGCGCCACGACGGGAACTCCTAAACATTAAAGTTTTAAAAAATTGGGAGGAGTGATAATGAAAGGCAGCAGGTAAGAGTTAAATTCAGTGTATGGTAAAATGAAAATTGTTTTTGGATGAAGATAAAGAGAAGAAAGCCATAAAAACCAAAGTAGAATAAGTAATTATAACACCGGGGAGGCAGGATAGTATAGTGGTTGGGAACATAGATGCCCTTCGTTCTCAATGCATATCGACCCATATTAGCTGTGTGATTTTAAAGAAATTACTTAACCTCTCTCTGTCTTAATTTTGTTACCTATACCAGAGATGGCATGCTAATGGTATCTATTAAGGTTGCTAAAAGGAGTAAATGAGTTAGTGTCTGTCACATAGTAGCATCATGTAAATCTTTGTTAAACCAAGAAAAGTAATAACGGCCTAGTAGAGACATGACACAATGCCTTTGTCAAAACCCATAGAAATTTACAGTACAAAGAGTAAACCTTAATGTGTACATGTTTTAAAAAAAAATCATTCTGGAGGATGTGTGGATGCAGAATATGAGAAAACAATCTAGCTTATGACTAATGTATGAAGCAAGCTCACTTGAAGGTTGGGGTTGCAGGGAAGATTCTAACCTAAGTAACTCTGGAAATGAGTGGCGTCTATAAGATTAAAGCCAAAAGAAACTGTATTCTAGATGATACAGTTAGATATTGGTTAGAGACTCTGCTAACACTATATATGTGCACAGGAATGGAGCAATTACATCCATGAAGGGCAGGTGTTGGGGGCCAGATTTCTCACTGTTGAAGTGGAAGGTTACAGAAAAGCAAGGGGAGGAGGCAAGAATGGTCCATGCAGTAACAGGCTGAGTTGAAGATACCAGAGTGAATTCATGTTTAGCTTCATATAGATCGTTACACATACGGAAATATTTATAGATGTGTGTCCGTACATGAACTAGTGTGAACATGAAAAATCTTCTTACTCTGTCGGCTGAGAGGGCCCAGAAACACCACCATTCTGTTGTTCACACAAATCTCGGTCTCCAATACTATTCTGTGACCAAAGGAACCAGGGTTCCTTGGAGAAATGGCTGATTCTAGGACTGAGACAGGAAGTATACAAGCAGAGCTTGGAGCATCTTGTAGCACCAGACAGTCAAGCCCCCCCCGCCCAAAAAAAGCAAAGCAAGACAGAAAACAAACAAAAAACCTCCCACATCCAAAAACATTACATCAATGGGAGTGTGTCGAAGGGACACAAGAGTCAATTGAAATAGCTGCCAGTGACCAAAGTTGGAATAATATGAGTGATAAAATTAGGTGATACTGAATTATAACACAAAATATAAAATAAATTTCCATGAGTCCATATTGATATAAAGGATGGAGTAGACAAATAAATAGCCAGGGGGGAGGAAAGAAAAGAAATAGACAAATCTCCCGTGTGTATTTCCCAATAATATGTTTAGATAGCCCACCCTCAGGGGAGTGGAGGAGTTCCTGTTGTGGCTCAGTGGGTTAAGAACTCAGCTAGTATCCATGAGGACCTGGCTTCCATCCATGGCCTTGCTCAGTGGGTTAAGGATTGGGCATTGCCATGAGCTGTGGTGTAGGTTGCAGATGCAACTAGGATGCCATGTTGCTGTGGCTGTGGCATAGGCCGGCAGCTGCAGCTCTGATTCGACCCCTAACCTGGGAACTTTCATACACTGCAGGCGTGGCCCTAAAACGAAAAAAGGTGTGTGTGTGGGGGGAGTGGAACCACACTCCTTAAGTGTGGACAATGCATGTTGATACCTTTCAAATGAGTACAGTTTGGAAAGGGGGGGGGGGAAGAATAATTTTATAGTGGGGAAAAAATTGGCAAAATTTATCCTAGCTACATAACCAAGGTTAAAATCAACAGTAATAAACCATGTTGATGGCAGATACTCTTGATATGATGTGATGAAAACGGCACTTAACCTCCGCGTTCTTCCTTCCCAGAACACGTAATCCCAGTATAATCAGGAGAAAAACATCAGACACATCCCACTTGAGGGACATCCTGCAAAATATCTGCCCAGTACTTTCCCAAACTGTCAAGGTCATCAAAATTAAGGAAACTCTGGGAAACTGTCACAGCCAAGAGTAGCCTAATGAGACATGAAGAGTGAATTTAATGTGATATCCTGGATGGGATCCAGGAACAGGAAAAGGTCATTAAGTAAAAACTAAGAAAAGCTGAGTGAGGTAATGACCTTAAATAATAATAGTGTCTCAACACGGGTTCATTAATTGCAACAAATGTACCATAAAATATACCGTACAAATGTAAGATGCTAATAGGAGAAACTGAGCTGGGGTGTATACAAACTCGGTGTTATCTTCACAATTTTTCTAGAAATCTAAACCTGTGAGAAAAGGTTTACTTGGCCGTACACCTGAAACTAATACAACATTGTGAATCAACTGTACTCCAATAAAATTAAATTAAAAAAAGAAAAAGCTTACGGAAAAACATAATAAATGGTTAAAATTTATGAAGCACTTGTGATGTGGTAGACACTTTTTAATGCATTACTTTAATAATGCCTAAATAACTGGTATCAGAAAAACTGCCACTTAGCATGACTCCACCAAAAGTAGGATCTTAAATTTCATAGTGAGTACTGAAAAAAAATAGGTTCGATTGGGATGTCTATTTCGAAAAAGAACATAGAATTATGAAACTAATTTTATTAAAATATACATTTAAAAATTATGCATGTTTATATGGTAATTCTTAGACTTAACAAGGAACAAATCAACTTGGGTTTGTTTTGGTGTAATTTTTGCAACCAAAATATATGATGTCATGAAACGGCATCTTTTTCGTTGAAGTATGATCTTAAAAAGGACATTTTTATAAAAAATATGTTATGACTTGCTTAATTTTCCCAATATCTCTCTTAATTCTCTGATGTTCAAGTCATTCTCTAAAAACCTATCCTGTTACCATCCTTGTTCCCCATGAAGTCCAGCCAGACCCCCCCCCCCCCCGCCCAACTTAAGAATTATTCTTCCCTGCCTTTGACTTCCAGGATCTTTTGGGTATTAGGATGAGTTGTCTAAATGCCTTTCCTTTCCAGAAAGTGATACTAAGGTCTGCAGGAGCGTCTGAGTGAGCTTTTTGTCCTCTGCAGCCCCTAAAATGGGGCCTTATATTCAGTCAACTCCGTTTCCCCATTTATAAGCTGGAGGAGCATAACAAAGCTTGAAATTCCTACTTCACAGGATTATTATGAGAACTCACGAGACTGACCTTCTCCCCAGGCCATTGGCATCTTCCTAATCTTCTCTGGGGATGCCAATCCCTCTGCTTCCTAAACCACAGCAGGGAGAGGGAGTTTAGAGCTTGATCGCTTTGCAATAGAGCGGGTTTGTCAGTACATTTCAACCCGCATGGTAACTCCAATCCATTGACCTCCTACCTCTGAGGTGCAGTGTCAACAACAGTTCTGAGACCATGTCCCGGACCCGCGGAGGAGACTGCGGTGAGGGGCTAGAAATGTCTACCAGGACCAGAAGTGGGAACTGGTAATGTGCGATCTCCCATCTCAAAATCCGGCCACCAGCAGTTACGCAGCTCCAGTCTGCGCACGCTGCGTCTCACATCCAGAACTGGAACCGACGGCCCCTCCCCTTGAACCGGGGCTCGCCTTGCAACGTGTTTTGGCAAATAAAATTCGGGAGGCGTGAGGCGGGACTTCTGCAGCTACGCCTTGAAAGGGACGCGCCGTTTCTGCTTCCTCTCTTTTAGAGACCAGACGCCGTCTAAGAAGTCTGACCACGCTGAGGCCACCATGCTGTAAGGAAGCCCAAGAGAGCCGGGCTTCCTGTGGCGAGAGAGGGGCTGTGTGGAAGTTCACAGAGGTGCCTAGCATGTGAGTGACGTCTTATTGAACCTTCAGGCCCCCTGAAGGCAAGTGAATGACTCTAGGTGACATTATGTGGAGCTGAAAGGCCAGCCAGCTGCTCCCTGCCAAAACTTCTGGCCCACGGAACCATCAAAAAGAGCAACTCGTTTTAAGCCCTTAGGGATGTTGTTTATTATACAGCAATAGATAACCGAACGTAGTTTAGACAAGAGTCTTGCCATTTTTTTTTAATTAAAGGATACTGGTTAGCCTATTCCAGGTAAATCTATTTCAACTGCTTGGGGATGAGTATATTTTTAAAACTCTCTGTCAGACTCTCCTATAGAACTAGGGTTCAGAATCATGGTCTAGGTAGCATCATAAGTGGATGCATGGAGTTAGAAAGTCAAACGGAGCAGAAACAGAGGGATAAGTGTTTTGGAAGTCATTAACACCTGGAATTATCCAGATAAACAAAATAAAACAAAACCTCCGTCTTAGTCATCAACAACTTGCCACGTGAGGTGAGGCTAGCTGCAGCGGGGCAGGTAGAGAACCTGGAAATCAGAGATCAATGCGTAAACCAGAGGACAAAAGGACATCTCTCTTGGGCTTTCTTGCTGAGCAAAGTCATGTTTTTTCTGTGTTTTCGTCTCAGTCTTTTCTGGGTGTCTGTACTCAAGGACACTGGCCTGGAGTTGGGTGACGAAGGTCTGCAGTTCATGCCTGTTAATATCCCAGGCTACGTTGACGGTGTGTTCGTGGATCATTAGAGCCTTATCCCCAAATTCAGGCCCAGTATTACCTGAGGCGCAGCATAATTAGCCATACAAACAAGATAGAAGATAGGTAGGTACATACGTAGGTAGGGAGAGAGAGAGAGAGAGGGAAACATATTTTTTTGGCCAATATTTTCAGGATTGTGCCTCACATCCCACTTTCAGCTGGAGTTTGGATAACAAAAAGCTTTGGCAGTCTGATGAAAACAGGAGAGGCAGGAGTGTAAGCCCCTGAGATGTGTGGAGTGCTGTTAGATATGTTTGTATTACACTGGAAAATCATTAAGGAAATAGGTATGCCAAGCCACACCATCAATTTCGAGATATTGACTCTAACAGAGATGTCAATATTCTAGTCACATCAGCAGAGTTTAACCTCAGCTAATGTCTACTGACATGTGACACTGTGCCTGCCCTTAAAACCATTTATGTCTTTGCTTTAGGCAAAATGCATTCTGTCTCTATTGATATATAATTATCAAGTGCTTGAATCTAAAACTGTAGACTTGGCAGAAAGAAAGCAAGAGAAAGAAAGTGCTGGTTTTCATTGGAGGCATGTCTGCCTTTGAAGCGTCGTATTTCAGAAGCTGACATAAGAGTCTCCAGTGGTTTTGATTATAATCGTTGCTATGTGGTCCTGGCGCTTTGCAGGGCACCGCGCAGAAGACCACATGGGCGATTGGCTGAATAGCGCTGATTAGTGAATGAATTTGACAGAGAAAAGCCTAGAGGTCTTTCAGCCCCCCAGCCACTTTCCAGGAGGGGGAAGACATCCTCTGGGCCGGGCCCATTCAGTCTTTGGATGTGTTAATATGAAATGCTTTCATCGCTCCAATTTCCACTCATGTGGATTTTTCCTGGCTCCAGCTCAGTGACCTGATTCTCTCATTTTCCCCCCTCTGAGAACATACTTTTTCTTAAGTTATTTTTTCTCTGAAATCCACACCACTTCCCCTCCCCTTCCCTTTTGATTTCTCATTCAGCCTGGAAACTACCTCACCAGTGGTAATTAGCCTGAATACTTGAGGGAGGGAGGCGCGCTCTCCTCAGGAAATAGCCAGAAGAAAGCTGGATTCCTTCTTCTAAGAGCCAGGAAGAGAAACCCAGGCCCCTGTAAGCTGATTACATCTTTCTTTGCTTTTTCATCTATTGTGAAGCACCACTCTCTGATGAGGGACTCTTCTTTCTGTGGTTTTATAACCTTAATTGATCCATACCACCCACTCTCAGCTTGTTGGGCTAGATAGACTTGCCAGGATACTTTCCCTGACCAAGGAAAGAGCAGAAATATACAAGTGTTAAGTGCAAATTAGCAGCTTTCTAGTTGTTTCTATCTCAGTCTCTTGTGTGTGTCTGTTCCATGTGAAGCTTGCCTGGAGTTGGGTGACAGAGGTCTGCATTTCATTCCCATTATAATGTCGTCTGGAGCTCATTCTGCAGCGTGTTAGTGGATCCATTAGAGCCATATAAATAGTATTTCTGTGGGGAAAAAAAAAGGTCTTTTTTTCACAAGTCAATTTGTCATTTTTTAAATCATAATAGCTAGGATTCATGCATGTTGTGCTCTGTTCCACTTTTTAATTATATTCTCTTGAAGAGATACTACAGTAACCCTGAAAGTAGTTACCAATACCTCCATTTTATAGATGAAGAGTCTTAAGCGTAGAGTTAAGTAAGTATACAATAATTTTCCCAAGGGGGCACAGTTAGTTAGTGTCAGGCCTGACATTAAAACCCAGGACTTTAGCTCCAAGCCTTTATATTAATTACAATGTTCAACTGCTTTTCACAAACGTGCAGGGCCAGATTGAAAACTGCTCGAGAGAGAGAGGAAGAGGAATTAAAAAAAAAAAAAAGTAAAGAAAGGAAAAGAAATGGAGAAGTTCTCTATTTGAGCAGAGCATGGGGGTGAGAGAGAGAGAGAATGAAAGGACGGCTATTCAGAGCCCTTTAAACCTAGAGGAGGGCAGGGCATAGCATCCTGGTTTACAGAAAGCTAATTGAATATGAGAAAGCATGTTATCTAGGTGCCCAGTTTCCAAGAGTGGATACAGTCAATGGCATGTTTAAAAACCACTTGTTGGAGTTCCCATTGTGGCTCAGTGGGTTATAAGCCTGACTAATATCCATGAGGATCTGGGTTCGATCCCTGGCCTCACTCAGTGGGTTAGGGATCCGGCATTGCCAATGAGCTATGGTGTAGGTTACAGACTTGGCTCGGATCCTGCATTGCTATGGCTGTGGTGCAGGCCAGCAGCTGCAGTGGATTCAACTTCCTGGGAACTTTCATATGCTGCAGGTGTGGCTCGACAAAGCAAAAAATGAAAATATAAATAAGTAAATAAGTAAAAAAATAAAGTTGTCGAATTTGATGCAAACTCTACCTAGCTCTAATAAACAAGAAGTCCCTGAGCAGACATGCAGCCCTCTTTATCAGTTGGTGGGCATTATTAGAGTTCCCTGGTGGCCTAGCAATTAAGGATTTGGCATTGTCATTGCTGTGGGTCACGGCGGTGGTGTGGGTTCCATCCACAGATTCCTGATCTGGGGAACTTCTGCACGTCACAGGCATGGCCAAAAAAAAAAAAACAAAAATTGGTGGTCATTTTTGATTGGGAAAAGACATTGACTTCTTTTTAATAAAAAAGCATAAAATTTTAATATACTTAACATGAAATTTCATAAACTTTCTCTTGACTCTCTAATAAGTAGAAAAACGAGAAGAAATATAAAGACAAGCCTACTTCGTCATGTTTGCACATTCCCCACTGCATGCTCAGACCATATTATTTCATTCCTTTTTATGTATTTTTCAAATTCAAAAATGAATATCCATGTAAGTATAATCATTAGATACTGATGTTAAAATCTCTGTTGGTTTGTATTAGTTTATCAAAATCAATGATGATAACGGGCATTTGTGCTACGATTGCTTTATCGATAGACACTCTCATTAGATCGAAGACTCCTGATTGCATAGCCTGTTCAGCTGACACCAAGAGTCCCGGGAACCTGCTCCCTGACCTGCATAAGGTAATTATTTTGCGCGCCTGAAAGATGTTCACAGTTGCAACCTCTTGGCTTTACCATTGACGAAGCTCCGGATATTTTCCAGAGCTGAGTTTCCAGAGCAGCCACAGCTGAGAGTTGGCTGGCCGGCTGGAACAGAATCCCTAAGCGGTCCGCGCATGAAATCACAGGAGACCGTGGTCCCTGGTCAACAGATACTCAGCAACCTATGGGGAATGTAATTTCATTTTACCTTTGAAGTTTGTGTCAGGAAGATCATTCGCTTTTGTGACCATGGCACTGAGACATTTTGTAATTTCCCATAGCTTAAGGGCTTTTCATGCTGCATTAAGTATCTACGGTGTTTAAATAGCATTACAGCCTATTAAATCCACGACCCACTAAATAGGAAGCTCGCCGAACACAAAAGAGTAATTCACAAGAACAGTTTTCTATAAGGTTATTTCTCTAAGATAGAAGAAAAAAGTTTTTGTTTTTCGGTTTTTATAAAAAAAGAGAAGGAATTTGAGGCCTTGGGCCATTGATAAGTGGAATAGAAAGGGGAAAAAATTTCAACTACTTCTACCTAATTTCCTCTGTCACATATTTTTGGCTTCTTAGAGCAGATGTGTCTGTGGCATTACATAGGCGAGGCATGAGAAGTCCTTGCCTTAGAATTCATGGTTTCTTATTTTCCATGCTGAAGTTTGACCACACCTGTGTATCCAATACCCAGAGAGAACCCTTCTCATTGCAATAAAAATAGCTTCAACCAGGGGCTGCTCTAGTTTTGCTTGGCTTTGGTCTTATGAAATGACTCACCTAACACTTTTAAAAACTTTTTCACATATTGAATAAATAAAATGTAACTGAATTACGAATTCGAAGTAACCAACTGCACTGACTCCCACTTGGAGGTAGAAGGATTGCAAAATGTTATGCTCTGAAATGAAGCTACTTTTTTATTTTTAATGGAGCCTTGGAAAAAAAATCACCATTTGATTTCTGGACACGGTGTTTCAGACTTTAGTGTTAATTTTATTAAGCAGTGCAGTCGGAAAGTCACTGGAATCATCACATAATAATTTGTGCTTTTGGACCTTAATGGTCATGGCGATAAGAACTCAGTGCTCAAATAATTATCCCAACAAATAGAGAATTAATCAACCCAATGTCATCCAGACCCTAAAGTAACTCACTATAATGATTCTCATTTTTAAAAATGTAATCTTCCAAAAAAAATAATAAAGGAATAGGGAACTAGGAATTGGGGGGCTTCCTACGAAAAGGGTGAGTTGGTAACTTTGGACACTTGAAAGGAGGTAGAGAGACACCTTTAATTGAATCTTATACTAAGTACACACCATCTACAGGATGAAAGTACATTTCCTTATTTTGATAGAGCTTCATTCTCCCCTTTAGTGAAATTGAATTCGTTGTACCAAGGGATCTCATCTCATGCTATGGAGAATAATTTATGTATAATTTAAAAACAAAAGTAATATAGTGTTCAGAGAATAAACTCAAATATCTACAAATACTATACAATAATATCTAGTGCCTATCACCATCCCTTTTTAAATACTGCTTATTAGTGTTGCTTTTTCTAGTCTAAATATTATATTCATTTACATGAAAGATTTCTTTCTTAGATTATAATTTCACGTTCATTTGTCAAGCATGTAATGAGTTCTTATTTGTGCTGTATAGAGGGTGATGGATATGGCTCAGCATTCAAATTGCTCATGGAATAGTTGAAAAAATAGAAATATAAGCCAAGGGTTCCCACTGTGGCTCCACAGGTTAAGAACCTGACTAGTATCCATGAAGATGTGGGTTCGATCCCTGGCCTCACTTAGTGGGTTAAGGATCTGGCATTGCTGCAAGCTGCAGAGTAGGTTGCAGATGCAGCTTGGATCCCACATTACTGTGGCTGTGGGGTAGGCTGGCAGCTGTAGTTCCGATTCAACCCCTAGCCTGGGAACTTCCATGTAGCGCAGGTGCGGCCCTAAAAAGACACACATGTGCATATGCGCATACACACACACACACACACACACACACAGAAATATAAGCCAAAAATTGTGAAAAGTGTTATAACACAGTACCAAGTATTATGCGGTTCCAGGGAAAGAAAGGTACTATTTGGGCCTCTCCCACTCTGTTATATACACACCTTACAGGCTTTCATCCTCACCGCTCCTCAGACTGTTTTTATCCAGGTCCGCAATGGCTCCCATGTTGCTAAATCTGGGTCACGTCTTAGTCCCCATCTTGCTCAATATGTCAGCAGTATTTCACACAGTGGTTCATTTCCTCCTTCTCAAAAGACTTTCTTCACTTGACTCCCAAGAGGCCACTCTTGCTTCACTTCCTGTCTCATGGTCACTCCTTTTAAGTCTTCTGTGTTGGCTCTTCTTTATCTTCCCAAGTTCTGAACATCAGGACCCAGTCCCTGAACTCTGAGCTCCTCTCCTCTCTCCCGAAGTAATCCTGCCGCATTGCAGGGCTGTACATATCAGCTATTGCCCATAACCCCCCACTACCTATCTCTGCCTGTGATTTTTCCACTGAACTCCAAAGCTTTTATCCAACAGCCTACCTAACATTTCCACTCGACAGGTCCAATAAGCATCTCACACAGAAGATGATGAAACTTTTTTTTGGTTATTCCCACCCCCCACCACCGTCTTTTCCATCTTCATGGATGGAAACTTCATTCTACCAGTTGCTCAGGTCAGAATTCTTGGCATTATCCTTGACTGTTTGCTTCACATTCTACCTTTAAGCTTTGCCTTCAAAATATATTCAGAATCTGACACCTCTTAACACTTCCCCTCTTGTCACGCTCTTCAACATCTGTCAACTGGATAATTGCAACAGCCTCTTACCGGGTCTTTCTGCTTTTATTCTTCCTCCCTAACTCTATCCTACACATGGCTATCAGAGTGATCTTATTAAAACACAAGGTAGATTACTTCACTTTTCCATCCTCTACCCTTCAATGATTTCCAACCTTATTCTGAAAAAAATGTAAGTCCTTTCCATGGCCCATGAGGCTCTAAAAAATCTTGCCCCATAGCTACCTCTCAGATCTCATCCCCCACCTTAATCACACTGTGGCCTCCTGTCACTTCTCACAATATACCAGGAAGCTCTGCTTTGGGCACTTGGCACAGGCAGTTCCCTCTGCCTGAAATGCTTCTCCTGCCACCACCACGCCACATAGACTGAATTCATGCTTTATTTTCATCTCTGCTCTCTTATTACTTCATCCAAGTGGCCTTCCTCAACCACTGTTTAAAATAATATTCTCACTTACCTGCCTTTTTTTTCTTTACCTAGTTCCACCTGGCATGTATGCTATTATTTGCTACTTATTGATTGTTTATTTGCTTCCGCTAGGATCTAAATTCTACCATGGTTAAAAAAAAAAAAAAAAGTCTTTTTTTCACTGTTTCATCTCTAGATCTTAGGACAATATCTGGCATCTGACAGCCTTCCAATACATAATGAATTTTAATGAATTAATATATTTGAGCTGAGAGAAAAGGACAAAAGACCCCAGGCAGAAGAAACCAGCACCTACAAAGGAATAAATTTGGTCTGTTGAAAACAGGAGCGAGCAGACTTATAGCCTAGCGACTAAATCTAGGCTGCCACTTGTTTTTTTGTAGTAAAGTTTTATTGAAATATAGCCTGGCTCATTCATTTACACTACTGTTTATGAATGCTTTCATTCTACCACAGCAGAGTTGAGTAGTTATGAAAAGACCTTACGGCCTGCAACCCTGAACAATTTACTCTGTGGCTTTTTACAGGAAAAGTTTGCCAACCCTTGGTCTGAAGGGTGGCATGCATGGCGGACATGCTGGGAAGATGGGAAGAGTTGGTGAGGGCAAGCTGGAATGGGTTTATGTGAGTTTGGAAGTCACATGTAAGTCAAGAGAGAGTGAGACAATGGGTGCTTTTAGGCAAGGGAGTCCCTAAAAGGCAGGAACTCTGTAATGTACCTTGCGTCCAAAAGAGTGCTTTCTGTTTAAACCAGGTATCCCACTGGCAGCTGCTGCCAAGACTCCTGCCTTAATGTCACTGCCATGTGTGGGATTAGCTCTTGATATAAGAACCAAAAGGAGGTGAAAAATCCCTTTGCTTCGACCCACCCCCATACTCTGTGTTGGCCTAGAAATTATCTTTCTTTTGTGGCGAGTCTGATACAGGCGGCTCCAACAGAATCCATTCTTGCCTCTAGGTAACTGGTCTCCTCTGATCTCAAGACTCTCAGAAACATGAGGTTGGTTCCAGGGTCACCAGGAGACTTGTGTCTTCTCAGATTTGTCGGTCCTGCTTTAGGAAGCTTCCGGATTTTGAGAAACTTCAGAATCGCGTCTATAGGGGGTGACAAGAAAAACACTAAATTGTCCGTGGCTTGACAGCTCATCAGACATTTTCCAAGTTCCCTCAGCCATGATTCGTCAGACTTCGCCACTGGCTTAAGGTCAAAAGATGCTGATCCGTTTTGCTTTTACTCAGACTGGATTTCACAATAAAGCGGCCTTTCCGCTGCTGTCTTTGGTGCTTATGATTTTAGCTCCAGCCAGACCCTACGTAAGGGCAGGAGTAGATTTTGAAGGGGAAAAAAAAGGGAACAAATGTGTTCTGAATTTCACAGAACAAAGTGGAGCTCTGGCTTGGGGTGGAGCTTGGGAGTAGCTGCCCCCACCCCTCTTCCCTCTGAGAACATGGTAGTGAAATCAGGTCTGCTTCAGTGAAGCTGCGGCATTTGGGTTTAATTTGATAGATCCCGAAGTGCCTACTTCGGTTTGAGACTCGGTTCTGGCTTGACTTTTTTTTGCCCATCGCTCAAAGTGTATGTGTAAGCAGAGGAAGCCAAGTTTCCACTTGTATATACTGAATCCTTCAGCCAGAAGCCCACAGCCCTTAGAACAGCTCATGTCGTTTATTGGCTGGCCTTTAAAAACTCAGAGTATGGGTTAACTGAAAAGTGATAGGTTATCATTTGAAGAAGGAAGTGGAAACTTCCAAAGAGACAACAGTCTAGCACTAAGCCAGAGAAACAGAGCGTTGATTTCTGCTGTAGCCTTTGGGACCCGCTCTTTCTTCTGGCTTTACAGTAGATCAGAACTTTTTTTTTTCTTTTTTGGTTTAATTTAATACTTCAACGTTCAGGAAGGAACCAGATCAAGCTTTTCTAGGCATTATCGGCCTGGGATGTGCTGAATCAATTGCAGGCTTCATTTTGTAGGAGTCGGTATCAATGGGTGGGGTGCTAGCTCAGCCCTTTTGAAAGTAACAGACGGCGTTGGCTCCAATAATTACATTAAGATCGTGGATACACACTTGCCTTGGGGATTTGGAGTTCGGCTTAATCAAATCTGGATTTGACATTTCACAGCCCACATCAAGGATTTCTACAAAGGAACATCAGAGAATTGCCAGCTCTGCTTTTGGTCTGACTTAGTGCCTCCTCCTGGGTAACTGAGCAGGCCTTGTGCTCATCTTGTTGATACTTTGGCTGCATCTCTGCCCAGCTGCACAGCGCTCAAAGCTTCTGCAGGTCATAGTTTCCTGCCATCCATGGGAAGGCATTTATTTAGTGCCGGCCATGCTCCAGGGCCCCGGGCTAAGATCTGGGATAGATGCGGCGGGGAATGGGACTAACGGGACCCTGAGTTGTGTTCGTAAAATGTGACAAACAGTAAGAGCGACGGAAGCTCCCCTGTGGCTGCAAAGCGATGAGATATTCTTATTCACTCATTACTGCCACGTCCTGGTAGACGATGCCCACCCTGGAGGAGTTTACAGCCCAGTCCAGTGGTTCTCGACTCTAATCGCCCAGGAAGTCCCAAGAATGCTGATTTCCAAGGGAAACAAGGTCTCTGCCCTTCTTATAGGCAGATATTTTTGAGGCACTTGTCCTTCGGACCATACTTTGAGAACTACTGATAAAAATACAAGTAATGTGAACAAAGCGTTGTGAAAATAGCACAATAAGTGCTACACCTGTCACAGTGGAGGCTCAACAGTAGAAGGGCACAGCCCTGATTCGGAGGCCAGAGAAGGTTTCTGAGACGAAGATCTCGATCTTACAGGATGATGGAGGGTTTCATGGGGCAGACAGTGCCGCCGCGGGTGCAACGGCTGGGAGGGGAAGAGCGTGCCAGGCCGAGAGGAGAGCAGGTGAAGGACACCAACGTGGAGCAAGTAGACCTGTTTAGGTGCCCTGTGCGCGTAGAGCTGGGAGGGAGAGTGAGGGAATTTGGTCCTAGAAAGCGGGCTGGAGGGAGCTCGTGGAAGATCTTGAAAGACAATGTCGGACTGAGAAATCATTAGTGAGAAACCACTTTGTAGCAGGGCAGTCACGTCATCACGTGCATCTCTTGCAGAGGCGTCGGGTGGCAGCGTGGTGTTGGGCAGGAGGCAGTGGAGGAGACAGGCGGCAGTTAGGAGGTCCTCTCTGGGGGTCCTTAAGTGTAAAAACATCAGGCTTGTTGCCAGGATGGGCAGGCAAAGTATTCTGTGATTGTAAAGATAGATATAAAAATAAAAAGATAAATGTAAAATATAACAAAGCTGACCCACCAGCCATAGGAAGAGCAGGAAGCAGAGCAGGGGCTGCCAGCGCCTTCCCTCGGGAGACACGCCATTAGCATCAAACAGGTGCTATTCCTGTGCGTGGCTTTTACCTTTCTCTCCATTCACTGGCTCCCTCTAGGTCTTGTGTCTGCCTCACACCTTCTTCCAACTCCATATTTCTAGTCACGTAGCAATAAAGGAAAAAGATGCAGAAGGAACACATATGACATGTTGGGGTGAGTCTAGGAGGAACCCCAGCATCTCATCAAGGTGGCCCCTTCACTTGGAGGGTGACCTTGAACAAAGCCTTTCACGTTAGTGATCCATGTATTAGTGGACCCTGAATGTCATTATACAATGACAGTCATGGGCTGGTTTTTTTTTTTTTTTAATTATCTTTTTTTCCTAATGGAAAAACCTACAAGTGTTGAGTGAATGCCAAGTAATTGATTTTGTGATCCACAGCTGGAAAGGAGCATGAAGATGCATAAATGTAGGGGTCGTTTTATTTCCCTAGCAAGACTTTGTCAATGCAGAATGATGGGGAGAAAACAATTACTAGCATAAGTATATGGATATTCTGAATTGTGAACCACTAGAAAGCATTCAGTCTTTATCTTCAAGTGTGAGGTTTTTTTGTTTTTTGTTTTTTGTGTTTTTTTTTTGTCTTTTTAGGGCCTCACCTGCGGAATATGGAAGTTCCCAGGCTAGGGGTCAAATCCAAGCTACAGCTGCTGGCCTACACCACAGCCACAGCCACACAGGATCCAAGCTTCATCTGCAACCTGTACCACAGCCCATGGCAACACCGTCTCCTTAACCCTCTGAGCAATGCCAGGGATGGAACCTGTGTTCTCACGGATACTAGTCAGATTCATTTCCGCTGAGCCACGGTGGGAACACATGGCGTTGCTGTGGCTGTGGTGTAGGCCGGTGGCTGTAACTCCAATTGGACCCCTAGCCTGGGAACCTCCATATGCCGCTGGTGCAGCCCCAATATGACACAAAGATAAAAACAAACAAACAAACAAACAAACAAACCACTGTCTCACTATCTAAGAGAGCAGTATATTTTGGCAACCAAGATTCATAAAAAAGTAAGGTTTTTCTGTGTAAGCCCCAACTTCTTTCCACAGGTCGTCATCCTGGTCTCCAAGACGCCAGGTCAGCCTTGGATTCAGGTTTCAAAAGCCTTTAGTTTTACAGACATCCAAAAATCAGGAACAATTCTCGGGAGCCAATTGGCAGTGTTCCTGGTAAACAATGACTTCCACCTCTTCCCACAAGGCCGGACTAAGAGAACTCACTGCCTGCAGCAAATACATGCCCCGTGTCCTCACCACACACACGTTCCCATGAAAAACAAGCAAAAATGGGGCCAGAGCAGGAGAGGCAGACACAGAAATGTCTATCCATTCCCTGTGCTTCTTGGACCCACACCTGATTTCTCTGAGGCTAGTGCTGATTTGTAAGCCTTGGAAGGAATTTGTCAGGAAGGTTTTTGTCAATTAGAGGGAGGCCAGGCCTCCCCTTCTTGGCTGTTCCAGGGGAGCTGGTTGTCCTTGTGGTTCTGGATACCCTTTCCCTCCCTCTCCACTGTGGTTTCTGGGGTGCTGAGCCAAGTCTGTGCAGTTGACCTGCAGCCAGAGGGGAGGTGTCTAATTTTCAGCAGGCAGCACGCAGTTAAGTTCTCTTAAACCCTCTGACGAGCTGCAAGTGAGGCCCCATCCCTGGGGCTGGATCAGTTTGGGGAAATCAATTCATGTCCTTCAGGATTTTATAAACTTTAATGTCGGCCTCTCTTAATGAGACGCTCTCAAGGCCTAAGTCTTGGCTCTTCTCTTCGGTCCTCACAGGGATATTTCTTAATCTTCTCCATCGATTTTGTGGCCCTTTCTTAGACTTTGAAGCTCTGTCTTCTCTCTTTTGAGAATTCAATTCAAGGAGCAACCGAGTGTAATGGGTAACCTTGTGATCCTTGGCATTTGCAAGTCCGGAGAGCAGGCACCGGCTCTGCCACACAATTGCTCTGAGACCTGGGACGAAGTGCTTAGCTTTCCTTCCGAAGTCCACTTGTCGTCAGTAAACTCAGAAGAGCAACAGCATACTCTTTATCAAGCTGTGATAAGGATTAAATTAACACGTTACCTATTAGAACAGTACCTGGTTCCTACAAACACAAGAGTGATAATCTGAAAACATATATATAACTAGATGACTGACTTCCCTTCTTTTTTATTTATTTTTTAATTTTTTTTTGTCTTTTTGTCGTTTTAGGGCCCCACCTGTGGCATATGGAGGTTCCCAGGCTAGGGATCGAATCGGAGCTGTAGCTGCCAGCCTATGACACAGCCACAGCCACAGCCACAGCCACTCGGGATCCAAGCTGCATCTGCGACCTACACCACAGCTCACAGCAACGCCGGATCCTTAACCCACTGAGTGAGGCCAGGGATCGAACCTGAGCCTTCATGGATACTAGTCGGGTTCATTAACCACTGAGCCACGACAGGAACTCCTGAGTTCTCTTCTTTACATGAATGTTTGGCCATCTACAATCTACATATTTGGTAGGAATACAATCCCAGAATTTTTTTGACCCTCAATAAAATGCAGCCGATCCCATCTAGCCTTAAAGGGACAGCTTCTTTAAAGGGTTGACTCTGCCCCCTATACGGGACCACCCTGTACGTCTTACTGAAAGCCACCTTCATTATGTATCATTTGTTCAGTGCCTGCTCTTGTCTAGGCACTGCGTTAGGCAGTGAAATCTCAAAGAACAGACAAAGCCTTTACCCTTAGAAAATCTTACAGTACTGCTGCTGGTCATATGTACGTAGTGTTTTAAGTCTCACCCATTTATATTAGTCAGTTTACATACCGTAACTAACAGTCCCAGTGTCTCAGTAGCTCAATGAAAGTTTTTTGGTGTTTTTTCAATGACCACACTTGTGGCACATGGGAGTTTCTGGGCCAGGGTGAGGGATCCAATCCAAACTGAAGTTGTGACCTACACCGCAGCTGTGGCAATGCCCGATGCTTTTTTTTTTTGAACTAGGATAAATACTTTTTCTTATAGTTGTTCAAAAGCCACCTAATAGGGGTGCCTGAAACCTGTATTTCACAGTCTGGTGGTCTGGCAGTGAACCTTGAAGTATCTTTTTTTTTTTTTTTTTTTGAATAAGATTTTATGCCGGATCCTTTAACCCACTGCATCAGGCTGGGGATTGAACTCTCGCCTCCACAGCGACCTGAGCTGCTACAGCTGGATTCTTAACCCATTGTGCCACCGGGGGAACTCCTAAAAGTTTATTTTTTATTCACACTATTTTAGTTATCTATTGCTTGACAGTGAATGATCCCAAAACTTAGCAGTTTAACACAACAAACGTGTTATCTCATACAGGGCCTGAGATTTGAGCATCTAGGAGCAGCTTAGCCGGGTGATTCTAGCTCAGGGTCTCTCACAACATTGATTCAAACTGTCTGCTAGAGCTGCCGTCACTTCAAGGATGGACTGGGGTTAGAATTCTTTTCCCAGCTCACTCACCTGACTGTTGGCGGCAGGCCTCAACTCCTTGCTGGCTGTTGGAGAGAAGTCTCCCTTCCTTCCCATGTGGCATCTCCACAAGCATGGCAGCTGGCATCCCCCAGAGAGAGTGATGAGAGGGAGAGCATAAACTTGAGTGAGAGACCACACTAGACAGAGGTCACCGTCTTTTATGACCTAATCTTAGTGGGACGTGCCATCCCTTCTACCACACGCTATTGGAGATGAATACACAAAGGTGTGAATATCGGGAGCTGTGACCCTGGGAGGCTGGCTGCCCCACAGTGAGCATGTGTCCTGGTCTGTTGTGAGTCATTGGTCAGGTGAGATAGTGGAGTGTCTGCTCCACGCACTTTGATTCCAGGACCCCACTTCCTTCAATTCTGCCCTTGTTATTCTCCACCCAGTTCCTCCGCATCTTGCCAGGGGATGGGGAGCCAGGAAGAAACACTAGTGCAAGGGCTGCCGAGTAGATCCTAGCGGCCAGACTTGGACATTGTGTACATGACTTTGGCCCACATTCCTTCAGCCAGAAAGCACCTAATTGCAGAGAAGGTTGGGATATATGTTCTGTCTGTGACTCTGGATTAAAAAGGGAAGGGGATTCAGTGACTATATAGCAGGCACTCTGCCACACCTTCTATTTGAAAAGAGGTTGTTCATTTAATCAGCTTAATTTAAAAAAAAAAAAAAACACCAGTCTGTTCAGTTTTAACACAACAACAAAAATATGATTGCCTGCCTCTCTGTGACAAAGCTGCTGATTGATTGCATATTTTCACCTTTTCAATGCATTGTAAATGCAGCCCCTATTTAAGGAGCCTGAAAGCAGGTGGTGGAGAGCAGTTCCTGAACCATTAAGTTTGCTGCTTTTTCAGGAATACTATTAGGATGCTGGCAGAAACAAGTCTTGCCTTGTTTCCCAAGTGGGGAAAGAAGAAAGTCTTTGTTCCCAAGCAAATGAAAATACAAATCACAAGACTTAAATTATGGATGCAAAACAATATACCAAAATGTGGTTTGTGTGTAGTATTTGCATGCATTTTAATATGCATCTGTCATTCCCTTTGCTAAATTCACTAGGCACTGAAAATATTAAGCAATTGAGTACACGTAATAATTAGAAGTATTTTGAAATATATTTTAACCCTTTTGTGTTCCTGTTGCCAAACCTCTTGGTCTTTGAGAGCTCTGAGAGGTCAAATCAGATCATTGTTATTGGTTAGATCTCAGGTCTCTGTGGACTAAGAAAAACTCACCAAAGTATTTTTCATAAATGATGTGATAACACTCAAATGATCGGAACATCTAAAAATTATTCCTAGGATAGAAAATTTTCAAATCCAAATTTGAAAGCTGGAAAAGGCTTTAGAGAGCCTCTGGATTAGATATTCCCTTCTCTCCTACTCATTCTGAAATCTGGTCATATGTATTTCAAAGAATCCATGAGAAATTTAAGATCACTTCTTTTTTTGACATGTCTGAGGCACATAAACCAAGGATCATGCCAGAGCAGTGACCTGAGCCACAGCAGTGTTGGCACTGGATCCTTAACCCACTGAGCCACCAGGGAACTCCTAAGATCACTTTTCCCAAACCCCAATTTGCTGAGCCTTCTGCTGCACTTATCTTAGCAGCTGAAGTTTTCAGAAGTTTTGCCCTTTTCTGGGGTTTGTTTTCATGACTTCCTAGTTGAGCACACCACTCCAAAGAGAAATCACTTTTAGGGCCGTAGCAAAAATGAGACAAATTTCAACCACACATAGAATCTTTGCTCTCTGCACGTTGAGGCTTCTGGACCAGAGAAGAAGAATGTATTTCATGAGAACCCGGGTCTAAGTCATAAACTTGAAATACGTCAGGCTCTTTGTTGTTAATTGGCACTTACCTCACCTGAAGGCTTTTGCCAAGAGGAGCAGAGGGTTTTAATGGGGAAGAAAAAAAGGAAAGAGCCTGGAGCTCTGGAAAACAGTCCCAGCCACATGTGGTTTTTAGCTGAGGGGCTTCCCACCCCCCAGGATGCTAGAGCAACAAAGTGGCCTATGTGCTTTCTCAACCCTCAGCTGTTTGTTTGGGGGGTAATGCTCAGACCAGGGCATGAGTGAGAACTGCTTCGCGTAATTACGAAGACAGCTTGAAAACTATGCCCCTCTTTGTTTCGGCCTCCAGATGACGGCTGTCTAACCGCTGTTTGTGCCAGTTTTATTTCAAAGCGCTTTTCTTTCCATATTTCAAAGGTCAGTGTGTTTACTGGTGGCCAAAAAGAGCCTGTGTGTGAGAGAAAGAAACACATGTGGTTGAGTGGCAGAACTAGATCAGGAGTCAGAACTGGATTCAGATCCTAGATGGGCTTCTAGATCACTGAGAGAACTGAAATTATTTGACCTTCCCTTCTTCATGGCCACAGGACGGAGAGGGAGTGAATGGTATCCGCGGTCTCTTCTAGGTGCAAGAAAAAAAAAATTCTAGACGTCTGATGCAGGAAGAAGAAAGGTAGGTATTTCCAGTAAAGAAACACCATCAGATACCTAGCCAGAAAATGTACGCTTCAGCTTCTCAAAATGGAAATATTTCTCCCTTCAAAGAAAGCAGCCTGCCCTTGGAAACCTTGACACTGTTTTCGGTCAAGGAATCGTAGCACAGGGAAATGAAGCAAACACCAAGACTTTCTCAGGCGTTTCTGCTGGCTTCCAGACCTCATTACTTAGAACACCAAAGCTGATCAGGCTGAGTTACCTGCCCTTTTCTAAAACATTAGGGTTTCTGTTACAGATAGTGGAAAACAGCATCACATTTCAATTACATACACTTCATCCCTATTTTAAATGTCCTTCATGATTCCTTCTCTTCTAGTCTGTGTTCTCCACATCCCTCTTCTCTCGGTGTTCTGTATATTGAGCTACAGGGAAAGGAGATGCATAAGCTGCAGAAGTGGTGGAGACATGTACTCAAAAGTGGGTTGACCAGGTTCACATCTCAGTCTTGCCGCTTATTAGCTGTGTGACCTTGCATAGTGTACCTAACCTCTCTGTGCCTCAGTTTCCTTGTCTACTAAACCAAGTACTCACTTCCTGGTATTGTGAGGATTACGTGGATTGACCTAAAGAGTAGTGCCTGGCACTGAGCGGGCACTCAAATGTTAGCTAATCACGAAAAACACCCCCCCCCCTTTCTGAAATGAATCCCGAATAAGGAAAAAAAATCTTCTCTTCTATCCCACCATTTCTCTTCTTCAGTCAGTCCACCTACACCTGTAGAAATAAAAGAGTAAATTTGCAAATGCCAAGGGAACAGTGCCCATGTTGTAAAAGGGAGGAAAAAGTAAAACAGAAAAACTTAATCTTCCGGTGACTAAATTTCCAGCCTTCTTTGAAGTAAGGGTGGTCTTTACATTGAATTTGTACAAGACAAACAGAATTCTCACTCCTTAACCAGGAAAAAGGCATGGCAGTTCTTGGCTATGGCTCAGGAAGAAATAAAGGAAGAAGGGAGGGAGCACAAAAAAAGGGGAACTAAAGCAGAGTGAAGACCTGAGCTAGGCCTTGTATTTTAATTGCATTTAATCCTTCAGCTGAATATTATTACCTCCATTTTACAATCAAAGAAAAGAATTTAGGAAATTAAGTGACTTTTCAAGCCAGTCATTGGTGTTCCTGGGGTTTAAATCCACCCCTATTTGATGTCAAGACCCCTGCTTTGGTCTCCTTTCCACATGGCCTTCCTCAGAAGGATTTGACAAGGATGGGGTTCGGAGGGGCCACCAGCAGTACAGACCAAACCTAAACCCCAGATGATCCGTTACTATGTGCACAATATTAGCAGGAGGCTAATACTTCCACCCTCGTTCAAAGGAAGTAGATTTATGGGAGTCTTTGTTGAGAACCATGTAATTCTGGGCATCCAGGAGAGGGGAACCTTTGGAAAGTAATTCCTTTTTCACTGCTAAAGTCACAGCTGCCTCCTGGGTCACGCCCTTTGCAACAGCAGCCTGCTCGAGCTTTCCCATGCCTTCTGCTTCTCGGCAGAGGAGGCTGACCTCCCCCAGGTGTGCCTGGGAGCAAGGGCTGCGCATGCGCAGAGCTTTCCAAGGGGCCGCCGCCACAGCCGCCGCACCGCCGGGCTCCCTCTCGGTTCTTGGGGCCGGCGGTGTCCACACAGCGCAGAGGAGCGTCTGTGTGACACAGGGATGGCAGGTGGGTGAACATAAGACGCCTCCGAAATCAGCCCTGGGTCAGTCGTGACTGGAAGGAGAGAAGCACAGGCCACATGAGTGGCTCCAGGGGCAGCAGCGAACTTCAAAGCTCGCTGGCCCGTGTTCCTGGAAGATAGGACCCTGGCATCAGCCCGGTTTTCGGTGACAACAATGGCACGAGCTGCCAGCAGAGGCTTCTCCCAGCTTCCCTCTGGGCGAGTGAGGTAACGCCATCTCTGTTCCTTTCACAGATGGACTGTTCCCTTTGGTAGTCAAGGTTGGTGCCACCTCTGTGGGTTCCCGCTGCAAGGAATTTGAGGACTCCCTCTCCTCTGCTTGCAGGACATCAGGGGCTCCTGACATTGTGAATGTTTCCCTTTAAGTTATGAGGGGAACCCAGAAACCCTCTCTAGGTAGCCTGGGAAAGCAAAGCTTTTGCATGCAGGTGAAGAGAGCTTGGGCTCTGGAATTCTTTACAGGTCTTGACCTTGACCCCACCCCCACCCCCACCCCCTTTATTGCCTTCGAGCAAATACGGCCCATGTTGATAAGAATCTGGCAAAGAAGCCCAGGTTACTTTTGTCATACCTAATTATTTCATTGAATTCCGTCAGGCTTTCTAAACCTCGTTTGTGTGTGTTTAGACATACGGTGTAAGTAATTTGTGAGCATTTACTGAGACGTCTTATCCAAATTCTTTTTAAGAAAGATGCCAGGACCTCATTCTCTGTTCGGTTATGGAAGCTGTGATTTTTCCATTTTAGAGTTGAGATGCTAAAGCTAAACACAAATATGGATTTCACTTTCAATAAAATCACTGGCTGGTAAAACCCAAATTAAAACAGAGCATTGGAAATCAAGCTGCCTTTTTCTATTAGAACTAACAAAAGCTGTTTCATTTTCCAAATCCAAAGTCCTAGATGCTGAAATCCTATTTGTCAGAAATGCTCGGCATTATTAAAAATGCAGATAGTTATCACAAGCTGGCATATTTTCTTGTGGTTGCCAGGATATTTTAATGACAAATCTAAGGACAGGTGCGCATAATACACCAGCATTTTAATCACTGAAAAAAGAACAGACAAGACATGAAATGCTCCAAAGCATTTAGGAAAAATAATGCTTTCTATTGACACTTGACTGTGACTTCAATTTTAGGGGGAAAAAAAAATCTGTCTAAACACATCTCTTTCCTTATTATCTCTTCGTCTCTACTCATATTTCTTATCTGTCTATAGTTCTTCATCTTAAAGTAACAACCATAGTAGTAACAACAAGAAAAACTCAGGCTTGGTGAGCCCTTTAGTCCCTGTCTAAAAAAGGTTTTTAACTTGGGCTCCGTGTAAACTTCATATGTATTTCTCTAATGGTATTTTTTTTTTTTCCTGAAAATTAGGTCCATAGCTTTCCCAAACAGGCACAGAATTTATAACCCTCCCAAAGAAGTTAAGCCCAAAAAACAGGCAAAGCAACAAACACTGAAGAAACACATGGTATCTGCCTCCGAGTCCATCCCTCTTATACTGCCCGACGCTTTGTTTCAGCCAGGCTTTTGATAAAAACTGAAGCGTAGTCGATTCAAAGTTAAATTTTCTGGTCGGAAAAGACATGGTGCTGCTTATTACTTTGGATATTGCAAAGAGATGAAATCACTCAGATATCCTGCTGTCTCCCTCAGCTCAAACTCCTCGTCATTCCAAAACCATTTCTACTCACCGTGGTGTCGTGACCTCCCCATTCTGTGAGGAACCCCCGCTCGAGATCCGAGTTGCCTGGGAGTCTTTCGGAACCTTTATCTCCACAGCTCCTACGTTGGCAGCTCTCTCAGTTCACCTTTGGAGTCTCTTACAGTCCACCCTGCCTTTTGGTTGTTGAGAACTAGCATTGTCTACCCTTGGTGGTTTTTACCGTGGACTGAACATGAGGGTCACACGGGGAGCTTCTTACCTTTTACTGAGGCTTAGCCCCTAGACCCAGAAAGTTCCCTATAACTCCTGTGGTATAGAGCCTAGGCATCGGCCTTTCCTAAAAGCTCCTTGGGATGCAGCCAGGGCCGAGTCGCTTGCCTGCTCTATCTTATTTCGATAGATTTTTTTTTACTCTTCTAGCTGTGTTATCTTCTAGCTGGTGATCCTGTCTAGTCTCGTTACTCTCTGCCTTATTCCGTATCACTTTCCTCTCCCTCGGATTAATCTTCTCCGCATCTTAATTTCCTTACGGGTTTCTTTGATCAGGAAACCTCATTGCCTTCTGTAGAGACATTTAAATCACTCTTCAGGGCTCTAGGGGTTCCGCAGAATACCATGGGACCTCTGACTGGGGGTGGGGTGGGGGGGGAGAAGGCACAGCGCTCTAGAGCTTCTGTCTCCCCTCGTTTTGCAAATAGGACCATCCACGATAAAGTGACTCAACTTGCTTAATGACAGAGGTGGATCTAGAACTCAAATTTCTTTGCCCTCGACCCCTTTTTTCAAATTCAGAATAATGCTGCCTCTCCTGGGGCTATAATCAGGGGGATGGGAGCCTTTGCCATGTTTCTCTCTCTGCCGGCTCTGTTCTGCAGTCTCTGCTTTCCTCTGTTTGGAACATCTTCAGCGGGTATGTCTACATCTTCAGGAAAATCAAATGTGACTGAAAAATTTGGCAAGTCCAATTTGTCCTGACTTGTTGACAGCAGCCCTGGGAGCAGTGGGACCAGTAACAGTGGGGCCTCGATGCCATGCCTGTCCGCCTGATGACACTGTGTTTAAAAACAAGGTGTTCTGCTTTCACGTTGAGTCTGATGCTTTATATTAAACAGTTGACTTGAGGACAAGCTCTCGAGGTTCTCTAAATCACAGCTTATCTGTGATTCAAAGAAAAGTGAACGGTTAGCCTGCCGAGAATTACTATCCTTACACACGTCTCACGTTACCTTAAGTTCTCAGTTTCGTTCATTCTTCCTGGTAAGAAGGCAGTCTTCATTTTGTAAAATGCAAATATGACATCCCAAAGATGTAACATTAACTTATCAGTGTTCATTAATATCTTAAACCAGATTTGATTTTTTTTTTAATATTATCTGATTTAGAGCAAAGTCCTAAAGGAATAGAACTAGTGTGGGTAAAAGCTGATTGGTAAAGCATGAGCATGGAGAGGAGCAGAGAGGAAAATCTAGAGCTTGGGTGAAGTGTTACAGGACCTCAGACATCAACAGGAGACAGTAAAATGCAGAGAGTGCCTAAGAATAAGTTCGGCCTGATTCCCAGTTTTGCCAAATTCAGCGTTTTTCCCCAGAAGTCTCCTTGGTTAGCACCCTTCCTTTATTGATTTTTGCCTGGCATTGGCTAAAAAAGCTGAAAATTTGGAAAGAATAATAGCAATCCTGACAGCTAACATTTATTGAGCACTAACTGTGTACTAGACATTGCTTGAAGCATTCTACATCCGTCAACTTATTTCATCCTCCCTCCAGCATTTAGAGGTTAGTAGCCCCATTTCACAGATGATGAAATTGAGGCCCAGAGGTTTGAAGAACTTCATTAAGATCCCCCAGCAAGTAAATGGTGGAATCAAGGTTCCCACTCAAGCAGTGTGGCACCAAAGGCTGTATTCTTAACCCCGATGATCTACTGTCTCTCAAAATCGCAACATTTATAAGCAAATGATAGGGTTAATTTCTTCAGATATAGACAGTCTGATTCCAGATCACTCCACTCTGTTGCCCCCTGGGCTGAAATGGGTTTTTCAACGACATCAGACCTTTATAGTCTTGGAGACTCTAGTGGTCCAGAAGAAGTTTCTTGGTTTAGGATCTTCCTAAAGTTGTAGCAATCTGGTGCCTTAATAACAGTGCTCTGTTGTTTTAATATAAAATGCCAATCTGACAAAGGCAGTTAAGTGTGAACATCGCAAAGTGTTGGGCAAAATCCCTGTCCAGCTGTTACTGTCCTAGGCTGAAATGGAGAATTCAAGCAAAATTACTTCTTGTCTCTGTAAAACATCAGCTGAAATAAAAATCGGTTAATATTTCTCCTTCCTCTATATAACAAAACACTGATAGCATCCAGGAAGCATCAAAATAAACCTGAAATCTTGGGTTTAGGAAATTACTGCACCACTTTTGGTTGTATTTTGCAAGGCCCTCTGACAGGCTTTTGGTGTATTATCTAATAAATTCTCATAGACATTCAGCCAAGTTTTTACCCATTGAAGTGCCACCTTGCTCCTAAGAACTTCCTGGAAATAAAGCAGATGGCAGGTGTAAGATTAATATAGAAACGTGGCTGTAGTTGGAAGAAAGACTTGTTCAGCTTATCTCCTCCCCTCTAATGATGGAGAAAAGAATGAAATATGTTTTCCAGTGCTGCTGGCACTCAGCTTCTTGATGGGTCTCTGGGAGCTGAGAGAATGGGAATAGAATTGCTGAAGGAAGGAGATGGGAAAGGCTGAGGGGAGGAGCAGCAGGTTCACAGGATGTGTAAACTACAGGGGGCTCCATCTTGGAAATTTTTTCTTCTTCTTCTCACAACTAATTTTCATACTCAAATTACTTCTCCTACTGTTCAGTAAATAATAGGAATCAAATCAAACCAAAAAAACTCATTCTGTGAGAAAAGACTCTTTTCTGTTATTCCCCAGTTTTCAGGAGGGACATGCTTCACCCACTCTCTTAATAGATTTGACCTATCTTTGCTTGAGAACATCTTTGATTTCCATGGAAGCCTTAAAGAAGTAGCAAGTCACTGCAGCAGGAGTTCCCAGTCTTTTTGTGAAGAGAAGCCACTTTTCATTTCCCCTAAGGCTTTAAGGTCAAGGGATGGGGGTGGGGAGTTTCCAGCAGATGTTTCATTCCTCCCTGGGGAAGTTGTCAACCCCTGGGCTGCTGACTTGAGCACTATCAGATCAGGCTTCCAGATCTACCTGCAGATTCTCACCAGCTGGTTGAGAACACACATACAGGGATTCTTCCATTCGATGAAAATGGAAATTCCCAGGCTAGGGGTCAGATGAGAGCTGTAGCTGCCACCCTGCACCACAGCCACAGCAACACTGGATCCAAGCCATGTCTGCAACCTACAACACAACTCATGGCCACACCGGATGCTGAACCCACTGAGCAAAGCCAGGGATTGAACCTGCATCTGTGTGGATACTAGTCTGGCTCATAACCCCCTGAACCACAAATAGGAACTCCCGAAATGGAAAAATTCTTTAAAAAAAAAAAAAAAAGGCATTACTTGTGGTTTCACTTTCATGTTCTGAGCACCAGCTCAACTCATTTGCCACCAGATCAAAGCAGTGAACCTGACATAATTTGGCCTCTAGAATTTCTTCTTAACTTTGCCCCATCCTTGTATATATCCCATACCAATTTCAACTTTCATGCTCTTATTGCCCTAGGTAGCGGTTCCAGCTCCCTGTCCTGACTGAATGGGACATCCAGCCAGGTTTTCCCCCTTTGGAGTGCTGTCTTCCTCCTAAGGTAAGAACTTCCCTGGATGTAAATCTCTGACTATAGGTGCGCAAATCCCCACTATTGACTGGTAAGCCATTCCTGTTTCTTGAGTTTTCAGGGTACAAACTGTACCTCTGTTCTGAGTTGGAGGACATGTGATATGGAGATGGCGAAACTGAATTATCCAAGTAGCCATGCTAGGATAATTCCCTAGGAATACCCTATGGACATCAGAATTCAGCCCACAGAATTGAAGATTTTAAAGTTAGAAGGAATTTCAGTGGGTCATTTGATGCAAGCTAAACATTTTGGGTAGAATGACTTCGTTTCAAGATGACACGATAGAGGCCTGGAGAGACTGAAGGCCAGATCTGAGGTTATCTGGTTATCTTCTAAGACTGCCTAGTCTGGTTATCTTCTGCCTTCTCTATGCTACTTTACAAATATTTAAAGGAACCTGTGAATCCAACATGTAATGACTTATTTACATGGGATGTTTGCAAGGGAGAGAAGAAAAATGGAATATTTAATAATGCAATATAGTAAGTGTTGTGATATCAATTCCTTCTGATTCCTAGCCTAAGTTGACTCCTTTAAGAATATGGCTCAGGAGTTCCCACTATGGCACAATGGGTTAAGAATCCAAGCGCAACAGCTCATATCACTGTTTAGGTGTGGGTGTGGGTTCAATTCCCAGCCCAGCACAGTGAGTTAAAAGGATTTGGCATTGCCACAGCTGTTGTATAGGTCGCAGCTGTGGCTTAGTTTCAGTTCTGGCCTGGGAACTTCCACATGCCACAAGTGCAGCCATTAAAAATAATAAGGTAAAAAAAAAAAAAAAAGAATCTGGCCCAAACTGAAAATAATGCCCTGTCACGTAGTCAGTATTTACAGATCAGTGGTTTAGATGTCTGAGTTTATGGCAGAGCATGTTGTTTCATATTCCATTGCTGTCAGCTTCATCCCGTACCTGGCGCCCTGTGAAAGTCTCCTTCTGTCGTCTTCCCATTTGCCTCATGACTCGCCCCCTCTACTTGGTTTTTTTTGCTATTGCTTGGTTCTTTCCTCAGAAGCTGAGTGATTCTTCAAAAGGTCAGAGAGAGAACACTCTTGCTGGGTCAGTCAGGTGTCCAGGTCTTCCCTCCTCTGTGCTGCTTGTAGACGACCCCCACCCAGTCTCTACTAGACTTTGGTGAGTGACGAAGACCTTTTCTGGTGAAAGTTGTTGTAATTACGAACTCCAGAGCTATAAATTGCTTTCATCACCAGTGTAGCAAAGATAGACAGAATTTGAGTGAGAAAGAGAGGAGAGAGTGGGGGTTAGTTTGTGGAGTTCCCAGTTAGTGTGTGTCTTTGTGAAAACCAAGTAGTATCTGAGTTGTAGATATAGAGTTGAAACACTGATTCTGCGCTTGAACTATGTATTTTGAATTACTGCATACAGAGACCAAGAATGTTCTGCAGTTGATATAAAAATACCCATTCCCACACAGGCAAATGTGGGAGAGGGAACCATATGGAAGCTGAGAAGGAATGACCATATTTCAGAGAAGTAAATGAGTGCAAGGAAAAAATGCAGATGAAATCAGGACATAGACATTTTTCTTAACCTCAGACGCTAGCATTCCCCAGTTGCTTTGTAGGAAGCAGTAGAAGCTTGTTTTAAATAATTATTCTCATCTAATATTATTATGAATTTATGCTACTCAGTATTATAAATCTGTGTATTATGATCATACTCCATTCAATATCTATTGCCGTGTAGTAAATTATCCCAAGATTTAGTGGCTTAAACCATCCCCATTTATTCTCTCCCGATTTCTGAGAGTCAGAAACCCCAGAGTGACTTAGCTGGGTGGTTCTGACTCAAGTCTCTCACGAGATTATGATCAGGGTACCAGCCAGGGCCGCGGCATCTGTAGACCCGGATGCGCCTGGAGGGTTTGGTTCCAGGAAGCTCAGTCACTGGAATCGCCCAGTCCCTCGCTAGTGTCATCCAGAAGTCTCAGGTATTTGGCATGTGGACATCTCCATAGAGCTGCCTTAGTGGCCTCAAGACAGAGAAGCTGTCTTGCTGTCTCCCTTCATATTGAGTGGTCCAAGAGACAGAAAGAAAGAGAACAAACACTCAACACCGAAGGTGCGGTCTTTTTTTTTTTTTTTTTTGGAGTTGGGGGAATGGATTTTTTTCTTGTGGTGAAAAATATGGGTTTAAAATAGGTGGATTTACCATTGTAACCATTTTTAAGTGTTTTCAGTTGTTGCGCCACCATCACCATTATCCATTTCCAGACCTTTTTATCATCCCATTCTGAAGCTCTTTATACCCACGAAACAATAATTCTTCATCCACCCGTTTCCAACCTCTGGTAATCTCTATTCTCCTTCCTATATCTATGAATTTGCTTATCCTACCTACCTCATGTAAGTGGAATCATATATTTGTCCCTTTGTGTCTGGCGTACTTCACTGAGTGCAGTGTTTTCAAGATCCATTATGTCGTAGCATGTGTGAGCATCTCATTCCTTTTCATTGACTGAATAATATCCCATCGCGTGGA
Source organism: Phacochoerus africanus (assembly GCF_016906955.1). NCBI lineage: Eukaryota > Metazoa > Chordata > Mammalia > Artiodactyla > Suidae > Phacochoerus > Phacochoerus africanus. Next base: position 94,466,998 of record NC_062550.1, read on the forward strand.
TACGTACATTTTGTTTCTACCATGAGGAAGGACATCTGGGTTGTTTCCACCTTTGCTGCATTCTTTTTATAACCTAACTTGGAAGGAACACTCCATCTCTTCTGCTGTAATCTGGTCACAGGAAGCAAGTCACTAAATCGAGCCCACACTCAAGAAAAGGGGAAAGAGAGGAATAATAAAGAATTTGTTGATGTATTTCTAAAAGAATAAAAAATACTAATTTTACTATCTGCACATGACTTTCTTAATTCTCTTGATGGTTTTATAAAATCATGAGTTTAAAAATCTTTTCTTGGGAGGGGTGGGATTAGCATATGCCCACTGAGGTATATGGAAGGATTGGTCAGTGGGAACCTGCTGTATAGCACAGAGAACTCTCCCCAGCATTCTGTGATAATCTATGTGGGCAAAGAATCTGAGAGACCATGGATATGTGTATAGCACGACCAGGTCACTTTATTGTACAGCAGAAATTATCACAGCTTTATAAATTAACTATACTTCAATAAAACTTAAAAAAAAAAAAGAATCTTTCCAAGGACTGTACCCAGAGTTGCCCTAACCAGAGCATGCCGCTGAAAATGGGCCAACCAGAAAAGTGACACACCTTATCCACATTGTCCTGACAAGGTTCATTTTGGTACATGAGATGTCAAAAAATGCAGACTTAATCTCTCTGCCGCTCTTAGGCCTGGGTGTATTAGCAGGAGGAATGAACGTAGGCCCCGTGTTCCATTCTGGCACATGCGAGTGGAAACCATTTCAGTGGCGGTAGTGGCCACAGCACATGTGTTTAGGATACATTCAGAGTTATTTCTCTTAGAGTCTGCCTTTTGTTTGTGGTTGAAAGAAGGCTTCGTCTGTGATGACAGAAATAACAACAAAAAGGAACGATCCTTCCCCCCCCGCCGCTGTTATCCTTTTTATTAATCCTGTAAATGTTCTCGTTTCCGTCTTTTAGACCAGAACCACAAAGCTGAGCTCTTTTGCCTTTTTAATTTATTACACTGCCTCAGTTGTCTATTTTGTGATGAATGTAAGGAATTGGGAAGTAGCTTGCAAAGATGAAGGCAGGGAGGATAAAAAAGCAATTACCTCATGCCAATTACACCAGGCAATAGTGGAGGTGCCATTCGGGCCGCGCTTCTGTCCATTTCTCTTCATTACTCTAATGGCGGCCGCGCTCCTCATTAGCCGACACATTTCTCTTCATTACCAGCTGTGGGGATGGGGGCGATGATGAGTGCTATTTACAGCTGGAATTCTGTGAAGGGCCCAGTAGATGAATAATAATGATTCACACAGATATGTGAAGGCCAAAAAAGGCAAGTGGATAAAGTGAGGCCATTGTGTCCTGGAAAGGCAGGGAGGTAATTTCTTTGGAAGGATTTTGGTTCATATTCCTCAATCAGGGACTGTCCTGCCGTGCTGGGCTGGAACAGCTTATCTGAAGTACGCACTGTGTTTTTATCAGAACTGAAAGGAAAACAATGAATCGTTTAAACCATAAAACAAATGTCTGTTCCCAGTGAACCCTTGCTTCATGTGCCAGAAAGGAAGCAGGGCTTTCCTTGGGTCTATGCACAAAAGATAACCCATTCCAAAACCTTCCATCCCATCCCTCCACCCCTGTATCCTGCCTTCTTTACCTGGGGCGGTCTTGTGATGGCAATATTTATAAGGCATCTATCTATCTGTGTATCCACGTATGTATGTAGATATGTATGTATGTGTCTATCTAACTGTCTATGTGTGTAGTCGGGGTTCTTCAGAGAAACAGAACCACAGGATGTGTGTAGAGAAAGAGAAAAAAAAACAGATTGACTTTAGGGAATTGGCTCCTATGATTATGGACGCTTGGAAATCTGATGGGGTAAGCCAGCAGGCTGGAGACTCAGGGAAGAGTGGCAGTTCTACGTCAAAGGCAGCATTCAGGGGACCTCAGTCTTTGTTCCATTAAGACCTTCACCTGATTGGATGAGACCCACGATACTATGGAGGGCAGTCTGCTTTACTGCTAAGTTCACTGATTTAAATGCTAACCACATGCAAGAAAACATTCAGAATAATGTTTGACCAAATATCTGGGCACTGTGGCTCAGTTAAGCTGATACATAAAAGTAACCATTTCTTTCTTTTTTATTTCTTTTTTTTTTTTGGTCTTTTTGCCATTTATTGGGCCACTCTCTCGGCATATGGAGTTCCCAGGCTAGGGGTTGAATCGGAGCTGTAGCCACCGGCCTATGCCAGAGCCACAGCAACTCGGAATCTGAGCTGTGTCTGCAGCCTACACCACAGCTCACGGCAACGCCAGATCTTTAATCCACTGAGCAAGGCCAGGGATCGAACTCGCAACCTCCTGGTTCCTAGTTGGATTCGTTAACCACCGTGCCATGACGGGAACTCAAAAGTAACCATTTCTTGATCGATCCATCTATCTATCTACCTATAAATCTAGAGGTACAAAGAGTTTGTGACCCACAAATAAAAGTGCTAAACTGGGATTTTATCCAACGACAGGTCTTTGAATTTAGTATTCTTTTGGAGGGGAGTTCCTGTTGTGGTGTAGTGGGTAAAGGACCTGGCATTGTCTCTGTGGTGGTGTGGGTTCAATCCCCGCCTCATGGCAGTAGGTTAAGGATCTGGCATTGCTGCAGCTGTGGCATCATTCACAGCTATGGCCCAGGTTCAGTCCCTTGTCTGGGAGCTTCCATATGCCACAGGTGAAGCCAAAAATTATTTTTAAATAAAAATTTAAAAAATTAAAAAAAAAAATTCTTTTGAAGGCCAGTAGTTAGTCATTGAAAAATCCAGCAGCTCTAGCCAGGAGCACTGCTTTCCATCCAGCCTCCTTCCACACACCTGAATTGAGGGTAATAATTGCTCCAAGGGCAGGAGAGGATGTGTGAGTTTGGAAGAGAGGCAGAGTTTCAATATCATCGGGAACTGTGGTGAATTGTTTAGTAAAGAACATCTTTCAATTTCATCATCTAATTGCTCCTCTTGCTTTGACTTTCTCCCTAGCAATGACCCCCACAGTTATCCCATGAACCATGCCCAACTCAAAAAAGGTGTTGTTGAAACAGGCTGTAGAAGTTCTAAGCCAGGCAAGTAGGAACAAGTCCGGTTCCCTGAGCCAGGCTCACGGGGCAGGACTCTAGTTAACCCCTGCTGGCCTGGAACATTTGGAGGAAGCTATGGGAAGAGGGTTCTGCTAGCAGGGCATTGCCATTTGCCAAACCGATGGTGTGTGCAGCCTGTTAAGAATGACAGAGGCGGTGTTCCAGCACAGCAGGCTTTCGGTATGAGACAGAGGGATGAAAGGAGTACAATATGAAAACAGCAGGTGAGAATGGATGTATCACACAGGGAAAAGATGTTAGAGGAATAACGAGGTATATTAGTTCTCCCCAGGTCCCCTGAAACTCAGTAGCTTTGGCGAAAGCAAAGATTGGCTCTTGAGTTAGGCCCAGGCTCCTAACAAGTGCCATAGCACCATCTGCTTAGTAGCAAGAGGCATAGGAGGTGGGAAAGACAGACCTGCCTGCAAACCAGTGATATTTTCTTCAATAACCTTGATTTCCTCAGGGGCCCTCACAAGCTGTCGTGTATGGACAAGTTCAGGGAATTTGATGTCTCCTAAGTAATGCTTCTCCTGAGTTAGGCTGCTCCTGCAGGCGAGACTGCAGTTGCCCAGTGGCTTTTGGGGTAATTTGCACTTTTCTAAGGGTTTGAAACAAGCAACAGAAGCAGCAACTGCATGGCACCTGGAAAGCCCTTCTTAATGATCTGGTCCGGAAGAGGCTTCTCAGCTACTGTCTCTGGGCCAGTTGTCAGATTCTGTCCATGACAAATTGTTCACCATTGAGAAGGGCCATGATCTTGTACCTTCTCACCTATCTCACTATGATGTTAACGAAACAAGGGCTAATGAAATGCAGGGGTGTGAATCAGCTATATCCCTGTGAGACAGAGCTCAGGGAGATCCTGAAATGACTAGCTAAAATCGTTTATTTTATTTTTATTTTTTTGTACTTTTAGGGCCGCACCCATGGCATATGGAAGTTCCCAGGCTAGGTGTCAAAGCCAGCCTACAACTGCCACCCTACACCACAGCCACAGCAATGTGGGATCCGAGCCATTGTTTGTCACCCATGCTGCAACTCGTGGCAACGCCAGATCCTTAACCCACTGAGCAAGACCAGGGATTGAACCCACATCCTCATGGATACTAGTCAGGTTCATTACAACTGAGGCACAACGGGATCTCCATGGCAATGCTAAAATTAAAGTGACCAGTCTGCCGTTCTCATAAGGCAGCAATCATTAGATTATAGGCTAAACTGGAAATCACCCACATCTAGGCCAATGGCTGAGAGCAGACCCAGCCCAAACTATGCTGTGTGAACTCTAATAAGGACAGCTTGTATTTGCATTTAATTTAAGAGATTAAAATCTTCCTGCATATATTACTTTATTTGATCTTCCCAGTGGAAACTCACGTGAGTCTTCAGAAGCACTTCCTTCCTTCTACCACTTATGGGGTGGTAGTCGATAGCTTGGGATCCTAAATCAGGTTACCTGATAGTGTTCATTTAGATCCTTCAGAAAAACAGATGTCAAGATAGGATTAAAGACCTGTAAGGATCAGGTGTTCCCGTTGCAGCTTCAGTGTTGCAGGGGAAACAAACCTGACTAGTATCAATAAGTATGCAGATTCATCTCTGTCCTCGGTCAGTATCCAGCGTTGCCATGAGTTGTGGTGTTGGTTGCAGATGCAGCTCAGATCCCGCGTTGCTGTGGCTGTGGAGTAGGACCGCAGCTGTAGCTCCAATTTGACCCCTAGTTTGGTAACTTACATATGCCTCGGGTGTGGCCCTAAAAAGAAAAACAAAACAAAACAACACAGGAGGATTTTCTTAAGGAAAATGCCTGTGTTGGAGAAAATGGGAGAGGGATCTGGGATAGGCTGGGGGAGCCATCATCATTGATACATGTCTGACCCTAAGTGAAGGAGGGAGAGAGGGTTGAGGGGATGCATCTGAAACTGCTGTGACGTCTAAGAGAGATGTGGCAAGGATCTTGAGGAGTTCTTACAGCAAAGTGAGCTATCAGTCAGACAATGCCATATCATCCAGGAATGGACCGACATAATATTGCCTGCAAGAGATTTCAGTGAGCTTCAGCTGGGCACTTTGGTTGATAAGGCATCCTATAGTTGGAGATCATAGATATGGTTCAAATGGTTCAAATCATATCTCCACCATTAATTAGCTGTGTTATTTTAACAAATTACTCTGCTTCTCTCTCGAAGTCTCATCTTACTCATTTGTCAAATGGTAATAATAATGGCACTTCCTCTGTTGTGTGACTTAAACCATCACTGCACCAGCTGCTTCCATAAAAAGGGGGATCAAAGTCCAATCTTCTGCTTAACATGTGATAGGTCTGAAATTCATAGCCATCCTGGGCTGATATGCTTTCAAATCTCATTCATCAGGAAGCTTTTGAAATGTTTTACCTTTTGACTTTTGCATATAGTTTTATCTTTAAAAAAATAAATGTGTAAAGAACAAAGAGATAATACACTGGGAACAAAATGAACAAGAGTCTGAGGAACATATAAGACTAATACCAAGAGATCTAATATTGTATCCTTGGAGTCCTAAAAGAAGAAGAGAAAGAATATGGGGCTGAAGAAGTGCTCAAATACAATGGATGAAACTTCCAAAATTTGGCAAATTTGGCAAAAGATTCAAGAAGCTGAGCCAAACGCAAACAGGATAAACCCAAAGAAACACAGAAATCTGCCTTAAAGACACATCATAGTCAAACTACTAAATATTAAAGACAAAGCACAATCTTGAAAGCAGTGAGAGAGAAACAGTGCCTTACCTAGAGGAGGAAAACAACTTAAATGAGTGGATTTCTCATTGGAAATCATGGCAGAAGGAAGGAGTACAGCAATTTTCAAGTGTTCGATGGAAAGAACTGCCGCTGCAGAATCCTATATCCAGTGAAACTATCTTTTAGAAATGAAAGGGAAATCAAGCAACTCTCAGAAGAAAAACTAAGAGAATTTATCACCAGCAGGACTTCCTAAGAGAATCATGGCTAGAGAAAAGTCTCCAAACAGAAAGGAAATGATAAAAGATGGACCTTGGAATGTTGGTAACGAAGAAGGAACATGATTAGCAATAATAAGATTTAATGCAATAGACTTCTTTTGAGTTTTCCAAATTATATTTGATGGAGCAAAATATAATGACTCATGTAGTTCTAAATATATTGAGTAAATACTTAAGCTATTGATATTTTGAACAGGTAATAAAGAGCATAAAGATCAGAAAAGAAGAAATAAAAGTCCTTTTTCTAGATGACGTGATTTTTGGCAAAGAAAAAGCTCCTATATCTAATGGGTGACTTTCATAAAGTTGCAGGATTCAAAAAGCATACCCAAAAAATCAGTTGTATTTTTATATACTAACAATGAATGTGTAAACACCAAACTAAAAGTACAATACTGTATATAGTCAATCAAAAAATGATGTACTGAGGTGTATAAGATGTGCTAAAAACTACAAAATACTGATGATAGAAATCAAAGAAGACCTAATTAAATGGGGAGCTGTACTATATTCATGTTTTAAAAGATTCAACCTAGGAAAGACATCAGTTCTTCCCAAGTTGATATGCAGGTTTAACCCAATTCCTGTCAAAATCCCAGAAAGAATATTGTAGATAGAGCCAAGATTATTTCTTTTAATTTTGTTTTCAGAAAGGCATAGGAGTTAAAGTACATAAATCAATTGTTAAAAATAAAGAGGGTGGAATCATAATACTTGATTTAAGGATGTATAATAGGAGTTCCTGTTGTGGCACAGGAGTGACTAGGAACCATGAGGCTGCGGGTTCGATCCCTGGCCTCTCTCAGTGGGTTAAGGATCTGGCAATGCTGTGACCTGTGGTGTAGGTCGCAGATGCGGCTCAGATCTGGCATTGCTGCAGCTGTGGCATCGGCTGGCATCTCTAGGTCAAATTGGACCCCTAGCCTGGGAACCTCCATATGCCATGGGTGCAGCCCTAAAAAGCAAAAATAAAATAAAATAAGATGTACCATAAAGCTTCAGTACTCAAGAATATATGGTACTGGCACGTGGATAGACACAGAATAGAGAAGGAGCACAGAAGTAAACCCAGGCAAGTATGCCCAACTAATTTTTGAAAAAGATGCAAAAACCGTTTAATGAAAGAAAGATAGCATATTCAACAAATATTGCTGGAACGGTTGGACATCCATAGACAAAAACTGAACCTCATGTGGAAAAAGAACTTGAAAGAGAATGGATGTGTGTACATGTATAGCTGAATCACTTTGTTGTACAGCAGAAATTATCACAAGCTTGTAAATCAACTATACTTCAATCAACTATACTAAAAAAATAATTGAATCTCAACATGTCTTATGTCTTATACAAGTTAACTGGAAATGTATCATTGACTTAAATGTAAAACATAAAGACTTTTAGAAAAACTCTCAGAGAATCTTCAGGATCTAGAACTAGGTAAAGGATTCTTAAATTTGACATAAAAGGCAAAATCCATAAAAGAAAAAAATACATTTAACTAGACTTAATCAAAATCATACCTTTTGCCCTGTGAAAAATCCTGGTAAGAGGATGAAAAGACAGGCTACAGTCTGGTAGAAAATCCTTGCAAACCACCTATCTAAAGGACTAGGATTTAGAACATAAAAAGAACTTTTCAAAACTCACTATTACCAACACCCATTTCTGATAAAAACCCTTCAGAAAGTGGGCATAGAGGGAACCTACCTCAACATAATAAAGGCCATATATGGCAAACCCACAGCTAACATCATTCTCAATGGTGAAAAACTGAAAGAATTCCCGCTGAGATCAGGAACAAGACAAGGATGTCCGCTCTCACCACTACTATTCAACATAGTTTTGGAAGTCCTAGCCATGGCAATCAGAGAAGAAAAAGAAATAAAAGGAATCCAAATTGGAAAGCAAGAAGTAAAACTATCACTATTTGCAGATGACATGATACTATACCTAGAGAATCCTAAAGACTCTACCAGAAAACTCTTAGAGCTCATCCATGAGTTTGGCAAAGTCACAGGACACAAAGTTAATACACAGAAATCGACTGCATTTCTGTATAGTAACCATGAAAGATCAGAAAGAGAAATTAGGGAAACAATCCCATTCATCATGACATCAAGAAGAATAAAATACTTAGGAATAAACCTACCTAAAGAGATAAAAGACCTGTACTCTGAAAACTATAAGACGCTGATGAAGGAAATCAAAGGTGACACAAGCAAATGGAAAGATATACCATGCTCGTGGAATAGAAGAGTTAATATTATCAAAATGACTGTACTACCTAAAGCAATCTACAGATTCAATGCAATCCCTATCAAATTATCAAGAACGTTTTTCGCAGAACTCGAACAGTATATTTTAAAGTTTGTTTGGAAGCACAAAAGACCCAGAATAGCCAAAGACATCCTGAAAAAGAAAAATGAAGCTGGTTCCCTTGACCTTTGCACCTTGTAAGGATACACATCTAGAGAATGGCTATCCATGAACCAGGAAATGGGCCCTTACCAGACATGGAATCTGTCGGTACCTTGATCTTGGACTCCCCAGCCTGCAGAAGTGTGAGAAATGTCTGTTGTTTAAGCTACCCAGTCTGTGGTATCTATTCCATGTTCTATTATAGATGCCCAATGGACTAAGATGGATGTAGATGGATGAGTAGATGGATGGATGGATGTTTGGAATCAGTGAAGTGTGGAACAATGTGAAACATGTTAAGACATAAGACATTTACAAGCATGAGGTTAAAGAGCTGATGTTGAGTGAATTCTGGTCACAATTTAAAGACAGAGGGCTAGGGCAGAAAGATATAGGAAGTTCAAAGAAAATCAGAAAAATTTGCACACCCTGTGAGTTGTAAACAAGAACTCCTTAAGTCATAGACATCTTTGGAAAAAAAAAGTGCATAACTTCTTGGGATGAGTACATAATGCAAACATTTTGTTTAGAACTTTTCCCATTAACTGCTGCATAATCTGGTCATTTGCAGGGTTTTGTGTCTTTGATCTCTCAGACTTTTGACTGACCACATCTAGGAATGTAATGGCAGGGAATGTAATGGCAAGCTTCCTGATAAGAAAGGCCTCTAATAGAGCAACATGTGTGCTGGCACCACCATGTGCTTGCCTTTGACCCTTGCCATGACTTGACCTCCAGCTTCTGAGCATTCTGTTTCCTAGCTTTGGATCAGAGGTCACCACACTTGACCTCTGGCCTCAGGGTGATCGCTGATTCTCCCAACCCACAACTTGGTTTTGATTGTTCTGTATAATCTGTCATTCCCCAGGGTCCAGAAAACCTCTCCACTAGTACCCACCAGCTGTTACCACCTTTGTTCTCTCTCTCCCCTGGTCCTGGCTGACTGAAATCTACAGCCCCTAACAATGGTGTGGTCCCTCCATGTTGCCTTGTGTGCTGACTTTGATTGAGTGCTAATAGTTATTATTATGAGTGCCCATTTTCTGAAATGCTAACCATGCTGCTACATTCAGCATCTCACTTAGCATTCAAGCATCCCATGAGAAGGATATCATTTATCTGTGTCTTTGGAGATCAGGAAACTGAGGCTCAGCAAAATTGACTGTAACTGGTCTAAGTTCACACTGAATTGAATGTAACTAGTCTAATTTTATAAGTGTCAGATTTAGGACTTGTCATTTTTGCTTCAAATCTATTTCCCATGCTTTCTATTTGTTAAAGATTTGCCATAAAACATCCCGGGGTTTTTCTGGGTACTGAATATATGCACAATGAAAAAGCTTTGTTTTGATTTTAAAGATGTTCTGCGTTTCAACGCACTGGACAACTCTTGTGAGGATTTTAAGTCTTTTCAATCCTACCTCTTATGTAACCACAGATGTAATAACTAGTTCCATGAAGCGTTGACCAACTTGCACAGGTGCAAGCTAACAGTGCCTCATCTCAACTCTCTGATCCTTAGCTTAGGACATTTGTGGGAAAACACCACTCATACTTGCACAATTTAAAAGTGCCTGGGAGCTAATGCCCATGAGTTTACCCTTGACCACTGTGGGGTGAGAGCCAAGGAATCACTTCCTCCTTACATCACCCAATGGCCAGCTCCCAAGTGCCTCTGCTAAACCTCCTGCAAAGATCTTATAGCAGTGAGTACCAGTTAACCATAGCAATGGTCAACTGGAAAAGCCATTTCTGTATCAAGTTCCCTCCTTCCTTGTTTCACTTCCCTTGTCTCTCACTCCTGCTCTCTGAGGTCCAACAAAATTGACTCAGGATTTGTTGCTAGAGATACCCAAGTTGACCCTTCCTCTTAGTGAGTCTGGATTAGTAAATCTTTTATAAACCTGCAAGTCACAGTTTTACATCTGACGTGTCTGCATGCACAAGGAGTAATCAAGTTTATTTGACTTCTCAATCAGTTGATTTGGCTTTGGGAACAGTTTTATATCAGTGTGGGCAGATGCCACTATGGAAGGTATTATCAGTGTATTTGAGTAAACTTATTTGTTTTTCATTCATAAGGGAACTGTAATTAACTGCTAAGTAAGATGATTCAAATTAGTTCTGAAGTTTCCTGGCTGCCTGTTCATAATTCTTACGTAAATGGTAACTAAAACCTTTCCTTGGTGATAAAAATCCACACTAACAAATCAATAACGGTCCTTTCCCGTTCCTGATCTACCCTTCTGCCCGTGCACATGCAGTGTCCTTGACAAAATGGGTAATGTCTGTACCTGAATAGCTCAGGCCCCTATGCGCTCTGTGCGAACAGAATCCCTGGCCAGTTTCGCTCATTCGATCCCTGCTTCTGAACTGATTGAGGCGAGGAGGAAGGCGGACAGGGGTGCCTTCTTTGGAAAAGCTTCCTGACGGTTCTGCTACTCACCTACCCCTTGCCTTTCTTCGACCGGGTGCCCCTCCGCACCACACGTGATCTCACACCTGTGGTGGAAGGCAAGCCCAGACGCAAATGATGTGGTGATGCAGTGCAATCATTTCCATAGCACACTGCCTTTAGAATCTCCATGGACAGAAAAGTAAACCAGATGAGTGAAGTCAGCGGAGGGAAGAAAACTGAAAATTGAATGCCTTTCTTTCATTTTGTATATATATTCTTAAGAGGCCCAGAGCTAAATTGCTTTTTATGAAATCTCCTTAGCAAGCAAATTTGTATAAAAACAGACAAGCTTAGAAATTCTCACATCTCTCAGAGAATCAAATATTCCAGGTAATTATGATCCGGGGACCTGGGGAATTGATGGTTGTGGTTTATTCTGAATGTCAAGCAATAAAAATAATGGAACAGAGATCATATATAGATTACACACCATGGCTGATTCTCTTGTTTAGTTTCCCTTTGCACTAAAAAGTAGTACAGTCAGCACTGAGCTAGCTGCACTATTTGACCAAACAGCAAGATTAGTCATATCAAAATAGTATTTGAAAGAAAGGATTCCGTTAGCTGCTTTACTGTCTTTTGTGTCTGAGACAAAAGCTAGCATCAGTGTTCCGTGTGGGAGTTAAGTCAGTGAATATTGAGCTTCTAGAAAGGATTTCTGAATTAGCCAATATAAAAAATAAATTGGATGTGTGTGTGCACACACACACACATATACACACATGTATGTATATTTACATGCAGGGCCACAAGATGATTCCATGATAGCTGCATCTATTTTTTTCTTAATCAAAAGCATTTATTAAATATCAGCCTCTTTGTGACATGTCTCAGGATGATACAAATTTCTTCCGCTTATACTTCGTTCCAACCTCTGCTATGGCCTTCACGACATTTTCTTAAAATATGTTACGTATCATCTGTCTTCCCAAACAGATTATGTGGGTGTGGAGGACAGGGGCCTGCCTGGTCAGCCCTGGCATGTGTGTGCCACATGACAGACAACCAATATGCGTATTAGGGAATGATTGCAGTTATTTGGTAGTTGAATCCATTGCTGGGGGTCTCCAAGCTGTCTTTCTGATCTGAGGACGACCTTGGCTCGGCCCTGAGAGGGCTCAGTTTCCAGATAGATCATGGTTTTCCTTGTAGATCATATGTAAAATATTAGCTTACTATAGAAAACAACCATAGAACATTTTATGAAATACACAGCATATATCATAAAAGACAAGTGCACAGGCCATCTCTGGGCCCTGTATTGATTATATATTATGTACAGATACTTTTATGCACATCATATAATTTTACCCTCACAGCTTTTTGAGGTGGTCCTGTCCTCCATTTCCAGATCAGGAAATGGAGATTCAAAAACCTCAAGTAATTTGCCCAGAGAGACAAAGCCAGGCACACAGTCCAGGCTTTCAGAATCTACCCTCAGGGCTCCTTTGACTGGAATTCAGCTGCTTTCTTCCTTCAGGAGTATTTGTTTAGGCCCATATTCCAAGGGGCAAAATGTCCAGACTAACTGCTTGGCGTTGCATCATTTCAGCCCCAGACAAGCTGTGGATGAGCTGAATTTTTTACTCTTCACTTGGTTATTTTGTCATCTTAGACACACAAGCACACTCTGGTTAAGAATGAAAAATGTCTTTCATAAGACAGTTTAGCTCTGCCCCTGGCATATTCCGTTCAGTATGATGTTGTTATTTTTCTTTTAAATTTTCAGGCTTCTTGTTCCAAATGCAAGAACAACCCAAGCTCCTTTGTGTTTTCATTCTGTAATTTATTCTTGGAGGTATTCCTCGTGTTTTATTTTAAACTTTCAGTTTTTGCTTTTAAAATGCATGTGTGATACATGTTTAAGTTTTAATGGGGAGTCAATATTTTCCACATGATAAACATACCTTTAATTAAATAGACATCAATAGACAACTATAATTTGATATATAGAAATTCACCTTATAGACAACTTTTTAAAAAACATATATTCTGTAAAATACAGCACCTCTTCACACCAAGAGAAGAAAAGGAGCAAAGATAGAAAAATTCATTTTGTAGCACCATGAATTCTTTGATCAGCCATCTCTTGTCTCATAGTGATTTTCTCTCATCACTAAATTTCTAAGAGTCCAAATGGAGAATTATAATTCTGGAAGGTGATGCAATGAGTTGAGCTCCACAGATGCTGAGGCAGCCGGTTTTCAATTAGATTTCAAAGGCAACATTCCCAAACTGATGCCTGAGGAGATTTGTTTTTATTTGGGTAACCGAGAACTCAAGATGAATAAAATGATAGCTTTACAAGTGCTATTCAGCACTACTATGTAAATAAGTAGCTTTCACAGCCAGACCTAGCGATAAACAAAGGAACATGTCAACTGACATTCAAATCTCATTACCACATTAATATAATCTTTCTAGGTATGGGGTGAAATAATTTATATAAATGTGTATTGAGGCACAGAAAAATAAATCACCAAATACAAATTTTCACCAATTTATCATCCAACAACATAATCCTCAGCAATAAATGCTAACGATACCTGATTCTTCTTGCAACATTTCAGCCATTTCCTTTATTTGAGCAACTGGAGATCTCTAATGACTTCCTCCTTGCATCAGACTGCGGGACTGACCTCATTCAGCTCAACCAAATTGTTCATAATTTGGTTTGTGAACTGTGCTGAGTATTAGGTGCTTTCCATCGAAAGTGTCTTCTACGTGATTCCCCACGAGTCCCATCCATTTCAGCTTTTCATTTCTTCCAGTAATGTGGTCATGCTCAGAGCTTCAGAATCTTCACAGTGTGATAAAGGATGGAGTATTGCCATTATCCATTATCATATATAAGAGCATCTCTCCATTCTGGGGGGGGGGGGGGGAGGGATCTGTCTGCTCTGAGATACAGGGTTTACAATGACTTTCCTAGCTAAGGATTCGTGTTTGTGCTTCTCTATCAGTCCAGTCAAAGACTTCAGTTATTATTTAAAGTAGTTAATTCCACATACTGGTCCGTCCGCTGATTCTACTCTGTGATCAAATTCTTATCCATCCACTGTGAAATAAGGAAAAATAAGATTAAAGTATGGAGGTTTAATAACTCTGAGTTATTTTGTTTTAATTTTGAAATTACACTCCTTGGAATCATTCATGTGAAATGGTAGAGGTTATGGACAGTAATATGTTGGTTTTGAAATCCTTCCTTGGATAAATGAAGGATTGACAAGTATATGTCAGCTCCATAACTATTTAGACTTTGCTGGTCTATAAAATCCAAAGTTTACTATCAAAAATTTATTCAAAAATATGTTAGGAAAATTAGTTATTTTTTGAATAAAAGGCAAAAGTCATCTAACAAAGTTTCATAGGTAGATATTTCACAGTTAAATCCCAGATTGAGTAAATATCTAATTATAAAAGGCGAAACAATAAAAAAATTGGAAAAAATAGTGAAATATTATCATCAAACTGGGGAAACTACCTAAGACAGGAAACCCAGAAGCCATAATAGGAAAAATTATAAAAGAACAGGTTTGACCTTAAGGGTCTCAGTTCTCAGAGGTTTATTATCTAAGTCCTTTCAGTTTCAGCAGAAGTCAGTTGTCATAATTCAAAAATGCTCCCAAATAAATATTAACACCCCTACTCCTTTCTTGGTTAGAACCAATACCTATTTTTATCCATTATGTCAATGAACTAATTATTATCTGATATTGTAAACAATGAATAAACAATTCACATTCATAGCAAATTGATTGCTAAATGAAATGGCAAATCTTATAAATGTTTCAGGATCTCGTAAAGTGGTAACAGTGACGTGGAAGAATCGGTCAAATCATCAGCTGAAGTTGCTGACAAATTAGGATCCAGAAGAGTTGGAATGGTTAACGACTGCTGTATGCTATAGGGATCCTTAGGCAAAGGAATAAAACACTCTGATATTTTTACAAAATAGGTCCTCCTTATAATCATACTAGGAAAGCCCTTGTGCTGTGAAAGGCTTTTTAAATGATAGAATACAATTTTACTTACATCTTACCCACTATTAAAATAATTGTCTTTGAATTATTTGTTTTAATAATTAGCTGATTTTTAGGAATAAACTTAATATACAGTAAAGATCAACATAATTCCTTGTCATTTTATTTTAAAAGTAAAGACTAGATCAACGTAAAAGTGTATTTACTGTGAAATTTTGGCCTGTTTTTCAAGTAGAGGGGCTTAATTTAAACTTCTTTTATCAAATCTCCCAGGATATCACCTATTCATAGGTTTATAAACTTAAATATATAGAGAAGATAAGCAAAGGCTGGGAAAAAGTATTTGTAGCGCCCATTGCTGATAAAAGTTTATTATCTGGAGTTCCCATCGTGGCGCAGTGGTTAATGAATCCAGCTAGGAACCATGAGGTTGTGGGTCCGATCCTTGGCCTTGCTCAGTGGGTTAAGGATCTGGCATTGCCGTGAGCTGTGGTGTAGGTTGCAGATGTGGCTCGGATCTAGTGTTGCTGTGGCTGTGGCCTAGGCCAGCGGCTACAGCTCCAATTAGACCCCTAGCCTGGGAATCTCCATATGCCGTGAGAGTGGCCCTAGAAAAGGCAAAAAGACAAAAAATAAAAATAAATAAATAAAAGTTTATTATCTTCAAGGAGTTCCCGCCATGGTTCAGGCGTTAACATACCCGACTAGCATCCATGAGAACGCAGGTTCAATCCCTGGCCTTGCTCAGTGGGTCAAAGATCCGGTGTTGCCGTGAGCTGTGGTGTAGGTCGCAGATGTGGCTCGGATCTAGTGTTGCTGTGGCTGTGGTGTGGGCCAGCGGCTACAGCTCCAATTCGACCCCTAGCCTGGGAACCTCCATATGCTGCAGCTGTGGCCCTAAAAAGCAAAAAAAAAAAAAAAAAAGGTTTATTATCTTCACTATAGAAAGAGTATTTACAAGTTAATGTGTAAAATATGAATACCTCATATAAAATAATAATGAAGAGTATGTATTCACAGACCAAATTATGAATTCATAAGGAGAACGGTAAAAAACATTATGACAAAATACCTAACTTCAGTATTCAAGGAACAGTAAATAAATTTAAGCAGGATACTAACAGTTTCACCCATCACATTAACAAAAATTATACACACACACGTATATTCATCCAGTTTTGGTCAAGAGTGTAAAGAAATGGACCCTCTTGGAGTTCACGTCGTGGTGCCGCAGAAGCAAATCTGACCAGGAACCATGAGGTTGCAGGTTCAATCTCTGACTCGCTCAGTGGGTTACAGATCCGGGGTTGCCATGAGCTGTGGTGTAGGTTGCAGACATGGCTCAGATCTGGTGTTGCTGTGGCGTAGGCCGGCAGCTGTAGCTCCAATTCAACCCCTAGCCTGCAAACCTGCAGATGCTGCAGATGCAGTCCTAAAAAGCAGAAAAAAAAAAAAAAAAAGAAATGGGCACTCTCATTGAAGTGTGAAAATTAGGTTCCTTTTTTGCTAATTTGTAATCTGTGCTAAAGTCTAAAATAATCTATCTGACCTAATAATTCCACATCTAGAACATATTTTGTACAGTATTAGCATTCATATATAAAAATATGTGTACAAGGTATTCATTGTACCATTATTTGTAGTGATAAAGAAAAGAGCTTACTAGAAAATTTCAATAAATGCAGTGCATTCATACAATGGAATATCAGACTTGTTAAGTAAATAAAAGATTTGAAAAAAAATATCCAAAATATAATATTATGTGAAAAAAAATCCAGGAGCCAACAAATTTGTTCGGTATTTTTCCGTTCCTCTGAATATGTATGTGTGGCACAAGCGCACACACAGACACAGAGATGTTAAAAATCAGGCATGATTCTTAACAGATTCTTGACAACAGTTATCTTTGGGAAGTGGGATTGGTAGAAAGGGGGTGATTCTTCTTGCCTTATGTTTATTTTTTAATGGTGGAATAATGGGTGAGCATGTTAGTGTGTGTGTGTGTATTTGTCAGTGTCTTCAAGTGAATATATAAATTAATAATGCCAGTGGCTGAAGAAAGGCCTGGGATCTTATTTGAGGCTGCAGATGGTATCCAAGGTGACTTGCATAGCTGAGAATGCACTGAAAGCCAAGACTCACGTGCACGCCCTCCTGAGCACATGCTGTCTCTCATGGTCCCTCTCAGTCCTCTTCACCTGGGGCCCAGGGACTCAGAAAGATCTGTGTGCGAAATTAAGGGGGTCTGTGAACTCGAAAGAGAAAAACTACATCTGCGTTTTTACTAGCCTCAAATCGAAATTTAGCTGTTTCTAAAATTACAGGGCAACAAATCCCTAAAGTGTCAGCAGTACCCGTGACGTTATTGCCAGTAGAAGCTGTAGCTCTTTTCCGATCTCATTGCAGTTGTTGGAGACATCTCCTAACATGGCTTATGTGGAGTTCTCTCTCCTCAATAGAAGTCATTTCTGATCCTCCAGTAGATCTTTTTCTTTAATACAGTGATAAAGAAGCACATCTAGGAGTTCCCGTCGTGGTGCAGGGAAAAAAAGAAGCACACCTATTACTTATAGATAGAAGGTTTTGTGTGTTTGTTTTTTTCCACTGTTTTGACAACTGTATGTCAGCATATTTGGCTTCCCTCATAATCTGCACACACACATATTTAAACATTATTGGGAAAGGAGTCCGTAGTATTCACCAGACACTTTCCTCAGGGGCCATGGCACAGACATTAAATGGCACAGACATTAAATGGTTAAGAATCTGTTTAAGTGTATCGGGCTTTTGAAGAAAGACATTGGAATGTAGGAAACACGATGCGAGATTGTAATTTAGAGGTTTGCAGCTTACTCTTTACATCCTGCCCAAAGATGGCCTTGAAGCCTTTTGAAAGCGTCTGCTCTGTACCAGGCACTTTTCCAAGCGCTGAGATGATGACGTTCAGTGAACAGGCAGTGAGCAGCTCCGTGAGCTCGTGTGAAGCTTGTATCCAAAGGGATGAGGCTGGCAGAAGGTAGATAAAAAATAAACAGATCAAATAAATAATTACAGCTAGAAGTAAGTTCGATGAAGAAGATAAAAGACCATGGACCAGCATTTGGATTCTTTTCCAAGTGCATCAGGAAGCTGTTGGATGTCTTAAGCAGGGGGGAAATTGATTCTAAGGAGATAAAAGATAATGGTGGTTTGGACTATGGAGTTAGTGACCTGGAAATGGAAACAACTGGAAGGGAAGTGAGTTGTTTCCTTGCTGACCAATGGTTTCCTCATTCTGCTTAAGGAATAAAACTTCCATTTTAGAGATTATAAAACCAGTCCTCCTCCCAAACCACTAGCATATTCTGTAGATTAAATGATACCTGAACATTTATATTAAGACATGAATTCAGGAGTTCTTACCATGACGCAGCAGAAATGAATCCAATTGGGAACATGAGGTTGCGGGTTTGATCCCTGGCCTCGCTCAGTGGGTGAAGGATCTGGCATTGCCATGAGCTGTGGTGTATGTAGCTTGCCAACATGACTCGGATCTGGCGTTGCTGTGGCTGTGGTGTAGGCTGGCAGCTGTAGCTCCAATTCGACCCTAGCCGCAGGTGTGACACTAAAAAGCAAAAAAAAAGCAAGACATGAATTCAAACTGGTCAATTGACATGATACAGAGAAGCAGTAGGATAGCTTGATACAAGCTTAGGCTGATGATTAAAATTCCTACAGAAGACGGAGCCACAGCTTCTCTGTAGATAGAACACAAAATCAGATTCTGTGAGAAAACTATGTTGACAAAGCATGCCATTCCAAACCACCAGAAAAAAACCAGGAATCGTATCATATTCCAAAGAGTCAGGATAGAGCAGCATTTTCAACAAGAGGCCGGCAAGACCACACTTGCAAGATGGAAGCCTGCTAACGAGCTCCCAGCAGCGCTGAGGGTCTTTGGTAACAAGGAGCCTCCAGCTCAGTGACACGCAGCTCGCCTCAGCAGCAGCTGTGTGATCATTGTTAAAGCCTGGCGGCCTCACACGTTGGCAAAGCGCCTTGTGTGATATTGCCGGAATTAGCTACCAGGGAGAGGATACAGTGCAGTCGTGTGGCTGCTTCTGTTGTTGCTTCCATTACTATCGATACCGTTTCCTGAGCGCCTACTCTGTGCCCCGTGGTTTACTAGGAACTTTGTGTGTATGGTTGTCTTCAGTCCTTAGACAAGCCCACGGTTTAAGGACTACTGCTTAATAGTGCAATGTATGCACTGTTCTTATTGCATATGTAAGGTATACATTATATGAACAAAATTCTGCCTGTTGGAATATTTCCATCATGTAGAAAGTTCTCTTTGACAGTCCTGGGCTAGATGCTTGAGCAAATGTACTGTGTTATCCAGTTCAGTAGCCCCTAGCCGCATTCATACTGAGCTCTTGAAAAATGTGGCAAGAACAAATGAGGAACTGAATTCTAAAGGTCAGAGTTCCTGTGGTGGCCCAGCAGTACCAAACCCAGCTAGTCTCTGAGAGGATGCGGGTTGGATCCCTGGCTTCGCTCATTTGGTTAAGGATCCCTCATTGCTGTAAGCTGTGGTGTAGGTCACAGATATGGCTTGGATCCACTGTTGCTGTGGGTGTGGCGTAGACCAGCAGCTATAGCTCTGATTCAGCCCCTAGCCTGGAAACTTCCATATGCCACGTGTGTGGCCCTAAAAAAAAAAAGAGACAAGAAAATGTTATTTATTTAAATTTTATTTAAGATGTTTGATTTGGGGAGTTCCCATTGTGGTGCCATGGAAACGAATCCTACTAGAAACCATGAGGTTGCGGGTTCAATCCCCAGCCTCACTCAGTGGGTTAAGGATCCGGCGTTGATGTGAGCTGTGTATAGGTCGCAGACAAGTCTCAAATCCTGCGTTGCTTTGACTGTGGTGTAGGCCAGCGACTACAGCTCTGATTGGACCTCTAGCCTGGGAACCTCCATGTGCTGCGGGTGCAGCCTTTTAAAGACAAAAAAAAAAAAGAGAGAGAGAGAATAAAATGTTTTATTTTTTTAAGTTAATGTAAATAGCCAGTGTGGTTGGTGCCCACCATACTGGGCAGCACAGGTCTAAGACCAAGTGCATACAGCTAGCAAATACCAGAAAAACGGATTCCATCTGGAGATTATCTGGTTCTGAAGTCACGCTTTAAAAATTAGTAGTAGGTGGGCACACCCTAAAGCATGTTATCATGTTTGTGCCATTAGAACATTTCAGTTAGCGCTCCCAGCTGTTTTCCTGTCTGTGAGCCTAAATCCTGGTGCCTTTAGCAATATTCTGGATGCGTGGGCAGTGTCACCTACTGCGGATGCTTGAGTGTCAGAACCTCCTGGTTCTGTCCATCGGGCTAATCAGATGTGGAGGGAGGAAGTAAGACCAATAGAGGAACTGTTGGTGCTAGATATTTTCTGCCTGTCTCCCTGATCTAATCTCTCCTGTTCTCTGTTTTGCTGTGGTCTCAGGGTCCTGACAGCCTATGGTATGCTGAACGGGACTTCCTGTCCCATGGCTTCTGGTTGGGTCCAGCCAGTGGCAGCTTCTAGATGGAATTGGAAGGGTAGGAAGGGAAAGAGGTTCACGTCTTTATTCCTCCCAGCTTCTCTCTGCCAGGCCATTGTCAGCAGTGGCTACATCATTCTATTTGAGAACATAGCTCCTCGTGAGTGGCTCTCTCCTCAGTTGCAGGTCTCACTAGGTTCCAGTAATCGTCCCTCCTCTGACCCTTTCTGCTAAACCTGTTGCCAGCCCCTCTGGTGCTTCACTGAAGATTGTTGGTTTTCCTTAATCTTGCCCACACTTTTGTAAATAATTCCTTTACTAAACTCCTTTCTGCTTACCCTTTTTGAATGCCATTTGTTTCTTGGAATGTCTTATCTCTTGCTAGAGACTCAGATGGTGAGAATATTAGATGAATTTAAAGAATAAGAATTATTAGCTCATTTATGAACGAATAATAAAGAAATGACCTAGTATTTCATAAAGTGGTTACCACATACTCTTATCCATACACACAAAAATGCAGCGTATTACAGATTATATATATGAAAGCTTTGCCAAGAGGCAGTGTCTCATGGCCTGAACTTTGTTTTGTTATTACATGGATCCAAAGAGCATACATGAGCAGGGCCATTCACTGCAGCGTTATTTTGTATATAAAAAAGTTGAGGCAAAATCATGTGTCCCATCAGAAGAATGGTTACAGTACTTGTTTTCTAAGGAAAAGTAGGTAGTCCTTAAAAAGAATGAAAAATAGCTTTAAACACCAAAATGGAAAACTATCTATGATACACCGTTGAGTTGGGGGAAAAAGTTGTTAAACTGTACATGCAATATATTGTAATACTTTAAAAATACATGTGAATTCACCTGTTCCACGAATGTATTGAATACTGACTGTGTGTCAGACCTTGTTTTAGGCTCTAGAGATTCAGCAGGAAGCAAAACAGACAAAAATCCCTGTCCTCGTGGAGCTTGCCTTTCATTGGTGGGAGGCAGACAGTGAAGGAAATTAGTCAAATATATGGTATGTTAAGAGGTGAAATATGCAGAGAAAGAGGTAGAAAGTGTTGGACAAGGGGCCCATCTCGGACAGGATGGTGAGTTAAGGCCTCACGGGGAAGCAACATTGACTAGTGACTTGCAGGAGGTGAGGGGCAGGACCTGAACATAACTGGGAAAAGGACATTCCAGGAACAGGCCCAGAGGCTCAGGTGAGGAGGCGATGCATCGCAGAAGAGCTCGGAGTGTAATTTTACTATATATGTTTGCATGTGGCTTTTAAAAGGTCTCAAAAGTACCCACCAAACTCAACAGGATTTGCTCCTGCGGAATGAGGAACGTTCTTTTTTTAGAGAGAATTCAGTTTTCCTCTTATATACCGATGTATTTTTCAATGTTAAAATAGATGGGGGTGTCTTTTAACATTTTAAACCCAATTGTTTTTTCAAAGAAGAATCAGAAAACAAAAGACCGAATAAAGGTCTAGCACACGTCAAAAATTAAAAATAATCCTCCGAAGTACCAGTATTTTCACAGAAAGTGACTCCAGACATTTTTGGTCAAAGTTCCATGTTGATATTATAGGATTATGCTGGGTGTTAGCCTCCCTAAGATGAGTGCCGTTTTGAATGCCTGCAGCAATGACAGTTCTACCCCAGTTATTTACACCTATGTCTCGCTGGATGCTATAGCCTCTGACAGTGGGTTTGCATTTATTTCTGTTGGATTTAGGGAATTTTTATGTGTGAATATTATGAGATGTCACCATTGTGATTCATGAAGCAAACTTACAGCCTCAATAGAAGCTAAGGATGCCCTGAAACACGATGCTAGAAGAAATCGGCCAAAACGACTTGTTAGATTCTTCTTTCAGTGTGTAGTTGCGTATCTGACAAAAGTCCTTCTGGGCTCCCAGGGCGGAAACACGGCGAAGCTCACTGCAGCTGACCTGCAGAAGATCCAGTCAAGGTTTCGTCATCTCACTCTTTGCTCATTTTTATGAGAATGGTTATTCTTTTCAAGAACTGTAGGATCTCTCCTCTTCCTTCTGTGCTCTGTTCCTTTTCTCTCTCTCTCTCTCTCTCTCTCTCTCTTTCCTTCTCAGCTCACTTTCATATTACCTTCACTTTTTTTTCCTCTGCTGCATAAGTTGTACATTTCTCTCCTTTTTTTCAAATCCTGTCTGGCACCTCTTATGTTTGGTCTCTCTCCTGTCTCCCTCTGTGCCCTTTTTCCTGTGTATCTCTTTTTCTAACTCATATCAAATGTTCTTATCATGAAGTTGAAATATATTTCAATAGACTTTTTACTTTTTCACCCTCTTTCTTTAAAAAGAAGAGAAACACAAAATTGGGGAAAAAACTGTAAAATACAAATAGGGATGCTGTTCACTTAGGAGCACAACGAGTTGGCCAGGTGGGTTTCTATCACTATAACTGAGGGAAAAGGGCACTGGATGAGGATGAGACTGTGGGTAACTCAGTGGGGTATTGTTCTAGTGACTAACAATAAGGCATAATGACGAGAACTTTTAAAAGAAAAGTGATAGGAGTTCTTGTCGTGGTGCAGCAGAAATGAATCTGACTGGGAACCAAGAGGTTGCGGGTTTGATCCCTGGCCTCGCTCAGTGGGTTAAGGATCTGGTGTTGCCATGAGCTGTGATGAAGGCTGGCAGCTGTAGCTACGACTGGACCCCTGGCCTGGGAATCTCCATATGCCGTGAGTGTGGCCCTAAAAAGCAAAAATAATAATAATAATAAAATTAAAAAGTGATAAATACAGGATCTCTGTGGTGCCGGTTCCATTCTTGTGCCCATAAAGGATTCTGCTCGCAAGTCCTTGCCTTGCCCCTTCAGGGGTGCCTACTTCTAGATGCTTCTCAACACAGCGTTCCAGGCAGCCACTACCTTCATTGACATTGAGGGTGAAACTTATGTGTCATCCTTCTTCCAAAGCTCTCTTCTAGAGTCATCTGACCCTGGGGCTGGGCAATAAATACCGTTTCTCCAGAACCACATGGTAAAGGCAGAAACGGTAAGCCTCCTTGGTCTTCGGGAAGTGCCTCAGAGTTCTAACTTGGATGAGTCGGGGTCAGGACTTTTCCCCAAGGCATTCAAATTGAAGGTGCAACCTTTTAATAACTTGAAAGGCTTCTGTAATTTTTCCTCCTCATCGCCAGCTCTCCAGGTGTAGGGAAGAAATTCCTCTGGCCAGACACCAACTCCTCAGTATAGAAGAAGCCAGGCAGCAGAGGTCAAGGGCAGGCTTCTTGGCCCCAGTTTC
The DNA here is from genome assembly GCF_016906955.1 of Phacochoerus africanus. Taxonomy (NCBI): domain Eukaryota; kingdom Metazoa; phylum Chordata; class Mammalia; order Artiodactyla; family Suidae; genus Phacochoerus; species Phacochoerus africanus. Next base: position 94,490,788 of record NC_062550.1, read on the forward strand.
CCTGTTTCCTCTTCTGCTTCTCCTCTTCCTGTCCGCAGCCTGCCTGACACACTCTTGGTAACTCAACACTACATTTTGTGTTGCTCCAGCTTCCAGGTGCTATAAATGTTCCTCTAGAGCTACTTGGTTTTTTTTTTTTTTTTTTTTTACTAAATGATGGAACCAGTCTCACCGAATTAGTACCTTCTTTTCAGTGGGATTTGGGAAAGTCTTTGAGCTAAAGCACAATTTGAAAATATGAGTCAGAAGGAGTTTCCCTTGTGGCTCAGTGGTTAATGAATCCGACTAGGAACCATGAGGTTGCAGGTTCAACCCCTGGCTTTACTCAGTGGGTTAAGGATCTGGCATTGCCATGAGCTGTGGTGTAGGTCTCAGACATGACTTGGATCCCATGTTGTTGTGGCTCCAGTGTAGGCTGGTGGCAACAGCTCCAATTAGACCCCTAGTCTGGGAGCCTCCATATGCCACAGGTGCGGCCCTAGAAAAGACAAAAAAAACCAGAAAGTGTGAGTCAGAAGCCTTAAAAATACCTATCTCTTTAACCTCATGATTCCAGTTCTGTAACAGAGAAATAAAATTTTAAACCCCCCCCCACACACACGTTGTTCGTCTGAGCATTGTTTATAACAGAGAAAATGGGAAGCAATCTAAATCTTGACTATTAATGAACAAAAATTCCTTAAGGATGGAGTTCCCGTCGTGGTGCAGTGGAAATGAATCCGACTAGGAACCATGAGGTTTTGGGTTTGATCCCTGGCCACGCTCAGTGGGTTAGGGATCCGGTATTGCTGCGAGCTGTGGTGTAGGTCGCAGACACCTCTTGGATCTGATGTTGCTGTGGCTTAGGCCGGCAGCTGTAGCTCAGTTCGACCCCTAGCATGGGAAGCTCCCTATGCCACTAGTGTGGCCCTAAAAAGAAAAAAAAAAAATTCCTTAAGGAGCAGCATGCAAAAACTTAGCCCAATTATTTATTTTGTTTGTAATGTATTGTTATGCTTTAAAACTTAAGCATAATAAAGGTGCAAAGAGCAAAAACTCTATCACCTGTTTCCAAAAATACTGTATATGAAACAATCAAAAAATCTGTAAATAACATCAAAATATTACCAGTGGTTATCTCTGGGGGGTGGGCATATATATTATTTTTATGTTATCTCTTTTGCTTGTCAATCTGTAGGTTCTGTGCTTCCCAAAATGAATCTATAAAATATTTTAAATATAAATCAATAAAATACAGTGAAAGTGCTGTTCATTTTAATGAAAACCTTCTTTGCATTGGTGATTATATTAAGGGAGGAGGAAAATTATATTAAGGGAGTATTGAAAATGCTTAAGGTGTTACGGTGCAATATTACTGCACCATATTATTATTTCATCTTTTGAGTTGTTGTGTTTCTTACTACATTGCTTTGGAAGGAGGAGAAACACTGGAGTTGAACCAGAGTTGTTCTGTGTTAAAAAGAGCTACTTCAACTCTGTTTATGCTGTAACTGATTTATGGGGCAGGGACAGTTTTTGTTTATTCTTATTGCTACCAAATATAACAGTATTACGACATCTACTGAACAGGTGGTTGTGAGGAAGGAATGAATGGACAGTGTGGTTTTGTACAAACACAGGGTGCTGCTAAGATATTATTGTATAGATTGAACTCTTCATTGGTTGCATTTTTTAACTGGTCCTTTTGTAATCGTGGAGGCGCAGCTCCATCTGAGTAAGGAGTAGAACCACCACATCAGATACACATTTCTGACCCTTTCTTGTGCCCCACATCCCCTCTTGAACTTAAATTAGCATGTTGTTCAATTGACTTCCTTTGTGTTTTTTTTCCCCTCTGAGTGAAAACAGCACAGAATAATTTAGGATAAAAAGCAGAACCCTAACAAATCCCCCAGAGTCATAGGGGTTTCAAATGTGCGTTTCCTGGCAGCAGCAGCATCCAGGGCTACATCATGGCTTTCATGGACACTTTTGCCTTCGGATGCCCACTGCTTTTTTAAATAAATAAATAGTTAAATAAATAAATAGGAATTGCTATTTCCAGACTGCATTAATATAAAGATGAAAATAGTCCAGCTTGGATCATTATAGAGTCATTTTTATTTTCTTCTGATTTTAAGAGCAATTAAAAGCAAACCCTTTTCATGGACCTCTAAAAAGGACAGTACCTACTGTGCTTCATTAATAAGTTGGTCCTGGCATTACCTGAAAACTTGGAAATTCAAATTCTTGGGCCCTACCTCCGCTAGACTTAACAAACCAGAGACTCAGCAGCGTCGGCGTTGACAAGCCTTCAGGTGATTCCCAACCACATTCAAGTTTGAGAACAATTGCTTTAGACCATTCAGAGATGGGTAGTTTGAACCTTACTTTGTAGAAGCTAAAAATTCTCCTTATCCGTTCTATGTTTTAATGATAGGCAAGGCAAATGACTGCCACTATCATGGTTCTATTTTTAGAAGTCAGAGTGTGCGGTCATTTTTTGACTCTTTGTCACATTTAGCTTTATCACGTAGAAGATGTTTAAAGCTTTGAAAAGTGACATCTTATGAAGACCCAACCACTCAGACTTTAAATGGCTTTATGCTTGTGAATTTTATCGTGGAAAAGAAAAAGCCACATATCTTCTAGTGGTAGTCTATATATATTCATATGATGCAATACATGTGTTTTTAAAAATAATGCCATTTACAGCAATATGGATAGATCTAGAGATTATTAAGTGAAGCCAGACAGAGAAAGAAAAACATAATGATATCACTTATACATAGAATCTAAAAAAATGATACAAAGGATTTTATTTACTAAACAGAAATAGACCCACAGATGTAGAAAATAAACCTATGGTTACCAAAGAGGGAAGGTGAGATGATGGATAAATTAGGAATTTATGGTTAAAGTATATACACTGCTATATATGAAATAGATAACCAACAAGGACTGACTGTATAACACAGGGAACTATATTCAATATCTTGTACTAACCTATAATAGAAAAGAATCTAAAAAAGAATAGATACATATTTATAAATGAATCACTTTGCTACACGTAAAACTAACACAACATTATAAATCAGCTATATTTCAATAAAAATTAAAATGAGAAAAATCACTATACTATGCCGAGTTAAACAGTAAAACCATAGGCAATATGAAGCTGGCCATATTGTTGTCAGTGAAAGAAAAAAAAAAAGAGAAACCTAATAAAAACAGTAATAGTTTTCCTCATGCAAAATACTCAGTAAGTGCACAAATATTACAAAACTGAACGCATTTCATCTTGAAAGGGACTTGAAGTTTGCTTGCAGAAGTCACCATCAGCAGAACTGGAGCTTGTGGGTTATTGTGAAGTAGAGACTTATCTGAAATGTGACAGAAAGTGGTCATACTAGGTGTGGATAAACGTAGCTCCTGATATATGGTAAAATAAATAATAGTAGGAAGTAGATGTTGGAGGTGTTTTATGTATGAGTGCATTTTAGGTATTCATATGTAGCTTGGTTCATCTGGGTGCAGTTTTCTGTATTCACATAATGTTTCTCTCATGTGAAACTACATAAGCAAATGCAAAATTTGCATTATGTTCAAATTGTTCCCTAGTGGCACAAATTCATATTCTCAAAGAAGCATCAGAGCAGAGCTGACTCTCTATGTCTATGTATAATGTTATAGTTTGACATGTAAATTCCATATGTGTTATTCCTCCATCTGAAAGCTAGCTGATGTTTGTATATTCTATGAGTTCAATGTCATTGTTTTATACACAACATTAAGCATGAATGGATGAGTAGGAGACAATGTATGTGTATGTCTACTTGATGCTAACATGATAAACCCTATTAGGAATAACAGTGAATGACTCAAATACAATCCTAGGAAAATTAATTTGTGTCAATCTAGAACATTTCAATTGTGAAATTGATCAGTATCTGTATTTATTAATTCTAAGAAGTGACTGGCGATTAGATTAGCTTTTTTTCCTTAATCTTCCACACTGGAAAAAAGTGGGGTGGAAATCACCTTTTTACTTATTATTTAAAAGTGAGACATAAGCTTTATTGATACACAAAAAATGTTTCTAGGTTCTCATTATGATACAAGCCATGGCAGTTTTAATATTCCCTACCATTGTTTTAAAGAATCAAATACAGGAAGTCTATGCTTTCCTTGGTCTAATATACACAAATTTCAGTTGCCATAGCTTAGTTAAATAACCCCAGTCCCCCAACACCATGGTTCGAATTTCAGTTACCATGCTGTTTTAGTTGTGAGTAATTGCATAAAGTCCAAACTTCACTATTCACTCTTCAGTCTCCAAATCATTATGTGAACAACAGATTCATGTCACGATCAGTGAGTAATCATGTCACTTTTTTCAGGGTTTATCATTTTATTAGTCATTGGACATCTGTTATTCAGTTCTTGTCTAGACAGCAAAGCATATAGTTGTGCCGCCTCCTTGTCTCCCAGTGAGAAACCCACGTAGGCATTTTACAAAAACAAATAATTGAAAGGGAGAATGGGCCAACAAGGTGAAAATGCAGGAAAGAAACAAAAAGTGTTGTGTTCACTGGAAGTGAACTTTGACTTTAATGTAAATAGAGTTATAGAAGAAGTTAGCTGACCCTGGGCAGGTTGATGCTGCTAACATTTGGAAAGCCCATGAATATCTGGGTGGAAGAACTTAGGCTAACATATTAACATAAATGAGGTCAGGGGTTGTGACCAAAAGGATGGAGATGTCCCAGAGGAAGACACGCGGCAAAAATCTTCACATTAAAGAAACTATCATAGATGTTTCACTACAGAAGATAAAATGTTGGAAGCTAAGGGAAACTTCCAAAGGTGTGTAATAATTAGCCGAGGCATAGAAACAATGTTTGCTTCATGTAATTAAGGGAAGATGACAAGTACTGTTCAAACTACTCTTGGGAGTTCCTGTCGTGGCGCAGTGGTTAACGAATCTGCCTAGGAACCACGAGGTTGTGGGTTCGATCCCTGGCCTTGCTCAGTGGGTTAAGGATCCAGCGTTGCCGTGAGCTGTGGTGTAGGTTGCAGACGTGGCTCACATCCCGCGTTGCTGTGGCTGTGGGGTAGGCCGGCGGCTACAGGCTCTGTCTAGACTCCTAGTCTAAGGAATCTCCATATGCTGTGGGTGCAGCCCTAAGAAAGACAAAAAGACAAAACAAAACACTACTCTGATAAGTTACTTTTACAGAGAAATAAAACACCTTAGCTGTGAATGTTCCTATATTTTAAATTATAGTATATTAAATAAGTGTTAGTTTTACTGCTTCTTAAATTTCCTTATACATTTATAACCAACAGTAAGATTAATGTTGCTAAGAGTGATATTAACAACAATGTTAATGTTTCTACAAAAGATTTTAAAGGTCACAGAACAAGCATAATCTAAGATAGCTTTTTCAGATAGCCTCACACATTTCAGCTTGCCTGGTTATTTTTACCATCCCGCGCTATGCAAAGCAGGGAGTACCTTTATATCCCATGGAAATGTGAATTTACAGTTATCTCTGGACTGTCAGCAATAATAATGAATGTGCTAAGAAGATTGTAATTTTTTAGAAAACTGGGATAATTTTATGTTGTCTGTTGCCAAAGATCCATCCAAAAATCACTGGTCTCATTTTCATATAATTACTTGTTTAAACAATATCCGAAATACCAGTTACACAGGAATTCTGATCCCATTTGAAGTCCTTCCTCTAAGGCAATTAATTATTTTGGTGGAACAGAGCAGAAGAGAGCAAGTGAGTGAGGAAAGATGTTTAGTTACTGAATTCTGTCCCATCAGCTGCGTGAAGCCTTGAGGCAAAGCTAACCCATGTTCACTGAATTTTAAGTTAAAAATATTTAGTATAAATAAATATTTTAGTAATGAGTTTTATGATACATAGTTCTTATTACCTGTGAAGAATAATGTCTGATGTAAATAAGACAGACCTTTTAAACATCTCCTTTACAATAGGATGCTCTATCATAATTACAAAAAGGAAAAAGAATAAGGAAAACTAACAGCTTTGGAATCGTCGTTCTTTATGGATATTTTATAAAGTGTTACTAATCTACCTTGGGCTGAGCTTGTTTTAAGAAAGATGCGACCAATTGTTGCATAAAGCATTATCTTTTTATTTTATTTTATTTTTGCTTTTTAGGGCCGCACCTGAGGCATATGGAAGTTCCCAGGCTAGGGGTCCGATCGGAGCTGCAGCTGCTGGCCTGCCCCCCAGCCACAGCAATGCCAGATCCGAGCCACACGGCAGCTCATGGCAATGCCAGATCCTTAATCCACTGAGCAAGGCCAGTGATCAAACTCATGTCCTCATGGATCCTAATGGAGTTTGTTACCACTGAGCCACAGTGGGAACTCAGAGCATTATCTTTTTAATAATTACCTTCTCTGCCTATGTGTGTGTGTAATTTAGAGATCTAGGGTTTCCCTTTAATGAGAGGACCAGCCTCCTCTTTAATCAGTTGTGTAAGTAGGATTTTCAGATAGGTTGTTGATTAGATTTACACACAAGGGCCATCCTCCGTATTTGATCCTGAAGCTAAGCACCGGCTTTTACTTGGAAGTCAGGTTTGCTTGGAAAATAGTAACTTTGGAGTAAAATCTCCATTCCTCCCGCCAGAATTTAGTATGAGTATGTCATTCAATTTGTTTTGCTCCATTGAGACTGTAGGTGTTTCTCTTTTTTAATGTTATTGACTGCTAGTAAATGTTTGTGTTCTCTACAATTGTGCCTACATTTGTACAACAAATAAATAATCTGGAGAAAAGCAAAATATTTCATTCATAAATCAGTTGTTTACTCTGTACAAAACTCAAAAATCAGTTGCTTCCCCACTCCCCGGCCTTTTTCCATCTTACGAAATGACAGCAGTTTTTACTGAAATGATTGAAGTACCACCTGTTTTGACATTGTGTAGACATCCCTTCAGCCAACATTAGGCCAAATGTTATAAGAAACCTTAAAACTCAGACAAATTATTCAAAGACTTCTAAACTACCGCATTTTTATAGTGAATGATTGATTGAAATTTGTTGGGATTCCAGAAAAACTAAAACCATCTCAATGAAAGCAGTGCATGATTTGAATAATTTATAAGGCAACTGGCAGTTCTGCAGTATGTTTGCTTTAGCAGGAGCAATTAAATATAAAATAATAAAAATATCGAAGTGTACACAAGAGTGTAGAAAGAATAGACTGAGGAAAAATCAGAAGTGGAATGTATTAAATTATACTCCTGTTTGTTTATGTTTCTATAATATCTTCATCAGAGATAATTAACGTAGAATCTTTGGAGTGTTCCAGGTATAGCATGCCCTTGTTTGGTGCTCTTATATTTTTTCATATTCAGAACTCTAACTCTGTTTTTGAGAACCAGAGGAAATTATGACTCTAACTATATAAAGTGGCATGCTTAGGCTGGGTCCTCTCATGAAACATTGGATGTTAATGCTTAGAATCAGCCTGCCTGTCTTGCGTGGGGCCATTTTTATACCAACGGGAATGTTTAGTGGCAAATTGTAATGTGAACATGACAGCTGAGCAAGCCAAGTGGCTGCTTCCTCTGAGCTGTCAGATGTAGAACACTGTTCCATGAAAGATGGAAAGGAAGTGGCATTCTTAAGTATCTACAATGTGCCAAATACTCTGTCACTCCCAGCCTATATGTTATTTTATTTAAGATCTCAAACCAACCTAGCAATATGCATAAGCAATATGTCCATTGAGCTAATTGGATAGATGAAGAAAATAAACTCAAAAGAGTTTATATGATAAATAAATCTTCCAAACAGAAAGTTAAATGAAAAAAAAAAAAAGAAATTTTTTTTAAATGCAGAAAGTTGAATGAAGAAAGCAAGTTATGACGGATATCTGCAGGATAATATAATTCACGTACTTTTTTCAAAGCATGCCAAACGATGTCCACATTGCCTAGACATTAACTACATATACATGTTTCAGGATATAGGAAGAAATGATAAACACCACATTTAAAGTGGTTCTTTCCTGGTGGAGAAAAATGGACTCACAGAGGGCACAGCATGGCTTGCACTTCATTGCCTTGTTTTATTTTTAAGCTGTGAATTGAGCATATACGTTGTCATTACATCATTCCCTACACATTTTTCTTTTTGGTCGAAATAGGTTGTCAGGATTTTAAAAGTAACTTGCAGAAGGTCAAACAGCTATCAAAGAGGAGGCAGAACTGGATTCGTCGCCAGTCTGTGATCCTAGAGACTCCGCTCTGACTTACACTTTGCACCAGCTGGGCAATGCTGAGGTCTTGTGGGGGAAACACAGTTTGTCTAGGGCTGAAGACGGTGATTGTGATGGGGACTCTCCCTGAGGCTCCACACCACTGAAGAGGGTGGAGTACAGGGCAAGACGCTGAGTGGGCCTGTGTCTTCTGGTGAAGAAGCCCATGCCACTCAGGATGATGTAAGAACTCCCTGGAGTCCCTTTCTTTGTCTCTGTTGCTGCTGCTGCTGCTGCTGCTTTCAAGTTCCCGCAGACAATGGAACAAGATGTTATTAAAAGAAAAAAATAGCTAGCTTATTAACCACTTCAATATAGTAATACAGCTAAGCAAATAAGCTGTAACATGCCATCACAATTTTAATTCTTCTTAGGGATAATGTCTAGGAGTAACTGGATGCTCTCTGCAAAATTAATTTGTGATGCACTCTTAAAGTGCTGCTATATTAAAGTTCGTAAAATTGAGTTCACAGGCTGTTCCTTTTCTCCCCCGCCCCGCAATCACTTATATAGTTCACAGAGAACTGTGATTGGGATTGAGCCTGATAATGTGTATCTTTACATAGTTTACCGTACCGTACAGATTTATTATCTCTGACTCAACTGATCAGTATAGTCCTAGCACCTATCACAGACTCAGGAACATGGTAGACAGTCAACAAACATTTGATGAGTTGAATATGAGGAATATCTGTTGTTTGCATTGTTTATTTTAACAAGCAGGGTATAATGATTAAGTCTTAGCAAGGAGTGTCAGTAGCCGGCAGGGAGGTCAGTGGAGTCATTCCACCTTTCTGGAATCTTTGCTCACTACTTACAGTGCTTTGGGCAAACTATTTAATCCCTCTACATCTCAGTTTCCACTTCAGAAAAATTGAGATAGGGAGTTCCCATTGTGGCTCAGCAGTAAGGAACCCCACTGGTATCCATGAGGATGTGGGTTCAATCCCTGGCCTTGCTCAGGGGGTTAAGTATCCGGCGTTGCCCTGAGCTGTGGTATAGTTCCCACATGTGGCTCGAATCTGGTGTTGCTGTGGCTGTGGTGTAGGCTAACAGCTGCAGCTCTGATTCAACCCCTAGCCTGAGTACTTCCCTGTGCTACAGGTGCAGCCCTAAAAAGCAAAAAAAAAAAAAAAAAAGAGAGAAAAGAAAAACTGAGATAATATTCATGTCTCTTACTTAAGTTTGTTGTGAGAATTAAATGAGATAATTCTTGGAGTTCCTGTTGCGGTGCAGCAGAAAGGAACCAGACTAGTATCCTTGAGGACATGTGTTCAATCCCTGGCCTTGCTCGGTGGGTTGAGGAACTGGCCTCGCTGTGAGCTGTGGTGTGGGTCGTGGACTCAGCTTGGATCCCGAGTTGCTGTGACTGTAGCTCTGGCTCCGATTTAACCCCTCGCCTGGGAACTTCATATATATGCTGCAAGTGCAGCCCTAAAAAGCCACCAAAAAAAAAAAAAAGAGAGAGAGAGAATTCTCTGAGGTACTTAGAAGAGTGCTCAGTACAACAACTAACACGACAGTGACAGCTCATAAAGGTTTCACTGTTTCTGAGATGATTTTTGGGTCCCCGCTCTATAACTTCTGTTTTATGAAAGAGGTAGACAGTGCTTATGTCTTGTTGCTTTCTGAATAGGTTTGTTTTTTTAAAGGTGGCTTATGGAGCCACTCATCTTTTTTTCTTATCAAAATTTCTCTCTCTTAACAGCAAAGTCACTAGTACCTACTACTGTAGAAGAAAAACGGCTTTAATCTCAAAGGCAACATTAAAAATAAAGGAATATTAAGTCCATAAAGGCAAAAGTCATAGAAACAGATGATTTGAACATACAGCAGTGGTCCTGAGCATTGGGGTTATAGACACAGGTTTAAAAAGAAATATGCAAATGAGAAGGACATCTGGAAGAAAAATTACACGACTTGGGTACTAATATCCAAACAGTTTTATATGTCAAACTTTTTTTAAGGAAGCCATGGAACTGAAAAACCTTAAAATAAAAGACTGTGTCCAGGAGTTCCCATCACGGCTCAGCAGTTAACGAATCTGGCTAGTATCCATGAGGACACAGGTTCAATCTCTGGTCTCATTCAGTGGGTTAAGTATCTGGCATTGCTGTGGCTGTGGTGTAGGCCTTCTAGTAGTGTCGACTCCTGGTCTGGGAATCTGCATATGCTGCAAGTGCAGCTCTAAAAAGCCAAACAAACAAAGACCACATCCAAAGATTTCATTTTCTAGCCATGTGCTTTCCTCTCCAGAGGAGCCAGATTAAATATTCTTATGCACAATCACACACATACATTCACTCTTCCCCACCCCCACCCCCCACACACACCACACTCTGAATCACTTCTATTCTCCACCATGGAGAAATGGAGAATTTAGAGGTTGCTTTAAGAAAAAAATAACAAGATAGCAAGCAAGACTGAGGTTAGGGTAAGGTTATTTCTTATTGTTCCTGTTCATCATCAGATATGGCAGATGTTGCTCATTATAAAATATTTGTTTTAATCATCTTCAGGATTTTTTAAGTGGTTGTTTTATATACAGGAGGAAGTTAGAGAAATCTATCATTTAGGGCAGCAGCTTTGAAACATTTTTTTTTTACCATGCTCCTCATTAAGGAACATTTCATTGCAACACAACGGTTCTGTTTTATTTCATTTTTAAAAATTATTTATGACCCATTCCATTTATTTTCACAATCCACCAGTGGGTCTTGACCCACTGTTTGGAAAACACCTTCTTAGGATGTTCTGGTTGAACTTTCTCACTGAAGCACCCAGAGCAGCAGGGGCGAGGGAAAGTTTGGGGACTGCGGGGGAAGGTTGCAAGAAGGAATATGAGGGCCTCTCCCAAGAGCAAAATTTCTTTGAAGTTTCTTTATTTCACCTTTAAGGTGTATCCAACTTTGGCTTTAGACACCAAACAAGACCATTAGTTTTCCATAAAAAGTTTTCAATCTCCCAGTGTGATGCAACAGATGCTCTGAGACACTTGCTGTGTTTTCCTGGGGCTCCTTCTCCTGCTAAGGGGATGCACAGGGTGCAGTGTGCAAAGCAGGCTGTCTGGGATGATACATTTACCCCCAGACAGTGTGTGTGTTTACCACAGGCTCAGGGCCTTTTGCCTGTCTGACAGCACTTCAGCACGGGTCACGTGGACGATCTCGTGGAGAAGAGGAGAACATTCCCCTTTCGTCAGTGGACACATGTCTAAGTGGGAGCCCTTCGCCTTTCTCAGGCACTTGCAAGCGTGATGGCTGGGAAGGCGAGAGCCTAACTGGATGACTCAAACCCTCATTAGCCCCACACCACACATGCAGAGCCTCCAGGCAGCCACCGTGGCAGGAAGGGCACAGCTGGTGCCAACAAGGTCGCCCTGCAATGGGCTGAGAAGAGCTGGTCGGGATGAGCCAGATAATGAATGTGGGGCCAGGGAATCAATCATTTTGAAGGGAGAACATGTGAATTCTTCCTTTTGTGTGCAACTGGCTTGACAGAAGCTTGACATCATCCTTGCCCCGAATCAGCCATCAGTAAGATCAGAGTGAGCCGGAAGGAAAATGGAGAAAAGAAGTAAATAAACCAAGGGAGGAAGACCTTTGGGCATTTTTTTAAGCATTCCCTTTTCTTACTTGGTATTATAGGCTCCCAATGGCTGTGTAGGATCCCAAGATGAGATGAAATGATGTAGGGACTGTGTTTTCTCGAAGAGAAACTTTCTGGAACTCAAACTTTTCCTTTGCAAAATGATACCAGAAATATGGTTTTAGGTATATGCATAAATTAAAAAAAAGAACAACCTCAATGAAAAGATAAGAAAGATCTCATTGATGAAACTATAGCTATAGACAATTACAGATACAAATAGATATTAGCAATGGGGCTTAAGCCAAAAACTTTGTTTCATAAACTCAAATTGGAAGATTGCTGCAGTAAACCATTTAATTGTGAGCATAAACTGTGTCTCTCTCCCTCCCTGCCACTCTCTCTCTCTCTTCTACTATGTTGGCCGTTACTCCCAACCATAAACCAGGTCCTATAACTAAGGTAGATTTCAGCAGACTGCCTTAATGTAGTAATAAAAAGGACCCTGCAATTTAAAAAGCCAAGCCTCTTCTGTTTAAAAGTACAAAGGGTTTTATTTTTTTCATCATTAAAAGAATAAAGTACATATGCGGAAATCTGCGGACTCTCGGGAACTGGAGCACTCTGTTTCTCTAGTGAAGACGTAGGAATGAATTCCAAGTGGAAGAAATTATTTTAAGCAGAAGTAGCCACTGTAATAATATTTAATTACCCTGAAGGAAAAAAAAAAAGTAGGTTGGCTACAGAATTCGATCATGTAGTTATAGAGGGACATGAATCTTACTGCCTTCTGGGCCATTTCTAACTGCCAGGCATGTTAAAATCCTGGATTCAAAATGTATAACAAAAGTATTTCATTCAAGGAATTACCCAGTGGTGCAGTAGGTTAAGGATCCAGTGTTGCCACTGCTGTGGCTCAAGTTGCTGCTGTGATGTGGTTTCGATCTCTGGCCCAGGAACTTGCACATGCCATAGGCATGGCAAAAAAAAAAAAAAAAAATTCATTGGAGAGTGTTTTTGTTTTGTTTTTGCTTTTTAGGGCCACACCCATAGCATATGGAGGTTCCCAGGCTAGGGGTCTAATTGGAGCTAGAGCCGCCGGCCTACGCCAGAGCCACAGCAGCGTCAGATCTGAGCCACATCTGTGACCTACACCACAGCTCATGGCAACGCCAGATCCTTGACCCACTGAGCGAAGCCAGGGATTGAACCCGCAACCTCATGGTTCCTAGTCAGATTCTTTTCCGCTGCGCCACGATGGGAACTCCCGCAGAGTGTTTTTTTTTTAAATACATAAAATTAAAAAGATAAATCAGATAGCAAAATAATCTGGTTAAAAAATTATTGGATGAGGGAGTTCCTTTCGTGGCTCAGTGGTTAACGAATCCGACTAGGAACCATGAGGTTGCGGGTTCGATCCCTGGCCTTGCTCAGTGGGTTAAGTATCCAGTGTTGCCCTGAGCTGTGGTGTAGGTTGCAGACATGGCTCGGATCTGGCATTGCTGTGGCTCTGGTGTAGGCTGGTGGCTACAGCTCCAATTACACCCCTAGCCTGGGAACTACCATATGCCATGGGAGCGGTCTCAGAAAAAGGCAAAAAGACAAAAAAAAAGAAAAAAAAATTACCAGATGACATCTAAGTATGCTATTGGGTGACCCATGAAATACAATTACATGACATGAAAATACTGAACCTTATAAAATGCAGGTTTAGTTTTTTTCGGGCAACATGCATACAGGTGTGGAAAGGAAAAGACTATTATTTTTTGCCTTTTTATTTTCACCCCAATTCCTTTCCTACACAGAGGCTCCTTTGACCGGAAAGCCTGGCAGCCGTTACCAGCCACCTACTAAGATTTTTAATATCTAGAAAGTAGCTGAAGCCTGTACTGATTACTGATGTGTAGTAAAGTGAGATTCAAAGCAGATAATCAGAGATGTTAGCATGTCCTGTAAATGACGATGCTAAATTTTTTTTAAGTATGGACTTTGTACTTTAATATTTTATTTTCTGATATATTTACTCATTTTATCCCATAATAATTACTGAAGCAAGAAATATCATTCCTGGAGTTCCTGTTGTGGCTCAGTGCGTTAAGGACCAGATGCCGTCTCTGTGAGGATGTGGGTTCAATACCTTGCCTCACTCAGTGGGTTAAGGATCTGACATTGCTGTGGCTGTGGTGCCAGTCACAGCTGCAGCTCTGATTTGACCCCTGGCCTAGGAACTTCCATGTGCCATGAGTGCGGCTGTAAAAAAAAAATATATATATATATAAGTTTCATATTTTAAGTGAACAAAGGGAGATGCAAGCTGTTCTCCAAGCGAAGTGATATCCCCTTTTATAAATTTCATAGCACCTGAATGTTTGCTTTGTAGCGCTTACCAGAGTCATACTTGTGTAATAACATTTGTCTTACTGCCTGGACCAGACACTTCCTGAGACCAGGAGACTGTCCTTGTCCTCCTAGTTTCCATTACCTAGCACAGTGCCTGGCACAGAGGGTACGCAGTAAAGATGTGATGATTGAATGAATAGACAAGTAATGTCTCCCCACATTCCCACAGGAAAGAAGGGATAGAATCCGTATTTGAACCTCTGTCATCTACTGGGAGCCCCTTGTTCCATCCGTTCTGTCAATGTAAGAGCAAGAATGCTGTGTCTTCATAACAGCCTTTCAAGAGGTGCGGCTCTGGATAGCTGGATAGAAGCTAGGCTGCAGGGGAAGATGCATTTGGAAGGGATAGTCTTACACAAAGTCACCGAAGATCTCAAACCATCTTTGCAAGGTTTTTGGCCCCTGGTTTGGGGCTCACTGTCCTCTGCACAGAAGAGGGCATCAAAACTCTTATAGAAGGGTTTTCTTCACTTCAGTCTGTGAAAGTAACTGTTTGAGTTTTTCTCAGTGTGTCCTGAGGATGATCTGATTCAGAAACATTTGTATGTCTTCAAAATAATTTTTTCAGAGTCCTCTCAAACCAACTGAGGAAGTCTTTCTCAGGCCAGGAAGCTACAGTTTTAATGAGCTTCCCAGGTGTTCTCTTGCACTGTAAACTTTCAGCCAGTTTAGCCTCAGGGAGAAGTTGAGCTGTGGGATCAGTGGCCCAGCTGCCCATTCATGGAAGTTTAACAATGGGCGAAGATTCCAGCAGGGGCAGTTGGAATCCATCATGGAAGAAGCAGAGCTGAATAGATTTTCCCACTGCCTTTTTTGACAAAGTTAATTCAATTTGGGGGGTCAATGCAGTTTAAGTGAAAGAGCCAGGAGAAAGAGAATGCAGACTGCCTCCTCTGTCATGTCTTCATAGATCTAACTAGCCCTCATTCATCACCTCTTCCTCTCAATTCCTAGAGGATTTACTGCTAACACCACAGTGTCACTTCTAAGCCCCATTGTCTCTCATTGATGTTACTTTAAGTGTCTTTCCAATCACATTAAACTGTTGTGTAGTGTGTATCTTTGTCTTCTACATAAAATAGGTAGACAGGAACACCATTGCTGCTAATATTTTAAAGTCATTATACTAAGGAATTTAAAATTACTATTAAGATGTTTCAATTGTTATTGTTAGCAGTATAGCTTAATGGTAGAGAGGACAGATTCTAGCTGCCTGCATGCGAATCCTAGTTCTGTTTGGCGCTAGCTGTGTGTCTTAGCAGTTATTCAGTGACTCTTTCCTATCTGGCTCCTAGCTGAAAAATGGGGGTAATAATGCCTGCCTCATAGTGTTGTGAGGGTTACAGCAATACAAATGTAGCATTTAAAATAGTGCCTCCATATGGTAAGCGCCATTGGTGTGTGATGGTACTCCTGCTACTGTTACTAAACTACTGTTATTATTGCCACTGCTGCTGCTGCTATTACTACT
This sequence comes from Phacochoerus africanus, assembly GCF_016906955.1. Classification (NCBI taxonomy): domain Eukaryota; kingdom Metazoa; phylum Chordata; class Mammalia; order Artiodactyla; family Suidae; genus Phacochoerus; species Phacochoerus africanus. The sequence goes on from NC_062550.1 coordinate 94,506,535, forward strand.
GCTATTACTAAAGTGAATCTTTCAAGTCTTCTCCAAACACACCTTGATTCAGCTTGGTTTAGACCAGACCTAACTCTTAAATTATTCTTTTCTTTTTCACTGCCCTGGGGCATGTGGAGTTCCTGGGCCAGGAATCAGATCCAAGCCACAGTCGTGACCTCCACCACAACTGCCAGATCCCTTAGCCACTGTGCTGGGCCAGGGATCAGACCTGCGTCCTGGCGCTGTAGAGACGCCACTGATCCCATTTCGCCACAGTGGAACTCCAGTGAGAAATAGTCTTCAGCGAGCAATAGTTGTGAAACTGTCTTTCTCAGTGTTCAGTTTCTAGTGAACACGGTGACGGGCAGAGCTTTCAGAGCTACGTCTGAGTGGCTTCTTAAATCCAGGAAGATCAGAGGTCGCAGAAGAGCTGAGCCTACAGGGTCATTCATCCCAGTCTGGGAACGGAACACTCCCTGGATTCCAACTCCTCTCTTAAGCCGCCTGAGTGCTCCCGAGTTGGCCCTGTTAGGAGTTGCCTTCTGGCTCTGATGTGCTTCCCGACACTTGGCAAATGGAGAGCTGTCCTTGCCAGTCACCCTGACAGCACGCATGTCACAGCCTCGGTTTTCACCGAATCACAGGACGGGAATGGAACAGGGAAAGGCAGCTCCTGCAGGACAGTGGCCTGGGTTTGAATTCCCACTTCTCTAATTATCATCTCCTTAATCTTAGGTGAGTCCCTTAACTTGAGGCCCAGTATCCTAATCTATTAACCCGTTAGATTTAATATATACCTCACAGAACTGCTACAGGAAATTGAATGAGTTAGTTAAGCTATTTGAAAACCCATTTCAGGATATCTGGCCCTCTATAAGCCTTAGTTGAATTGGAATCTAAATCTAAATCCTTTGATAGCCACCCTCCAGAACACTTTTCTATTGATCTTTGATAGCACCTCTGGAAAAGAAACTTTTTTTTTGTTTGTTTTTAAGGGCTGCACCTGTGGCATATGGATGTTTCCAGGCTAGGGGTCATATTGGAGCTGCAGCTGCTGGCTTATGCCACAGCCACAGCAACACAGGATCCAAGCTGTGTCTGCGACCTATGCCACAGCTCACAGCAACGCCAGATCCTTCACCCACTAACCGAGGCCGGGGATCTAACTAACCCGCATCCTCATGGATACCAGTTGGGTTCTTTACCTCTGAGCCACAACAGGAACTCCTAGAAGAGAACATTTTATGTTACCTGCAAATCTGCCCTCTTCTACCGGGGTGGATTTCAGTATGCATTTACATTGTTAGCCTGTTTAACCCCTTATGCATAGAGACCTACCTACTTCATAGTTCTCTGCTACCTACCAGGATCTTTCTTCCAAATTTCCGACTTCTTCTTGTCCTGCTGTGGTGCACATCTCTATTTTCAGCCAAGATCTCAACCCTTCCTCATCCTGCCCTCCACCCCTCACCACTAACTTCCTTTCTCACTTTGCCCCTGTAGGATAACCTCATTCCATTGTAAACAGACTCCATTATCTAGGCACCATTGCTGCCAGCTGAAGATATCTAAGCTTTTCCCCCTCTTTTCAATCCCTGATCTTACAATTCCCAGCCTTGACGCATAGCTCCATCTCTCATTTTGTTGCGTAGTATAGGATTATCTCTGTAATTTTCCACAAACACATTTTAGCTCTTCCAAAAGAGAAAAACTTATTTTTTCTTACCCATAGAATGCCCTTGAATCATTATACAATGCTTCTAACTATGAATATTTCTGTGAAAAACCTGACAGTACGAAATAGTTGAAGGTTTATCATTAAATTGATGGAAAGTTAGCATGCAGGTGAAAGATGAAATAGAAGCAAACTCTTGGCATTCCTGGGGCTTCTTGGCTGCGATTTAGAATATGAATGGACTTTTCACTCAGATGAAAGCTCATTTATTTTCTTCTTTTAGCTCTGGAAATAATGGCTTCCTTTAGCGACTTAAATAACTTTAAAGAAAAATGAGAAGGGCTGTTTCAAAGGTATAGGCATATGGCATATGGGTGTCATTATTTAAGACAGAATTTAATGTTGAATAATGTATTAATCTACCTCTCAAAGACTACTATATGATTTTGATGTTCTCCTAAACTTAAATTACAATCTCTGATAACCTGAAATAGTGCCTCCCTGGAGTTATTACTAACAATAAGGTTTGGTTTGGCATACAGATTCTCTTCATGCGTGTCTTACTCTTTTATTTCAACTTTTCTCATGAAGTAACCCATCTGATTCTTTTTTCTCACATGTGGAGAAACCTGTGTTGTTAGTTAATACATACCGGAAGTGATGTTTTGTGTCCTGAGGAGATGAGTCTAATGCATGACCTTCCCCCCCTCCCCCACCCCCACCGTAGATGCTGGCATGCTAAGCGATCTTTAGCTCCCTAAATGCTGAAAATTATGCCAGGCCTGTACTTGGCATCAAGCAGAACTGGTCTCTCTCCACTCCAGGACCACTGCCGATACCATCCTTAAATATCAAAGGTCGTGTCACCTTGTCACTTAAAATCCTTTCTTAGCACCAACAGCATGTGGCATATATCCACCAGCCCTTCCCCCATGACGTTTCCTGAGCACCTGCTGACCTCCCTTTGCCTCTCCAGTTTCCTCTCCTACCACCCCTGACTTTGAAGGTGATGTCCCAGCCCAAGCAAACTATTGGTGGTTCTGTAAACACACGAAGACCTTTGGCTTCCATGCCTTTTCTTCGTGGTCCTGGAATGCCCCCCTTGATTAGACACCCACCACCCACCCGCCTCCTCCTTTTGAATGGTACTTTATCCTTCAATCAAAGAACAGCTTTAAAAGAAGGCACCTCTTCTCTGAATCCTGTTTTGATGCTTCAGTCCTTGAGGAGATTTTGTCTTTCCCTTCCCTCTCTCCTTTGTGCTACCCTAATGCCGTAGAGCTTTGTACATACCTCTGTCGTAGCACGTTGCACACCGTCTGTAATAACGAGTGGGCCACACCCCCTGACTTGTCTCTTGTAAATCTGAGTCAGCCTCCCCAGTGAAAGACCAGTCAGCCCTGAGTAGTCACTCAAAAATTTTATGATGAATTAAATGTTCTATGTTTTTATCATCGGTGCTAGGAAACTAAGGGCATCTTGACAAAGCTGGAACTGGAGTAGCCTGACATATAAAGTAGCAAATGAATGAAAGTGAATGCTCCAAGGGCAACCAATTCCTTTATCTGTTAAAGAAGAGCCATCAATTAATTATTCATTTTCACTAGGAATTATATTTAAGTTTTATGAATGTTTGACCACTCAGAGTCAAATTTATATATATATATATTCTTTTTTTTTTTTTTTCGCTTTTTCCTTTTAGAGCCACACTTGTGGCTAGGGAACTGGAGGTTCCCAGGCTAGGAGTCAAATCAGCCCTGTAGCTGCCGGCCTACACCACAGCACACGGCACCACCGGATCCTTAACCCACTGAGCGAGGCCAGGAATCGAACACACATCCTCGTGGATCCTAGTCGGATTCGTTAACTGCTGAGCCACAAAGGGAATGCCTCAAATTAATATTTAGTAAGACTTCAAGAATACTATATGTCAAAGATATCTCAATAAAGTTGTTAAATTTTGTTTAGACTTCAAGAACAAAAATATAGGAGCTCCTGTTATGGCACAGTGGGTTAAGAATCCAGCTGCAGTGGCCTGGGTCACTGTGGAGATGTGAGTTCAATCCCTGGCCCAGCACAGTGGGGTAAGGATCTGGTGTTACCACCACAGCTGTGGCATAAGTTGAAGCTGTGGCTTTGATTCAGTCCCCGGCCCAGGAACTTCCATATGCCACAGGTGCAGCCAAAATTTATGTGTGTGTGTGTGTGTGTGTGTGTGGTGTGTGTGTGTGTTCGCGCGCGTGCACGCTGTATTATATTACATCTAAGAGCTTATACTCTGAAGTCATCCTGCCCGGGTTCAAAATGCAGTTCATCCATTTTCCGTAAGTTTGAAATCTTGGATTAGATAACTGGCCATCTATGTCTTGATTTCCTCATCAGCAAAATGGAGCTAATAATAGTACTTACCTCATAGGATTATGTGAGGATTAAATTAGAAAATCCACCTAAAGAATTTAGCAAGAAGTCAGTATTCAGTAATTATCAGCTGTTATAATTTGCCTAGTTGAAAGAAATAAATGAGTTTACTTAAAAGAAGCAGCAGAAGGGCTCAGCACCCCAAAATGTATTATAATACAATAGAGCACCTTTGAAATATGGATTCTTAGAACCTGGTTAAAATTTTAGTCCTTAAAGAAGGGAGGAAAGGGAGTTCTGCCATGGCACAGGGGAAATGACTCGGACTAGGAACCATGAGGTTGCGGGTTCAACCCCTGGCCTCGCTCAGTGGGTTAAGGATCTGGCGGTGCCGTAAGCCGTGGTGTAGGTCGCAGATGTGTCTCAGATCTGGCGTTGCTGTGGCTGTGGTGTAGACTGGCAGCTATACTCCTATCAGACCCCTAGCCTGAGAACCTCCATATGCCGCAGGTGCAGCCCTAAAAAGCAAAAAAAAAAAAAAAAGAAAAGAAAGGAGTCGAAGTCAAATTCTCTTAGAATTCCAGAATGACTTAGCTAACTTCCCCCCAACAGTAGAGGAGGAGGCCTCATGAACAGCTGGAGAGCGAATGCAGAATGGCCGCCCAGCCCTGCGTGAGCTCCAGAGATCCTGTTGGGGTGCTTTCCTTCTGCGGCACAGAAACAGGAAAAAATGGGGGTGGTTGCCAGAGGTGGGAGGTGGAGGGTGGGCAAAATGGGCGAAGGAGACCACAAGGTACAAACATCAGTTTTCACGGTCAGTCCTGGGGATGGGCGGTGCAGCATGGTAACCATAGTTACCAATCCTTTATTGCATATTAAGAGGGTAGATCTTAAAAGTTCTCATTATAATAAGAAACAAATTGTAACTGTGTATGGTGTTGGATGTTAACTAGACGAATTGCAGTGATCGTTTTGCAATACATACACTTATCAAATCATTATAGTGTATACACTTGCAGCTAATACGCTGTTATGTCAGTTTAACTTTTAAAAGCTGGAAGGTTAGAATTTAGAAGGAAGTCGATTTCTAGCATTAACAACCATAACGTATTTTTTTGTTGAAGATATCGTGAGTGGGATTTTTCCCAAGTATCAGAGAGTTCAGGAGTCTTAGGCCTATTTCCATTTCCAAAGGGGAAGCCCTTTTATTTTCTCTTCTTTTTTAAAAAATAAGCAGATACTTGAGGATTTATTATACTTTTCTTCTGCATACATTTGACAGTTTTTATATTTTTAAAAAGTCAGTGTCAAGTGTAAATAGCACCACAACAGAATTTTTTTTTTTACAAAAACGTTTCTGCTTCTGAACTTTGCTTGTAGTCAGATGGAATAGATAGAATTTGACTGTCCTTATGTAAAATTGTCTCTCTGCTTTTCCACTTGGTGATTGGTCTTTGCATTCTGATGTTGCTTTGAAAATGCATTCTTGCACTTAGGTCAGTTTTTCCTTTATCTGCTTGGTGCTTGTCTCTTGTCAGTTTTACTATTGTTGTTGCTGCTACTGCTGAGAAAATGGAACCCCCAGGGTTAAGCCACTCCCATCCTGGGATTTTGGAACTCTCCCCTACAAGAGCTGGTTCTGGAAAGCCTTCACCACCACAGCAGATGAACTCTAGAGGTTCTGAGTCTAGTGCTGCGGGACAGGTTGCTTCTCACTCTGTTTTACAGAGGACCTGAGAGATAAGACTCAAGCGCTCTCCCCACTGAGAACAGAAGGTGATAAAAATGGAAGCCTTAGGAGTTCCCTGGTAGACTCGCAGTTAAGGATCTGGTCTTGTTACTGCTGTGATTTCGGTCTCTACTGTGGTTGGATCCTTGTCCTGGGAACGTCCACAAGCCACAGGCATGGCCAAAAAGAAAAAAGAAAAAAAAAAATTGAAGCCCTACCACAGTTGATGGCGAGATCCAAAAATAAGGCCAGGCAGCACACAGCAGCAAGCAGCAAACTGAGAGGGTATGGCAGAGTTCCAGGAACAAAAGTAAGAAAATTCAGAAAAAAGAAGAGTCTGAGTAACAGTAGTCAGGGATGAATGAGTGGAGAGGAACAGAAGGTACCAAGAACGTAATGATTCGTGGTCTTTCCTTTGTATGGATTTCTCACAAGAGTTCTCGAGAGTCTTGATTTCACTAGCTTACAACCACAGTTACTACCACCCTCTGTGGTTTACCTAAGCGTTCCGTGGTTCCCTGACACATTAAAGTTACGAGAAAACAAAATAACAGCAAAAAACAACCCCCCCCAAATTAATTCATTTCCTTAGACATGAGGGTAGAGCAAAGAATTCTATTTAACACACTTGTCTTTATCGTCTTAGAGTAACATTTGAATAAAAACTCAGTGGTGAAATGGACCATAAATTGGCATAGAATTAAGCGGACAAGGGGGAAAACAGCATCTTTGCTTAAAGATAACTGATCAAATCTTCCTCCTGAACCCTAACCCACCTGCCAACTGGGAAACAAGGAGACAGATTTTAAATGTACTAAATAATGGTATCCCAGTATGTTTTAATTTGTTTTTAAGCTTCTCTTTCTCACTTTAAATACTAAAATCTCTAACAATAACAAAACTGTCACACAGGACAGTAAATGTATACAGTAATTCATCAGACTTCTTGGAAAGAACATATTTAGCAGTCTGAGATAATGCAGAATGTTGGGAGATAGACTGTGATTCAATACTGGTACTTTTTGTCATTTTGTTTTAATTTAAATAGTAGTAAGTTTTGAGCGCCTGTATTTCAGATAATTTCTCAGTCTTGTAGACTTTTCTTTTCCTTCTTTTTCTTTCTTTTTTTTAGGACCACGCTCATGGCATATGGAAGTTCCCAAGCTAGGGGTTGAATCCAAGCTGCAGCCAGCCACAGCCACTACCACAGCAACACCAGATTGGAGCCTCATCTGCAACCTACACTGGAGCTTGCAGCAGTGCTGGATCTTTAACCCACTGAGCAAGACCAAGGATCAAACCTGCATCCTTGTGGATACTAGTCGGGTTCAAAACCTGCTGAGACTCAATAGGAACCCCATCTACTCTGCATCTTAAGGACAGAATACTTACTCCAACTTGCGCTTTGCATTCTTAGAATCACTCCTGATCCTGCTCGAGGCAAATGGATGCCCCTTTCAGAATAAGACAGAAAGTTTCATGCCAGAGAAAACAAAAGGAAAATGTGCACCCAGTCTGTTTTTCTGAAGTACAGTAATTTTTATGTCTTTTACTTTCCTTCTTCCTCTCCTTTCTCTCTCACCTTTTCTTTTTCTAATTAAAATTAGCTGAATCAGGGAGTACCATCTCCTCATGATGTTTTTTATTTGCTAAATGTATTTAATATATTGGGGTAGATTTGCTCTCCTGGTATGTTCTGGAAAAGGACAGTATGCTAGAGTGGTTCCCCTCAGGGCCTGCGTCCTGGAGCCCTGATTCAAATTCCTGTCCCAGCACATTCCCTTGAGCAAATTATTTTGCCTCACCAAGACTTTATTGCCTCATCTTAAAAATCAAGGTTCATTTGGTAACAGAGTTGCAAAGGTGTATCACGCATCTTAATCTTAACATGTCCAACATTGTCCCCTTGGTTTTCCACCCCACAGAGCTATTCCTCCTCCAGTTTTTCCATCTCAATACATGACAACCCCTTTCTCCAGATGGTCAAGGCAGAAACATTCAGATCATCCTTGGTTCCTCTCTTGCTTTCTGACCGCACCTGAATCCCCAGACAATCCTGTTACTGTGCTCAGTGTCGTCATCTTCACCTCTAGCACCTCAGTCCAAGGCAAAATGACCCATCGTTTAGTTTGGGTAATAGTGGATGTTGCATCCGAATATATCAGAGTTTTAATACTGAAGATGTTTGCTTGCAGTCTCGACCCACGGGCAGCTCTTTGCCCAGGGTCCAGCCTTCTTTCACCTCTTTGGCTCTGCACCTCCGGCCTTGGCATCCACACTGCAGAAGTAAAAGAGCATGGGGCGGTGGGGGCCAGGCCTGGAAGTGCCGTACATCGCTTTACTCACATTTCATTAGTCAGCGCTCACTTAGGAGCTCTTCCCTAACTACGAAGGGAGCTGGAAAAAGTAAAGAAGAGGAAATGAGTTTGGGAAATAGGTACTCAGCCTCTGCCACTTTCAATCTAGGTATTAATTCCTCATCAGTTTTCCTATTTTTACCTTTGTGTTTCTACAGTTTTTTCCTCAACATGTCAACCCAATGATCCTTTTAAAACGTAATTCAGATTGTATTCCTTCTTTGCTCAGAGGCTTTCAATAGCTTTCCTTCTTGCTTGTTTGTTTCAAAGTCCTTATCACGATCTCAAGCTTTTTTATGATCTACCTCCCACCAACTTCCTTGATGCATTTCTTACCATTCTCCCTCTGCTCCGTCCACTACAGCCCCACCGGCTGTGTACTGACCCTCCAGCGAGCCAAGTACAGTCCCATTTCCTCTTCTCTCTGCCTGGAACACTCCTACCCTCAGATACTGTCGGGGCTCCGTCTCTTACTGCCTTCCGATCTGTGTCCACACTGCAGCTTGTGAAAGACCCTATCTAAGATGATGCTCTTATCTTCCCTTCTCTTCCTTTCCTTTCGTACCACACTTGGCACGTTATATTCTTCTAGGCTTATCATCTGTCTTCCAAGATTGGAATGTCTCCTTCTTATTGAAAACGTGAATATATGAGTGAATGAATTGTTTAGCACATAACCTTGGCAAAAAGTAATCAATAAATGGTAGCATTGCTGTGATGCCAAGTTTTTCTTTTAGATTGGAAAGGATGTTGATTTTTCCCCCTATTTTGTTCGTATTTTGTTTTTTGTGACTTACAAAAATGTGCAACTACAAGACTGATTTCTTCCTTATGCTTTCATTATCTCTCATATGACTCTCTATTCTTTCAGCTTCTCATCTTTATACTTCTGCTTCGATACACGAATGTATCCTACACCTATAGAATGAGGTGGGAGTGGGTTCACAGATAGGAAAGAAAGGAGAATAATTTAGAATTCAACATGCTGCTTCAAGTGGGGGGAAAAAAACCTTAATATCTTATGCTTAAAAGGAGTATAAAGACCATAGCCAAGTATAATCATCTCTGTTTGATTAAGAGAATTTCAAAGTAATGTATATGTATATTCAGAACCTCATTTTCTCAGACTAAAGCAACAAGAATGTCTATGACTGGAAGTAAGGTAAAGCAGATAAGATTCTCCTTTCTCTTTTACCTTACGAATTAAAAAAAAAAAAAAAGGAGAGCTCTCATGAGTTCTCTTGTGGCATGGCAGGTTAAGTATCTGGCATTGTCACTGCAGCAGCTCAAGTTGCTGCTTTGGTGCAGGTTCAGTCTCTGACCTGGGAATTTCCACAAGCTGTGGGAAAGGCAAAACAAGCAAACAAACAAAAACTCTCAAAGCATCCAAAATATCTCAGATTTTTGTTAAGCAAAGTATTCCACCTGATACAGCTTATGGGCGGGGGAGGGGGGAAGAGAGAAAAAAACCACATCCTGAAAATAGTCTAACCAGGGGTCAAAGATAGCTCTAGAGAAGAATTTCTGAACTGTAAAAAAGGTATTAAAATGTGACTTTCAATTAGTTCAGAAATGAGCTCTAACTCTCTTTAACCACGTCGTCAGAAATGACACCTTTTGTTCCTCCAGTAATTGGGATGTCAAAGGGTAATTTGAGGCTACTCAGAAAGATTCAGAGTCTGATTTTGTTAACTCCTGAGCTAATTACTGGTACATACTGAAAAATTACTAGCTATCCCTGCATCCTTGACAGGTAAAAAACATTCTTAAGAAATTGTGATAGTAAGACTTCTAATATTCATTTTATAACTTTCTTTCTTCGGAAATAGCAAAATCTGTTCAGATCAGTGGAGCTTTTTCTTCATGTGTGTGAAATGTGAATAGAGGCAGTTGAGAAACCTTTCGCAAAGTCCAGTTAGGGAATATATGTTCCCTGGGAGTATATGAATAACATTGATTTTCAAAACACTTCGAATCTGCCCCTTCTAGGGCGCAGTAATTTCAAAGGAAGAGACTCCATGTTTGGAAATGACAGTAACCTTCTTAGGTCCCCTGTGGACCAGGTATTCAGTTGCTCCATCACCTGTCTTCAGGCCCTAACAATAGGACCTACTCTCAGTAGTCCCCATCAGTTCTTCCAGCTAAATGATGGTCAAGCCTCAGCTGAGAGGTGAGCCTGGGTCACAGCCAGGCTGACTGTAGAACTCCACATTCAGACGGAGTCAAGGGAGGGAGTTCCTGTTGTGGTGCCGCGTAAAGGAACCTGGCTAGTATCCATGAAGATGCAGGTTCGATCCCTGCCCTCCTTCAGTGGTCAGGGATCTGCTGTTGCCGTGAGCTGTGGTGTAGTTTGCAGATGCGGCTCAGGTCCTGTGTTGCTGTGGCTGTGGTGTATGCCAGCAGCTGTAGCTCCAATTCGACTCCTAGCCTAGAAACTTCCATATGCCGTGAGTTCGGCCCTAAAAAGCAAAAAAAAAAAAAAAAAAAGAAAGAAAGAAAGAAAAAGTAAAAGATGGAAGTCAAGGGAGAGTGAAAACACATATGCAACAAGGTAAAATTATAATCACCTGAAGGGAATTCTGAGCATGGAGTAGCAGGTCCATTTTAGAGAGTTATTGATAAGTTAGGAATGAAAGCTGGGGTTGTGGGCACAAGTTGGAAAACAAACTTGGGTGTGAGGGCTGGTTAATTTGGAGCACCTGGAGTCAGAGGAGATGCAGGGCAGCAAGACAGAGCTTCACTTGCTGGGCATGATAAAGAAAGGAGGAGAGAGAGGAGGGGAAGGAGGGAAGAGGAAGGAGCAGGCTTGAGCATATGGTGAAGACCAGAATTGCTGGATGTTTCCTCCATGTGTGGCTTTATGCATCACTCGTGTCAGAATCCCCCAGGAAGCATGTTTCAAATGCAGATTCCCAGGCCCCACCTCAGACTTCCAGAATCAAATTATTGGAACTGGCACCTAGGAATTTTGACTTTTAACATGCTCCCCATATATCTGAGGCTCATTTAACATTTGTGTGCTAAATTCTTCACTTGCATGATTTTGGTTAATCTTCCAACAGCTCTGTGAAGCCCATACCACCACTGTCCCCTCCCTAAACAGGAAACTGCTTCAGAGAAGCTGCCTGGCCCAAGGCACAAAGTTTATACATGGCAAAGTCAGAATGCAAACTTACACATTCCGATTCCATGTTCTGTGAATTTTAATCTCTCTAGACCAGGGGTCCTCAAACTTGGCCATGTGATAAACATTTAAGGGGTCATGGCCTCATGGTCCCTGTTGCAGCTACTTAACTCTGCCATAGACAACATGTAAACAAGTGGGCATGGTTAGGTGTCCAGTGAAACTTTACAAAAACAAGCAGCAGGACCGATGATACTCGGAACTCAGAATGGCTTTCCAAAGTGTTCAGAACATAGTATCTTATAGGCTTGTTAGAAATACAGGATATTGGCCTACTCAAGACTTGCTGAGTCAGAATCTGCATTTAACAAGGTCCCCGGGTGATTTTTGTGCTCATTCCAGTATAAGAGTCCTCCTCTAGAGCATTTTCAAAGATCTTCCCTCAAAGATGTCCTAATGGCATTTGCCTCTCATCCTTTCAGGTGCATGAGCTCAATTTATTTATTTATTTTTTTCTCTTTAGCTGTACCTGCAGCATGTGGAAGTTCCTGGGCCAGGGCCTGAATGCAAGCCACATCTACAACCTTTGCCACAGCTGCAGCTACACCAGATCCTTAACCTGCTGTGCCACAATAGAAACTCCTATTGGTGATTTTTAACACTGCCAGTCTCTCCATGTGTAGTAGTTGGCATTCTGCTGCAAGGAAGAGCTGTTCCTTCTTTCCCTTTTGTTTATTCATTATTTAACTTATATCGTTATAGACTCATAGGCTCCCTGAGATAATATTTGCATCAGTCAAGGTGATCTGAATGTACACGGAAGCCTGAGAACCACTATTTGAATGAAATAGTGATTTGAATGAAAGTGATGTCCAACGAGGTTAATTAGCTTATTCAAGATCGGAGACTTAGTTGAAGACTAAAACCCTCTCTCCAAACCTAGTATTTCCTTTCTATCAGTAGTCTCCAAATCTGAGTTTTCTTGTGGTGCAGTGGGTTAAGGTTCCAGTGTTGTCACTGCAGTGGCTTGGGTTGGTGCTGTGGCACAAGTTCGATCACTGGCCCAGGAATTTCCACATGCTGTGAATGTGGCAAAACAAACAAACCAAAAAAACCCTGCAAATCTGGAGAGTGAACACCCACTGGACCATCTAAAAGTGAATCACCCGAAAAACCTGTTCAGATGCTGCTTCAATTAAATTTTGATTGAATACATCTTGCATAAGGCCTTGCAGTTTATACCAGGAAGAACTTAAAGAGATCTTTCTATTTCCCACCTCAGTGCTCCTTAGAAGGAAAATGTATATTATTATAGTATGTCTTTGATTCTAATATAACATTCATTTTAAGAAGCAGCATCAATTTAATAGTTTATCGTGCAAAATAAGAATCAGTGCCAGAGTTCTTTTTGTGGTGCAGCAGAAACGAATCTGACTAGTATCCATGAAGATGCCAGGTTTGATCCCTGGTCTTGCTCAGTGGGTTGGCAATCTGACATTGCCATGAGCTGTGGTGTAGGTTGCAGATGCAGCTCACATTCTGTGTGGCTGTGGCTGTGGCTGTGGTGTAGGTCGGCAGCTGCAGCTTAAATTCAACCCCTAGCCTGGGAACTTCCGTATGCAGCAGATGCAACCCTTAAAAGCAAAAAAAAAGAATCAGTGCCACATTGGATATAAGCTTCAAGTGTATGCATTATAAACGGCTCAGATTTCAGAAAGATTACAGTATGAAAAATACTTATCTTAAGCTTGTGGAAATAAGCTTCTTTATATTATACACTTATGTATACTTATACGTATTTACATCACATATATAGGATCCCAAGTAGATAGATTTAGATACTATATGATTTTACGCATGTGGAATAATTAGGTAACTATTCTGCTATGGATCACTTATTTTAGGGGAAGCTGGTTTTTCATTACATTATGTGGTAATGACTCCCCTCAGTGATGGACCTCAGTTCCATCAGGTCAGTCTCAGTATTTACTTAGCGCTTTTTTTTCCTTACTTGAATTAATTTTATTTGTTTATTTATTTAGCACTTTTTTTCCTTTTTTTGCATTAATTTTATTTGTTTATTTATTTACTTTTGTCTTTTTGCCTTTTCTAGGGCCGCTCCCACAGCCTATGGAGGTTCCCAGGCTAGGGATCCAATCGGAGTTGTAGCTGCCGGCCTGTGCCAGAGTGACAGCAGCACCAGATCCGAGCTGCTTCTGCCACCTACACCACAGCTCATAGCAACACCGGATCCCCAACCCATTGAGCGAAGCCAGGGAACGAATCTGCAACCTCATGGTTCCTAGTTGGATTCGTTAACCACTGAGCCATGATGGGAACTCCTGTTTGTTTATTTATTTATTCATTTATTGATGGTGGGAAAGGAATTTTTTTTTTTTTTTTTAGGTTTTTGTTTTTTCTATTATAATTGATTCTTAGTGCTTATTTTAGTTGTCCATAGTCAGCATTAGCCAGGTTGGTATATTACCACAGTGGTCACATAGTTAAAGCCGAGTTTCTCACCTACCGGTGACATTAGAGACTAGATAATTCTTTGCTGTAGGGACTGTCCTGTGCGTTTTAGGATGTTGAGCAGCATTCCTGGCTACAGTCAGAAATATGTCCCATATTCAGTACCACCACCTGCCCAAGTAGTGACACTCAGAAATGTTTCCAGTCCTGGGAAAACTGGAAAGCTGCATGTAAAAGAATGAAAGGAGAACACTATCTAACATCATGTACCAAAATAAACTCAAAATGGATTTAAGACCTAGGTATAAGGCCAGACACTATAAGACTCCTAGAGGAAAACATAGCCAGAATGCTGTTTGACATAAATCACAGCAACATCTTGTTCGATCCGCCTCCTAGAATAATGACAGTAAAGGCACACATAAACCAATGGGACCTGATCACACTCAAAAGCTTTTGCACAGCAAAGGAAACCATTAAAAAAAAAAAAGAAAAGACAACCCACAGAATGGGAGAAATTCTTTGCAAACAATGAAACAGACAAGGGCCTAATGTGCAAAATATACAAACAACTCATGCAACTCAAGAATAAAAAAACAGACAACCCAACTGAAAAATGGGCAAAAGACCTAAATAGACCTTTCTCCAAATAAGACATACAGATGGCCAACAGGCATATGAAAAAATTCTCAACACCACAAATTATTAGAGAGATGCAAGTCAAAACTTCAGTGAGGTACCACCTCACACCAGGCAGAATGGCCATCTTTAACAAGTCAACAAATAAATGCTGGAGAGGGTGTAGAGAAAAAGGTACCCTCCTTCACTGTTGGTGTGAATGTAAATTGGTACAACCACTATGGAAAACAGTATGGAGGTACCTCAGAAAACTAAATATAGTACTACCATATGACCCAGCAATCCCACTCTTGGGCACATATCTGGACAAAGCTTTCCTTGAAAAAGATACATGCACCCCTATGTTCATTGCAGCACTATTCACAATGACCAAGACATGGAAACAACCTAAGTGTCCATTGACAAATGAATGAATGAAGAAGATGTGGTATATACATACAATGGAATACTACTCAGCCATTAAAAACAAAAAACAAAATAATGGCATTTGCAGCAACATGGATGGAACTAGAGACCCTCATCCTGAGTGAAGTAAGCCAGAAAGAAAAAAAAAGTCAAATACCATATGATATCACTTATTTGTGTAATCTAAAATATGCAACAGATGATCCTATCTAAAAATAACAAAACAATAGACACAGATCATGACCAGGAAGAGCAGACTTGATGTTTCCAGGGAAGAAAGGGGAGGAAGTGAGATGGCTGGGCATTTGGGGGGGATGCAAAATGTTGTATTTGGAATGGATGGGCTATGGGATCCTACCATCCAGTACAGGGAAATGTGTGTGATTGGGTCACTTTGTTGTACAAAAGAACTTGACAAAACATCATAAATCAACTATACTTTAATAATAAATTAAAAAAAATGTTTCCATGCCGAATGATCCTGGAGGGCAAAATAACCCTTGCTTGAGAACCAGTTATGTTGGGTTGAATAGTGATTTCTCCAACTGTAAGTTCAGCAGGAACTGACCTGTCAGTGTGACCTGACTTGGAAAAAGAGTCTTCACAAATATAGGTAAGGATCGCAAGATGAGATAATCCTGGATTTATGTGAGCCCTAAATCCAATGACTGGCATCCTTAGAAGAGAGAGGCAGAGGAGATTAGAGAGTAGCAGAAACTCAGACAAAGGGCAGAAACTGGCATATGCTGCCACAAGTTAAGGAACATCTTCAACTACCAGAAGCAGGAACAGCCAAGGAAGGGCCCTCACTCAGATGCCTTGATTTTGGACTTCGGCCCCCAGAACTGGAGAATAAATTTTTGGTTCTAAGTCACCATGGTTGTGGTTATATGTTATTGCAGCCCTGAGAAACGAATATACCACTGGCCTCAGGGAAAGAGAGGCTTTGATTCATATTATGTGTATATTTACTTAGTTGTAACTATTATTTCATTGTAGATGATAGAAATAGAATTTGCACTGGCAGCAAAGGGTATTCATGGGAAGGATATTGAGATATTTAAAAGAATCAACTCAGGGCTGATTGGTCAAAGTGCACAAAAGTTAGGGATTCGTTTCAGCTTTAGGAAAAAATTGGAAACAGGTATTTATAATTGCCCACTCTTTTTCTCCATTTATTATTTTCTCTCTGCACATAATGACATGCTCTGCAGTGCATGCCACCTGTGGTCCTAAGGTTTATACCTAGAAGATCCCACTGGCTGTGAGAGGCTGACTTCTCTGCCCTCAATCTGGTTTTTAAATTCTGGGAAGAGAAAATATTGACCCCACCTTAGTCAGATGCTTTTTCCAAGAACAGTCCACTCTGGCAGAGGCAGAGCACAGTCATGGAAAACCTTCGTATTCCTAAACACAACCATATGGATGGGATTAGAAAGCCAGTCATTTCTAGGAAGAAAAAAATATATATATTAGGGCATCCAAACCTAAAAATACCTACCGTGGTACATAAATCAACATGGTTAGCTTAAAAGGATAATTTTCCTATTGAGACACTTTTTGAAAGCATGATTTCAACTTAATATTTCCTCTCACTCTGAACTTAATCATTCGACTAGATATTTAGATAGGCACAGTGGTAGCAAAAAATTATTGGAAAACCATAAATAGAAGGACCCAGTGACTTTGAGTGTCGTAGAGGCCCAATAAGTGAAAGAATAATTGAATCCTCAACAAAGACCCGGGTGTGGAAATCCCACAGAAGGACTGTTTAGAGGTAAAGCCGTGGCTTTGGGACCCAGATAAAGCCTGTAATGAATCATTCAGATGTCCTCAAAAGAGACCTATTTTCAGCTTGGTTAGAATGATCAAGTATATTGTCATTGTATTTTGAATGAGATATAAAGTAAGATAGGGCAAAATTTTAAGTTCTATTTAGTTCTCTGTTCTTTTTTAAAATTTTTTATTATAGTTGATTTACAGTGGTCTGTCAATTTCCACTGAGTTCTCTGTTCTTTATTAATCCATGACATCCAATTCTTAAAGGCACTGCATTTCATGCCTCATCTGTTTTAGTACATTGGGTCCTTTCCTAGCCTGTGCTGACAATGCAGGTCTTTTGTCTCAGTGCCCTATTGGATTACAGAGATTACTGATACATTTCCTAGGATCAGTCTGTCTAGGGATTTAAAATGCACCATCCTACAGTGGTTGGGATGGCCTCAACACATGGAATTTAGCACCTTGTTTGGACAGTAGAAGTGAAACTATAATTGGTTACATCTTAAAATCACCTTCTGCCACAAGGAATATTTTCCATGTATAGACTATGACTGGAGAATATCTTTTCCAACCCATAGAAGCCAGAAGATACTCTGAGATTAAGGGAGCAAGCAGAGAGATGTTTTAAAAATATGTTCTTCACATGTTTTCACAGTTGGCTTCTCTATTGCATAAAGAGTCCTTTGATCAATATACAGTTACTACAATGATGGATTAAAAAACACACTTCTGAATCATAGTGGTGGATGCTGTGATGCCCAGATTAGATACCCACTTTAGGACCCAGGGACTCATTCTTTCAGCTTCTAGGAGTGCTGGCTGCTGACCGCTCAAGGCTGAGATCCTCTCCAAGATGACCTTGTAAGGGGCCTGCCTGGAGTTCTGCTGTGACACAGTGGGTTAATGATCTGGCTTATCTCTGTGGTGGTGCTGTTTCAATCCCAAACCCATGCAGTGGGTGAAAGAATCCAGGGTCGCCACAGCTGTGGTGTAGATCGCACCTGGAACTTCCACGTGCCATGGGTGTGGCCATTAAAAAAATTAAATAAAGAGCCCTGCCTCACCTCAGGTTACATCCTCTCCTGGGAGTAGCCTGCTTCCTGGATTCATCCTCGATGTAGGAGCACAAAGGCCCGGCTGCCTTGCCTCTTCTCGGGACCACTCTGAAGGGCTGTCCCAGTGCTAGAGCTTCATGTGGGGGGGTGGACCATGACAGGTAAGCATCTCTCTCTGCCCGCATCCTGCTGCTCCCTCACCCACAGGTGTTGTCCCCACACTTACCCCCCGTTAAACACTGGCATGTACAGCTCTGCCTCTGAATCCTGGGGGACCCCAACCTAAGCCAGAGGGTTGCAGTGAAAGTCTTCAACTCAGAAGCAGGGGATCTGAAACAACTGAGAAAATTGTTCTGGCAAGAATGTGTGTTGGAAGGGAGATCTCTGCACTAACCCTCTAGCTGCTTCCTCACAACCCAATGAAGGAACAATCCTTGGTTCCCTAAGGGGGAAAGAGCCTGAAAAGGAAGGAGGGAAGGAGAGAAGAGGGAATGGAGAAAAGAAAAAAGTAAACTGAATAAATTTGAAGTCTTCTTTGCAGTTTTACACTTTTGAGAGTTCTTTTTAAGTAATTACAATAGTTATTTTTAGAGGACAGTTTCCTTTCATTGGATCCCCATTATAGTCTTACTAACTTTACATGTGCTATTTCTAAATCTGAAAAAAACAACAAAAAACCTGCAGGAGAGATAATATTATCAGAGATGTTAAATGATTTACCCAAGGGCACAGAGCAGGTAAAAGACAAAACAAGAATTAAAAACAACTGTTGGCACTAAATCCTGCTGTCTCTTCTCTGAGTAAGGTGCTGCCTCTCTTCATAGAGAGGAACTCAGACCCACACAGAAACAACATTCGACTTTCTTTTGAAAGATAGCTGCTGTATTGCTTGTGACTCTTTTCCCAGCAAGGGACAGAGGCTCCATTCAGACTAGCTTAGATGATCATTTACTATGAATGAGGAGAGTGAGATGTTTCATGGAACCTAAGAAAAGAATATTACTTATCTTGGAGAAGAATTGCAACCAAGGACAATGAAACTCCCGGAATTCACTTTCTCTTTACCACATGTGGAAAACATTGCAGCCAACACATCTTTGGAATTTTACAGCTCTGAGTAGAAAGACCAGCCTATTTTCTTTGTCCCAAGGGAAAAAAAATATCCCACTTCATTAGCCAACCCCAAACCAGTCACCTCTGACCCCAGGTCAGAATTACAATGTCATGTGTTTGTCTTTACTATACCCTGTGGATAGAAGCAGCCAGAGGGTAAAGATTCTTCGCTAAGGAGGAAGAAGGGGGCAGGGATGCTGATAAATGTCACCATATAGATTCATCATCTGTACTCACAACTTAGGAACTCCAAAACTTTGTACACTGAGCAGCTTTCTGACTTCTTTTGAAGATATCCATCCAACGTAGCACCGTACAGTTTGGCAATTCAGTGAAAAGATGGCAGGCAAGTCGAGCTTGAAAAGCAGCTCCAAGATTGCACCCTTGTCGTTACAGAATTTATGCCTGAGTGTGTGCACACATGCCTCTGTGTGTGTGTGTCTGTGTGTGTGTGTGTATGGTCCAAAGGAAAGGAGGTTGAAAAGATAAACAAGAAGTCAAGTCTGGTTCATTTGGAAAGCTAAAATTCTCCTCACGAAAGCCGGAAATTAATTTCCTCCTGATGATGATGGCTGAAGGAGATTGAATAGAAGGAGCAGGTGATGAAAAAGCTTAAGATACATTTTTCTGACAGCATTATGCATGAAATCCTAAAAAAAATTAAGCGGAGGGTTTGTGCTTCCCTTGGAAGTGAGTTAATGATCAGATCAGATATATACTTTATTAACATATGCTTCAAAACATTTCCTCTTCAGACTTGCCAAAGAGGGGCTCCCCAAAGAGCAGCATTTCTCTCCAGGCCCTATTTGCAGACCTCATTGTGGACCCACCTTCAAAGTGCACAAAAGGACAAAAGGCCCTTTCATTCTTTCCTCCCCAGAAGGACTTGAGGTTGAAAATGGCTATTTGTTCCCTCTGCAACATATATGTCTGATAATATGCATGGGCATGCATAACTGACTGCCTGCATTATGTATGAATTAAACCCCACTCTTGTTCAGCAACAGCTGGAGAGATTTTTCTCCTCCAGATGCCCAGCTGCAATATGGCCCATCCCCCCACACACGTGTCTGTGCCCCACACACACCATGCATGGGCACTGGGGACAATTGCCCTAATTTACCAGAACCCAAGGACCACTATAGTCAGAACACTGTGTTTCTGAGTTGCTTTTCTTTTAGTAAAATTTGTTTTTCTTCCGTAGTCACTGATGCCGTTTTATTAATGGAACAAAGAATCTGGCCAAACAAGCACCCTAGTAATCACCTCGATTCTTTCTCACAACCAAAGCCTTCTAAAAAACACTCTTTTTTCAAGCTGTTGGTTGGACGATCCCCCTGGGGAAATGCTTGCCACTTTTAAAGATGTTTTGAGCCAAGAAAAACTAGGATAAAGGCACCATTGGGTAGTTTTTGTTGTTGCTGTTTCTTTATTTTCACAATCCATTATCACCAAGTTCCTGATTTCTTTTCTGAAAACAATAGGTTGGAGGGAAAAAAAAAGAGTTATAACTGTGATACCATTTGTGCAGGCCTAAGCGGAAGCACCATCTAAATGATACTGTCTTTAGGATGAAAGCTGCAAAACCTAGACAATTTTCTGGCCATTTGCAAACTATTTTAATAAAATGTATGTTAAAACATTTGGGGATTAGAGGATCTGAGTAATTGTTTGAATTTTGCAATTCCTTCTGGATGTTTGCCATCCTACAAAATAGCTTATATGTCAGAGAAAGAAACATTATATGTTAGAAAATGTTTGGGGAGTGCTGGAAGTTTGTTTCACTCTATTTAACAGAAGGGAATGAGTTCGTGGGCTTATAAACAACCTAATCTATGGGCTGAAAATATCCTGCCAAAATCGACCCCTGGCTACCTTCTCCCCCCTCAAGAAAGCCCCCTAGAATAAGCTCCTCTTGAAATGTTTCCCAAAGAGAGGAGAATTTGTACAGTGGCCTTCTGAAGATTCAAGGAAAACAATAATCTTTGATAAACCTGGCTGCCTAGTTGAAAAAGCTCTATGAAGAGTCTAATGACTGTTTTCTTGCTGAAATGTCCTCTGTAGCAGAGGTCAATCATCCATCCACTTTCTCCACCAGACAGCTCGAAAGAATAAGGACATAGAGGTAATCTCCTTCTATATCTCACTAGATTTCTGAGGTCAAAGCGTTTATGCAGTGAGGTCTTTCAGTACCATTAACCGTGAAAATATCCAATATCAAAATAATTCTGAATTTCAAAACCAATTTGAGTTTTAATCTGAGTATTCAAGGTATTCACCCTTGATATTGATGCATCCAGCCATCGGTTCACCTTAAATTGGTCAAATTGATGAGGTCAGTGACATTCAATAAAAGACCGCAATGTACTGTCACCATTGTTTGTATGCCTGGTTTTTATTTTTCTCATTATTCCCTGAGTATAGAACTTTGAGATGGTGGATTGGGATATATTAAAAAATTTGAAGGCTTCTGGCTGTTTGCTCAACACTTCCACCCTTTCAGCAAGGGTGGAAGGCTGGAGGAGAGGGTGAGGACTTTGGAGACGTAAATCGGGAGCGAGGGATAACTAACCTCAGTGGGACATGAAATAACTCTCATCAACAGAGGGTTGAATCAGATACTTGGAGTTAAAGAGGGGAATTTAATTTTAGCTTCACTAATTCCTAACAGATTTGTTCTGAGCCTTGTTTCTAAATCAGTGATAATAACATCTTCCTTTTGAAGAATTGAATATGACCTTGAAAGGGAAGTGCCTAGCATGGTGCTTGGTACATAGAAAACACTCAATAAATCTGTTACTCTCTCTGCTGCTGTTCACTTCTCTGCTGACATTGGCCTTAACTCCAGCCTATTTGTATAAGGCCCTATAAATCACCTTTTTAATATACTGTCTATTTTAATTCTTATAAGAAACAAGAAAAATAGTTCTATTGCTATAGTAGAAATTAAGATGCTTAAACTTGGGAGTTCCCTGGTGGTCTAGTGGGCAAGGTCTTGGCATTTTTACTTCTGTGACTTAGATTCAAGTCCTGGCCCAGGAAGTTCCCCATGCCATAGGCATGGCAAAAAAAAAAAGATACTAAAACCTAAATAGTTGGCCAGGCTTGAACCCAGCTCTTTTCTCTCCAGAGTCAGGATTCTTTGGGACTGCAAAAATTTTACCTGATACATGTCATCACTTCTACTTGCCATTATAACCCTTTGCTTCCACATTTTCTAACAGTGAATGTATAATGCTTCTGAATACAAAGGGATAAAAGCCTATAATTCATTGTATGTATTGTATAAAGGTCCCTCTGGATAACTCTGCAAAGGACCAGTTAAATGCATTTTCTAGTCTACTTGGGGCCAGCTTCTTATCCATTCCCAAGCTCAAAACACATTGTATTCTAAGCCCGCGCTTTGAAGAAATCTAGTAATAAAGAGCGTTGTCCGTGGGAGGTCTGTTCCTAGTTGTTTCCAAATAATCATTAATTAGACATATGGTGAATAGAATTCATACCAACATTTCTACTCCTATTTATTTTTATTTTTAAGTGAACTAAAGGGTAACATCAACTTATAAGCATTTTCAGAACCCTTCCATTGAAATTAGGTTTTACTGAGCCCAGTTCTCATCATATGAATTAAGAGTTGAGCATAAAAGAAAATGGATCTTTGCAAAAAGACAGCCAAATCAAACATGCCAGGTATAGAGTTTGGGATTATATATTTTGCTCCTAGATTAAATGCTTTCAATAGTGATCTATCATTAAAAATTACAGTTTTAGCATTGGTTTTCCAGTATTTACACATCACAAAGATGACTTATGGTAAACAATTTACTTCAGTGTCTGGGCTCTCCAGCTGCCTGTAATTTGATTATAAATTTCAGATATTCTTTGTGTGGCCGAGTGTGTGCTGAGAAAGGAGGGTGAGTAGGGAAGGAGGCAGGGACCATAGCACATCCTTCATGAGTAACCGAGCAACAAAGGGGAGCATTACCTAT
The DNA here is from genome assembly GCF_016906955.1 of Phacochoerus africanus. Lineage (NCBI taxonomy): Eukaryota > Metazoa > Chordata > Mammalia > Artiodactyla > Suidae > Phacochoerus > Phacochoerus africanus. The sequence continues at coordinate 94,529,215 of NC_062550.1, forward strand.
TTACATGTATTCTTCCAGCTTTTCAAAGCCTGTAGCTCAAAGGTGAATTTTCACCGTCTTGATAAAGTTAGTCTCAGTAAATACTATTCCGTGTATGCACCAGAGGAAAATGATCAAATTACCCCAACAAACTTAGACTGTCGAGAGATTTTAGTAATTTTATCATCCTATTTTCTTTCTCTCTCTTTTCTCTTCTCTCTCTCAAAGATAATGTAAATTTCTCTTAAAGAAAATTATAATGTGATGAAATTAGGTTATTCTTCAAAAATAAATGATTATTCAGACCTTTTGGAGACATATCATTCTAGTGTACACAATAGTAGAATCTTCTCCTTTGTGTGTTTGAAGAATGGGAAGGAGCTTCTAAAAGAGTCATGGATTCAAGCCTTTAATGGGCTTTGAACAATACCAGACTTGAGGGTAGCAAGTTGATGCCATTAGGAAAATTCAATGATGTTCTTATTTTCCTATTATCATAGAGGCATCTGCTGCTTGGGGGGAAATAATGAGATGAAGGTTTCTTTCCTACACATCAGCGCCATTCAGAGATCTCGTGGAAAATGGTTTCTGCAGCAAAGAACGAGTGTAATTCTGCAAGTCAAGGACAGATTGTATCCTGTGTAACCAGACATACTGACTCCTGACTGCCTAATATTTAAGTGGAAAGTTGACACTTGGCTCTCTGAGACAAGTTCTGACTTGACAAAGCAATATAATCTTCTAAAATAAGGTCAGAATGGCTAGAGAATCTCAGTATTTACTACGGAGCTGATTTTCTGAGCCAGAGAGCCTGTTTGCTTTAAATCAACATACTCCATCAACCTTCCCTTCATGCTGGACAGTTAAAAAAAAAAAAAAGATTAATAAACTTGAAGAATCCCTGAGATCTTTCCAAATTATGAACAACCTTCAGATTTTTTTTTCTAATTTATAGGGTGCATTCTAAATGATAAATGCTTATCTTTGAAAATATAATCTCAACCCAACCAGAATTAGCTGTTTTCAATTAGAATTTCCAATGAATCTCTTTTCTGGGGAGCAGATTTTAGAAAACAGAATAAATTAATGGCAGATACCAGTCAAAATTCTTTGTTACTTTAGGACGCAGTTTGTGTAAACTCCTCTTGGTAAAGGAATTAAACACACATCCACATCAGTACGGTGACGGGGGACCTATCAGTAAAAATCCCTGCTAAGGGCATTTCTGTCATATGTTTGGAATTGTAAGAGGGAGAGGATTTTCTCTTCAAACTCCAGCTTCGCATACCTTGGAGCTGATGAATTCTGCACATCCCTGGGATTTGTAGGAGGTTACAGAACAAGATCACACACCCTGGTGATATATTTACTGCAAGGACAACCCGGGCACAGCTGCGGCTTGAAACCAGAAATGTGTGGAAAGAGTCTAAGCATGAAATACTTAAGGCTGTTATCTTAACGGAGCATCCTTGTGTACCCAGGAAATGAAGCCAATCAATTTTGCTTTTCTTTTGCATTGCTGTTGTTAGCTTAATGCAGTTTAGTCTGAGAGGATGAAAACTGGTACCTGACTTTATTATTGATTCCTGTAAGATCAAGTCCGAGAAAAAATTTGGTCCGGTGAGAGGGATTATATGTAGTTAACAGATTTCCAAAGAATGGGAAGCAGGAAAAGCTCTCTGTTTGTGCACAAATGGAAGGTGGGGGGTTGCCTTTCCTTTCAGGATCAAACTGCAGATGTCATTTAACACTGAATGGCTTTGGAAATAATATAACACTGAGTTTCTCAAGTGGATTCCCCTGACTTTTTTTTCCTCCCTATTCCTAAATAATTATGCTGAGGGTCCTGTAGATAGAGGAGTTAACAAAAACAGACAAGGCCCTCATGGAGTCTGTAACCTTGTAAGGAAAAAAGACATTAAAAAGAGAAGGACAGGAGTTCCCATCGTGGTGCAGCGAAAACAAATCTAACTAGGACCCATGAGGACCCATGTTCAATCCCTGGCCTCGATCAGTGGGTTAAGGATCCGGCGTTGCCGTGAGCTGTGGTGTAGGTCGCAGATGTGGCTCCATTCTGATGTTGCTTCGGCTGTGGTGTAGGCTGGCAGCTGTAGCTCCGATTGGACCCCTAGCCTAGGAACCTCCATGTGCCACAAGTGCGGCCCTAAAGAGCCAAAAAAAAAAAAAAGAGAGAGAGAGAGAGAAGGATATAGATAATGACAGAGTTTTAAGCCTCGATAAAAGTTGGAAGGACAAAGTACTGCAAGAGAGCACATTACATGCCTTGCATTTGTGTGTTTATTTATCTACTTATCAGCCTGTGAGATTCTTTTTTTTTTTTTCTTTGTCATTAATAGACTTTATTTTTGAGCAGTTTTAATTTACACAAAAATCAGAGCGGAAAGTGCAGAGTTCCCCCCGCACTCCCGCACCCTCCCCATTCACCCACTTCCCTCCGTTTAACATCCTGCTCTGGTGCAGTGCCTGTTACATCCGAGGAACCACTGTCCATGTGTTATTACCAACAAAAGCCCACCGTTTACAATGGGGTCCCCTCATTGCCACGTACGGTCTGTGGGTTTGGACCAATTTGTGATGTCTTGGACCTGCCATGACAGCATCTTACAGAACAGCACTGCTCTAGAAAGGCCCTGGCTCCGCCTGCTCATCCCTCCCTCACCCCAGCCCCCTGATCTTTTTATGGCCTCCAGTTTGGCTTTCTCCAGAATGCCATGTAGTTGGCATCATTCGGTGTGCGGCCTTTTCTGGCTGTCTTCTTTCACTTAGCAAGGTGCATTTAAGGCCCCTCCCTGCCCATTTTTTTTTTTTATCAGGGAGTAATAGTCCATTATCTGGATGGACCACAGTTGCTTTTTCCACTCATCTACCCAAAGACATCTTGGTTGTGTCCAGGTTTTGGTGATTATGAATAAAAGCTGCTGTAGACACTCTTGTGCATGGTTCCACATAGACAGAGGTTTCCAGCTTCTTTGGGTGACAGAAGCACCAAAGAGCATGACCACTGGGTCATATAGTAACAGGATGTTTAGTCTCGTGAGAAACTGCCAAACTTTCTACCCACTGTGTGTGCCCATCGGCAAGAAGGAGAGGTCCTGCTGTGCCCTTGACTTTGGCCACTCTAACAGGTGCGGTGGTAGCTCATTGTAGTCATTCGTATTTCCCTAAAGATGTGATAATGAGCATCTGAATATATCTTCGCTGGTGAGATGTCCAGATCTTTTGCCCAATTTTATTTGGATCGTTTGTTTTCTTATTAAGAGTTGTGTATTTTAGATGCTGGTCCTATATCTGTGTTTTGCAAGAATTCTCTCCCCATCTGTGGTTTATCCTGTCATTCTCTTGACTCTGTTTTGCAGAGCAGAATTTTTTCATTTTAATGGAGTCCTATTGAGTGATTGTTTCTTTCATGGAGGAGTGCTTTAGGTGTCTTTTGACCTAAGAAGTCATTGAGGTCTAAACTTGAGGTCACCTTGATTTTCTTTTACACTATCTTCTAGTTTTATAATTTTATGCTTAACATTTAGGTAAGTGACCCACTTGGGGTTAATTTTGTGTTAAGGTTTGCGTCTAGATTTTTTTTGCGGGTGGGTGTCCTGTTGTTCCAGCACCACTGCTGAAAAGACCATCAAAGTTGCCTTTGCTCCTTTGTCAAAGGCCAGTTACCATCTCTGTGTGGCTCTATTTCTGGGCACGCTGTTCAGCCCCGTGGATCTGTTTATCTATTTGTCCACCAGTGCCTGACTACTGAAGTTTTGTAGTAAGTCCTGAACTCGGGCAGCGTCGGTCATCTGACTCTGTACTTCCTCAATATTGCAGTAGCTATTTTAGGGTCTTCGGCCTTTCCATATAAAGTTTAGGATCCGTTTGTCAGTTTTCACCAAACAGCTGGCTGGGATAGAAAGCAGCTTTTTCGGGGTCTCCATTAAACATGAGCTTCCTGCCAAGGAGCACGAGACACTAACGAAGGAATTACTATGAAAGACAAAGCCCCAATCATACTGTGGAGGGAAAAAAGGGGAAAACAGATATCTATGCAGAGAGAATGAGATTATGAAAAGATATTTTTAAACATGATCAGTGAAAGACAAGAAGATACTGCATTCGGCAAGTAAGAACAGAATGGTCTTTTTTAAAGTAAGAGAACCGGAGCTCTCGATCAGCCTGTGAGATTCTTGACTAAAGCAGTGTCTTATTTAAAATAATAGTTTAAAAACTTCTGTTTATTGTTTTATTCCAAGAGCCTTGCACAGTGCACGGCACATGGTAAACAGTTAGTAAACTTGGTTAGTTACGTTTGTTGAGGAAAATTAAGGTTGTTAGCTTTACTCAGGTAATCATTACAAACATCCCATGAGCCAAATTTGTCAGGTACTCTCGTTTTAGGAAAAGAGAGGAAAAATTAAATGATTTTCTGTAACTCTCTCAGCTAATAAGACAGAATGAAAACAGGTCTTTGAACTCTGAAACTGGTGTTCTTTTATCACACAGCACTGCCTCCAGAAAAAAACAGACAATATAAAGAATAAGAGTAACCCTAATGAAACTAGCAGGCTGGATGTGCTTGCTTGTTTGTCAGTAAAGCAGCGGCAGGGGTGGGTGGGGGGGACAAGGAGGAAACTTCAGAGTTGTCCATGGATTAAAATATATTTAATTCATCCTCAAATAAAAATACTATCGTATAAGCCAAAAACTTTCCTTAGATTTTTGTATCTCTAGCAACCTATATTTAAGCCGACGAACTCTCCTATTCAAACTTTTGAAAGGGAAGATTTGCCTTTTTTTTTTGTCTTTTTGTCTTTTCTAGGGCCACGCCCGCGGCATATGGAAGTTTCCAGACTAGGGGGCCAATCAGAGCTGTAGCTGCCCGCCTACACCACAGCCACAGCAACACCAGATCCGAGCCATGTTTGCGGCCTACACCACAGCTCGCAGCAACGCCAGATCCTTACCCCACTGAGTGAGGCCAGGGATCGAACCTGCAACCTCATGGTTCCCAGTCAGATTCGTTAACCACTGCACCATGATAGGAACTCCAGGATTTACTTTTTAATGGGAAATCAAGAAGGTAAAATACAACTTCACAAGTTTGGTTATTTATTGTCAATTTTAGTAGACTTTTCCCCCTAAACTACTATATTTAGCACATAAAAAGACAGACTGCCCTGTGTTTGAGGCCAGACTGGAAACCTCCATCGTAGGGGGGATATTAGTCAGCTTGGGCTTGCCATGACAAAGTACTGTAAACTGAGTGGCTTGAACAACAGAAATTTATTTCTCATGGTTCTGGAGTCTGGAACGATCAAAGTGCCAAGAGTGCTTTCCCTGCATTGCAAACAGCCACCTTCTTGGTGGGGCCTCATATTTCAGAGAGCTCTCTCCCTTTCTGCCTCTCATCTAATCTCCTCCTTAGGGCCTTATCCTCATGATCTACGCTAACCCAGTTACCTCCCAAAGACCCCATCTCCAAATATGATCACATTGGGGATTAGATCTTCAACATAGGAATTAGGGGGGCAGGACACAAATTTTTAGTTCATAATAGGAGGTGTAACTAAAAGAAACAAAACTGGTTCCACTATACACACATAGAAGACTTTAAGCCACTCTTTGAACCTTTGACAAGAAGACCTGGGTGCAGGAGTTCCCACTGTGGCCCAGTGGAAACTAATCCAACTAGTATCGATGAGGATGCAGGTTCGATGCCTGGCCTCCCTCAGTGGGTTAAGGATCTGGCATTGCCGTGAGCTGTGGTGTAGGTCGCAGACCAGGGCTCAAATCCGACATTGCTATGGCTGTGGCGTAGGGCAGCAGCTGCAGATCCAATTCAAACCCTAGCCTGGGAACTTCCATATGCCATGTGGGAGGCCCTGAAAAGCAAAAAGAAAACAAGAGAAAGAGAAGAAGACCTGGGTGAGGCTATGCCTGATTTTGAGGAACTAAATCTGAATTAGAGACATGAGAGTAACAATCCACAATGGAAGACTAAATCAAGCTAAATAGGCACAATTCATGCATTTGACATTATTTTTAAAGAAATCAGAGATATTTAGTGATAAATAAGTCAGCAGGAAGGTCAAAAACACTGATTTCACTGGCTCAGATGAGCCTTTTGCATTTTACTTGAGCGTTCAACTTGAGTTGAAATATCTTCATTTTATTTATTTATTTTCAAGTTTTACTGGTGTATAGTTGATTGGCCATGTTGTTTTCGTTTCAGGTGTACAGCAAAGTAAATCAGTTATATATATACATTCTTTTTTCCCCGTACAGGTTATTACAAATTATTGAGTAGATTTTCCTGTGCTGTATAGTAGGTTCTTGTTCATCATCTAGTCTCTACAGTAGTGTCTATGTTATTCCCACCTTCCTAACGGAACCGTCCTCATTTTAAAAGGGTGCAGTGTTCATAGAATCCATTTATTTGAGATTTAAAATTATTCTATTGGCATTCCAGTTGTGGCACAGAGGAAATAAATCTGACTAGTATCCATGAGGGTGCGGGTTCAATCCCTGGCATTGCTCAGTGGCTTGGGGATCTGGTATTGCCATGAGCTGTGGTGTAGTTTGACAGCTGTAGCTCTGATTCCAGCCTCTAACCTGGGAACATCCATATGCCGTGGGTATGGGCCTAAAAAGCAGAAATCAATCAATCAGTAAAAATCAAAGCTATCAAAAAATAACAGTATTCTATTGATAGTGTTTCCAGTATATTACCAAAGTGGAAGAAAATGAACACATTTAAATTTTTGATATGTTCTACCTAGTCAGCAAAAACAAAACAAAGTAAATATTGTAATGCTGCTACATTTCAGTTCTTATGAAAAAAAAGTTTGATGATCAGTATAATCACCAGATAATCAAAAACTTGTCTTGATTAATTGTGATATTAAGAATGAAAACCTTTGCAAGGTGTGTGTGTGTGTGTGGTTTTTGTTGTTGTTTTTTTTTCTTTTTTTTTTTAGGGCCACACCATGGCTTATGGAGGTTGCCAGGCTTAGGGGTTGAATTGGAGCTGCAGCTGCCAGCCTACACCACAACCATAGCCATGTAGGATCTGAGCCATATCTGTGACCTATACCACAACTCAAGGCAAAGCCGGCTCCCTAACCCACTGAGCGAGGCCAGGGATTGAACCTGTGCCCTCATGGATACTACTCAGATTCATTACCGCCGAGCCACAGTGGGAACTCCAGGTGTATATTTCTCTTGATTTGTGTCCTGCCTGCTTTCAAGTAGAATTTGTGGTGGTAAGAAATAATTCACTATATTTGTCAACTCACATGTATTACACAGTCAAGAAAACCCCAAGTACAATGATTTAAGCACAAAAGGGAATTTATTGGCCCATGTGGCTGATGTCCTGAGGGAGAATCCTCATCTAACACAACTAGATCCAAGAATTCAAAGAGGTTGGTAGGCCTTGGTCTCCCTCTTTGTTTCTTAGATCTGCTTTCCTTTGGGCTGGCCCCATTCTCAGGCACACTCTACTGTGGAACAAGATGGGAGCCAAGAGATCCTGCTGTGGTGCAGTCGGTTAAGGATCCAGTGTTGCCACAGCTGTGGTGTAGGTAGGTTGCAGCTTCAGCTTGGATTAGATCCCTGGTCTGGGAACTTCCATGTGCCATGGGTGCTGCCAAAAAAAAAAAAAAAGTGGGAACCAGAAGCCCTGGCTTTTCATCCCATCCTCTTGGCCTTTTTGCTGGAAAATTAACACCTCCTGTATAGTCATGCTAGTAAACGCACTTGAATCTGCTTCGACAGGCCTGACTTGTGTTATGTCATGGCTTCACTTTTGGTCTGATGATGGCAGCCACTGATTGGCCTCGCCTGGGTCCTGTGTCCACCTTTGGCTCTCAAAGACTGGAATGAATTCCCTCTGAACCACATGGACTGAGAATGGGGAAAAGGGAGTAACCAAGAGGTGTCGAGGTTCTGTCACCGCAAAAGGGGGACATATTCTTCATAGTTGAATACTATGGACAGCCATCACAATCCCGATACAATAAAAGTGAATTATTGACAAATACTGGAAAGCCAAAACCATGTGTAAATGAGGTGGTGGTCTTGGAGGCTGGGGGAAGGAAGGGGAGACGGTATGTCATAGACACCGGAATTAGGAAAAGCTAGAATGATCAGTAATGGAACTTTGCTCTGAGTTTCCTAGAAACCAAGGCCAGGAAAGAAACTCAATGGCAAGAAGACACTTTCCTAATCTAAAGAAAGAAACTCCCAGCTCGTTGGATGATACAGATATTTTTCTGCCTCTGAAGTCTGAAATTAACCTGTCTCTAAGGCCTTTTTTTTTTTTTTTTTTAATTTTTTATCTTCTGGCCTTGCCTGTGGCATGTGGAAGTTCTCAGGCCAGGGATAGACAACGCCAGATCCTTAACCTGTGGTGCCACAAGGGAACTTCTCCAGGCTTTCAAATAAACTGTGCTATGTTTTCAAAATGCAAGTTTTTAAAGAGGTGGGGCACATGTTTCTCAATGAAAGCCAAGGACATAGCCTTATATAGTAGCTTTGTAAAGTCAATCAAAAGCCTGGAAAAAAAAAAAGGCTAGAGTAACACAGTCCATGTATGTAACCTAAAGAAGGACTCGGAGTTAAAAACCATCAATGAAATACTAGCCCTGCCACTTATTAGCATAGGCCCTTTAGCGAGGTCCCTCTCATTCCTTGAGCTTATCTTTTTTAAGGGTAAAGAAGTGGTAATAATAGCAATATTTTCTGACTGTATGTGAGGATTTAACATATAAAACTATTTTAGCTCTCTAATCTGTATGCAGATATATAACACATTTTCATCAGACAAGTAATACTCTAGGATCTTCTAGATAAAGGGTAAACTCAGATCAGATTATATATGCTTTATTATTAGTTACATAATGTTCAACCAAAGAGTTGTTACAAAGTAAAAGGCTATTTTAAGTTTTTATCACAGTTCTAATAAAAGCCTTTTTTTACTCTCCCTTTTTATTATTTTGCTCTTAAACTTCCCATGTTTCAACTAAGTGAGGTGTCATCAACAGCAGAAACAGTTTTTTTTTTAATTTGTGAAGTGTTTTAAGGCCATGATTACAACTCGGAATAAAGCTCTGTAGCCTCATTTTTACCAATACAATCATTACTGCCCCTGTTACTGCGGCCAATTGCTACAATTTATTGAGCATTTACTGTTGGTCAGACAGGAAATGAAACGCTTCAGATACATTAAAAACACAATCCCTAAGAGTTCTCCTGTGGGCAATGGGTTAAGAATCCAGCGTTATCACTGTTGCAGATTGGGTTTGATTCCTGGCCTGGGAACTTCCCCAGGCTGTGGGCACAACTGAAAAAAAAAAAAAAAAAAAAAAGGCAGAAAGTCAAAAACACAACCCCTGAACTAGAATGAGAAGGTGATTTTTTTTTAATGCCCCTCAAGAGCAATACAACATTAGACTAATCACTTATCTCCGGTCCAGGGTTTCTCCAGGCCTGGATCGATATGGATGCACAAAGGTTTCCTTCCCAAGTTGAGTATTCCGTTACTCCTCAGTCAGGGTCAGCTTCATGATGAAAACGTTGCTGCTCGCATGTGTGGTATATCATAAGTGCTTTTACCTAGTTATGAATTGATACTTTTCTTAGAATGTTCTCTTTGGTAGTTTGTCAAAAGCAGCACCATTGTTTTCCTTCAGTGAACCGGACCTGATGGAATCTTCTTCCAGAGGAAAAAAGAGCATGTTTTCTACAATTTGTGGAATTTTTTTTTTTTTTCAGGGCTGCACCCTAAAAAAAGTTCCCATGCTAGGGGTTGAATCACAGCTGCAGCTGCCAGCCTACACCACAGCCACAGCAATGCCAGATTCAAGCTGCATCTGTGACCTACATCACAGCTCATGCAAGGCTGGATCCTTAACCCATTGAGCAAGGCCAAGGATTGAACCTGCATCCTCATGGATACTAGTCAGATTCATTTCTGCTGAGCCATGACGGGAACTCCGCGCCACAGAGATTCTGATGCAGGTAGATATTGGAATTATTTTTTTCTAATGTTTTCCTAGATGATTCTACCGTATGGTCAAGATGGAGACTTACTGGCCCATCCGGTGTTATCAGTGAGGCAGGGTGTCACATCCTTGAAGATGAGATATGCCAGCAGGATGAGGTAGTTGGTGCACTGTTGGGAAAACTCAGCAAGATTGACTAGTCCTTCCCACCCAACACTTAACACAGTATGTAAAAGCAGGCAGTACGGAGAATGTCCGGGTATAAGAAGGACTTTTTATTTATGTATGTTATTTAGGAGGCTTATGGACTAAGTTAAAAAGGGGAAGAAATGTATGTCATCTTCAGTGGGTACCTGTGTCTGTTTTCTTTTTCCTGCTGGTTTTTAATTTTCAAAATCTAGAGGAGGCACCTGGGAAAGGTGATCTATAATTACCATGTTGTCCTGACCCTCCCGCCCCTTTCGAGTGGCATCGAATTTCCTTTTCTAATTCCGAGGTCTTTTGGACATGGTTTAAAATATCTTTGTATCCCGCAGGGTCTGTTTTAATTGACAGAAGCAATAGACACAAGAAATCATTACCCAAATAAGAAACCAACTTGCGTAATCCTTTGGGGATCTCTTTGCTTTCTTAAATAAAATCCAACTCATGGTTCTGTCCTGGCATGTTTGGGAAATTACGCCCATTATGTCTCTTTGTTTGCTTTTTAAACCTGCTTCTTTCATTTCTTGCCATTTTTTCTGTCCAACGCTAAATTGATGCTGCACAGCAAAGATAAACTCCAATCCAGAAACTAGAAAGAGAATGTTTATGTGGTCGAGATGCATATTTATAGAATTCCTGATTGGATGGTGAGACCTGGAGAATCAGCAGCCCAGCTTCTGGTGGATGCAATAGCTCTGTTTTAGTTCTTTGAAATGAGAGCTTTTCAGTTTCATGATGAGGCTTGTCACGTCTGGTCAACAGATGGCTGATATTTGGGATCTTTCTTATATCTGCTTGTGACTTCTTAGATGAAATTTTGAGGTTACATGTATAAATAATGTGGAAGGAAGTGAATGCTTGAGGTTAACGTTTGCAGGAAGAACCAGGGAGGGGGCTTTCTGCTAAAGGTTTTGTGAAAAGCTACTGTACTTCCTACAGATTGATGGTAACCCCAAGATAAGAAGTTTCCACAATTTTTTTTCAATTTCTATAATGAACTAAAAAAAATGTATCCCATTGTCTGAAGTAGGGAGAAATATTCAAATCAGCCAACAGTGTTATACTAGTTTGTGTTTATTTGTCTTTGAGCTTTGCAATATGATGATGTTTTGAAAACTAAGATGTTTCAAAAACCGAAAGCATAAAAAAATAAATGGTAGCATTTAGGAGTTTAAAAAAAAAATAGGAAAGGCCACTAATTATCATATACTCACTGACTACCTGAAGATTTCAGGGTGTTTTCTTTTCTTGTATTGATTTTTCTTCTAGTAAGAGTCCTTAATATTTTGTTCCCTCTTATCTCAGCCTTTATCACTGTCAAATAATCTGTTAGATGTGTGTATGTGTGTGTGTCTGTGTGTGTTAAGGAAATTTGTAAATGTAGTAATAAATTTTCTCATAATTATCTTTTGATTCTAAATGCGGACCTTATTAAACTACAGGATATATATAAAAAGTTTTGGCTCTGAACAGTGGTGATCATTTTGTAATGTATAGAAATACTGAATCACTGTGTTGTGTACCAGGAACTGCCTTAGTGTTGTAGGTCAATTTTACTTTAAAAAACAACAAGCTCGGAAAAAGAGATCTGTGGTTACCAGAAGTGAGGGGTGGAAGGAGGAGAAATTGGATAAAAGCAGTCAAGAGGTACAGCTTCCAGTTTTAAGATAAATAACAGGGGTGTAATATACAATATGATTAATAGAATTAGTACTGCTGGATGTTGTATGTGAAAGTTAATGGATGTTCACTACACTTTTTGTGGTAGTCATTTTATAGTGTAGGTAAGTCAAATCATTATGCTGTACACCTTAAACATATACAGTGCTGTATGTCCATTATTTCTCAGTAGAACTGGAAGGAAAAAAATAAGTTAGGGCTTAAATAAAAGGAACCAATTTTAGTTAGTTTAAGCAAAAATTAACCTTCGGAGTTCCCATTGTGGTGCAGCGGAAGCAAATCCGACTAGGAACCATGAGGTTTTGCGTTCGATCCCTGGCCTTGCTCAGTGGGTTAAGGATCCAGCGTTGCCATGAGCTGTGGTGTAGGTCACAGACTTGGCTTGGATCTGGTGTTGCTGTGGCTCTAGTGTAGGCCGGAGGCTACAGCTCTGATTCGACCCCTAGCCTGGGAACCTCCATGTGCTGCGGGTGAGGCCCTAAAAAGACCAAAAAAAAAAAAATTAACCTTCATTGCAGGGGTGTTGGAGTTATTTCACAGTACCTAAGGGCTAAGACATATCAGTGTTTTAGGCTGCTTTTAAATGGCCTTGGTGTTCCCTGGTGGTTCATCAGGCTAAGGATCTGGTGGTGTCACCCCTGTGGCTCTGGTTACAGCTGTGGTGCAGGTTCGATCCCTAGCCCAGGAGCTTCCGCATGCCACAGGTGGGGTGATAAATAGATAAATAAATAAAATGGCCTTAAAGATCCCTGACTCTTGGTATTCAGACTATGTATGATCTCTACTCCAGGACTGTAGATTGGAAATAGTGACTTATAACAAGTTCAATAGAGCAACAGTGTTGGGGTGTCTCTTCCAAGATTAAGTTAGAAGATACTGTCGCTTCCACCTTCTTTCTCTTTCTGCTTTGATGAAGGCAGATGCTGTGATGTGAGCTGCCCTATGAGAAGCTTATGTAGCAAGGAATTGAGGACAGCTTCTATCCACAATTAAGAGGAACTGAGGGTCTTTTTCTTTTTTTTTTTTTTTTTTTTTGGTCTTTTTGTCTTTTTAGGGCTGCACCTGTGGCATATGGAGGTTCCTAGGCTAGGGTCCAATTGGAGCTGTAGCCAGTGGCCTAGGCCAGAGCCACAGCAACGCTGGATCCGAGCCATGTCTGTGACCTACACCACAGCTCACAGCAACGCCAGATCCTTAACCCACTGAATGAGGCCAGGGACTGAACACGCGTCCTCATGGAGGCTAGTCTGGTTTGCTAACCACTGATCCATGACAGGACTCCAGGCTCTTTTTTTTTTTCTTTAAAGGACTTTTGTGTGTGTCTTTCTATGGCTGCACCTGTGGCACATGGAAGTTCCCAGGCTAGGGGTTCAGATCGGAGCCGTAACCCCAGGCTATGCCACGGCCACAGCAGCTCGGGATCTGAGCTGAATCTGCAAACTACACCACAGCTTATGGCAACTCTGGACCTTTAACCCACTCAGTGAAGCCAGGGATCAAACCCACATCCTCATGGATACTAGTTGAGTTCCTTACCGCTGAGCCACAACAGCAACTCCAGGACTGAGGCTCTTGGTGTAACAGTCTGCAAGGAACTGAATCCTGCCAACAACCATGTGAGGGCTTGAAAAAATCCTTCCCTAGTCAAGGATTCAGATGACACCACAGCTCTGGTCAGCACCTTGACTGGAATCTTGTGAGAGACCCTCAGATGGAGGATCCAGTTAAGCTGTGTCTAGGTTCCTGACCCACAGAAACTGGAGGGTAATAAATGCTGCTTTAAGTCGTGTAGTTTTGAGGTAATTTGTTATTTAACAACAGATAACTAATGTAGTCAGCACCAGACCGGAGGAGCAGCGGGGGAATCCATGAACTCTTTCTTTCTCTTTGATTCCTTGATTCTCTTCCTCTGATCGTCTGTCTCACTTATCTCGTTACCAAACAGCTTTGCTTGCTCCTCAGTACGAAATACACCAATGGTTCCCACATTTAAAACTGCTCTCTGTTTCTGTCAGACAGAAGGTACATTTCCAAAACTCTCAAGGCAGGAATCAGATTGGTAGATCTTGGATCTGAAGCCCATTTCTAAACTAGTTATCTGGAGTTCCTGTCATGGCGCAGTGGTTCACGAATCCGACTAGGAACCATGAGGTTGCGGGTTCAATCCCTGGCCTTGCTCAGTGGATTAAGGATCCAGTGTTGCCGTGAGCTGTGGTGTAGGTCGCAGACGTGGCTCGGATCCCATATTGCTGTGGCTCTGGCGTAGGCAGGTGGCTACAGCTCCGATTGGACCCCTAGCCTGGGAACCTCCATATGCTGTGGGAGCAGCCCAAGCAATGGCAAAAAGACAAAGAAAATAAAAAATAAAAAAAATAAACTAGTTATCTATCTCTCGATGGAACTATCCAAGGAAAAGAGTGGGATCGATTTGTCTTGAATCAAGTGTATTAATGCAACAGTGTTGTAGTAACTATGAAGACAGGAGTAGGGAGTTAGATTTGTAATTTGTTTCAATATTTTGTTCACTTTGGCCTATTGTTTATATAATTTGAATTACTAGTATATATAAGTAATGTATTTTGAATTATTAATATGTACCATCACACTACGAAGTAAATATGGAAAAAATTAAGGTCTTTAAAAATACTTCCCACATAGAAAATGCATCATATGAAATTTGGCATTTGCGTAATGTACATGCCAAGAAGTAGAGAGTAATAGACACTGACATTCTTGACTATTCAGGAAGGATATGGTTTGACATTTAAGGCCAACTGAAGCTTCTTACTCCCTTCATATCACAGGCTCCTTTGGGCCTCCACTCTCTGCCTGTTGTCCTACATGTGTAGAAAAATAGCAAAGAAGCAGAGTAGGGGTGGGGGATGTAAAATCAGTTGCTCTAGCAGGATGGTGAGCATTTATCAAGCTGCAGTTTTTCTCTAGCTACAGTTGCATGGCAGTGACAAATAAAAAGATCCCTTCAGAAATGCCTGTATTTATAAGAGCAGAATGTTGACTGTGGTCAATGTAAACAAAACAGAGTAGCTTTGCTGCTGTCTCACTGGGATCCAAACAAAACAAATAACGGAAGATGACGTTATTTATATATATATATATTTTTTTTTTTCTTTATTGGAGGGGGTCACCAGATGATTATGTTTTATTTTAACCATCTGACTTGCTTTGTGTATCAAAACTGTCTTCTAAAAATTATCTCTGAAATCAGAAAATAATAACCATGTTTTCCTGCTATTTTGGCATACTAGGAGTATCATTGAGGGATTGAAAAAGAAAAGCATTCTGTTGGAAATGGCCAAGGTAATATAAATATGTGTGCAAGATGCTAATGGGCTTTAGAACCACACTGCCTGGGTTCAAATGGTGCTTTTCTAAGTTCTAGAAGCCACGGGCATATAATTTATATTCTGTGCCTCGATTTCTTCACCTGTGAAATAGAGGGAAATTTAAGGGTACCTACCTTTGGAAGTTCCTTTGCAGCTCAGCAGTTGAGGATCTGGCGTTGTCACTGTTGTGGTTCTGGTTACAATTTATGGTAAAGGTTGGATTCCTAGCCCAGGAATTTCTGCATACTGCAGGTATGGTCCAAAAAAAAAAAAAAAAAGTACTTACCTTTGTAGTATTATC
Source organism: Phacochoerus africanus (assembly GCF_016906955.1). Classification (NCBI taxonomy): domain Eukaryota; kingdom Metazoa; phylum Chordata; class Mammalia; order Artiodactyla; family Suidae; genus Phacochoerus; species Phacochoerus africanus. Next base: position 94,544,733 of record NC_062550.1, read on the forward strand.
GTAAAGATGAGATAAGATAATTGATACAGGAGTTCCTATTGTGGCTCAGCAGGTTAAGAACCTGACTAGTTTGGGAGTTCCCATCATGGCACAGTGGTTAACAGATCCGACTAGGAACCATGAGGTTGCGGGTTTGATCGCTGGCCTTGCTCAGTCGGTTAAGGGTTAAGGATCTGGCGTAGCCGTGAGCTATGGTGTAGGTTGCAGACTTGGCTCGGATCCTGCATTGCTGTGGCTCTGGTGTAGGCCGGCAGCTACAGCTCCAGTTAGACCCCTAGCCTGGGAACCTCCATATGCCGCGGGAGCGGCCCTAGAAAAGGCAAAAAGACAAAAACATAAAATAAAATGGGGTAAAGCATATTGTAAAAATATATACATTTCTGATTATTAATTCACATTGGGAATTAATAGTGAACATTGTGTCACTAATTACAACATGATTTTAATTGATTACAGATTGCCATAATGCATGGTGATATTTAAGCTCTCTTTATGGTTATGTTTCTATTAGGGGAATTTTTTATATAAATCTAATTTCATAACTATAATAGTTTATAAAATACTCCCCTGCAGCTAAGTGGTAGCTGAAAGCTAGATGTTAACTTGTCATTTCACCTCGTTTTGCGAGAATAACTGCAGGGGTGCGAGAACACTTATTTTCAGCACTTGGAATGTGACAAATGTGTTATCTCAAGACTTTGTGAACTTCACCCCCACCTTCCCATATCCCACCTAGCTTCTTGGTGAGTGTAGGTGTTATGTTTTCTATGATAGAGGCTGTGCGTCCTCAGACAGAACAATCACATGTGCAAGGTGTGACACAGGATTCTGTTACATTTCTACAACCACTTCTGCTGGCAGGAGCCGGCTTAGGCTATGTGACTCCCAAACCAGACTCTGAAGCTAGACTGCAGATGACTTTGCTTTCACAAAGCCCTTGTGTGGGCTAAAGAGTAATTATGAATCTGATAACGTCGGAGGGGACTGACATTCAGCGAAGTTGGGAAGTTGGTAAACCTTTTCATCACCCTCTTGCTTCCCTTTGTTAGACAGTCAACACCTGAATAGGCAAGTGGGGCTCAGATTTTCCAATGGGGTCAGGTAGTCTCGATATCATTCCAACTTAAGTTAACCTTTAATTGTTTTAAGAGTTAGAAAATGCTGAGGAACCAGTGTGGCTGCCATGAAAAAGAAATGTAACAGTGACATGTCATTGCTTCTAAGAACAAGCAGAGGTTTTGGCAGCTGTCCTTCAAGCACTGTTTTACCTATCCAGCCATCAGTCATCAGCATCTTTAAGATTCCTTTAAAATAGCGTAAAAAATAGAGACCTCATCAAATAATGCGTACGTACAATGTACGGATATTTTCAGTGGATTTTTGGCAGATTCCCCTCTCCCTTCCCTAGGACTGAGCCCATTCTCCCACCATCTTTAGGCTCAGCCTCCCTTCTCAGGCTGGAGTCGGGGAGGGGCTGGCTTGGCAGTTACATTCCTCCTCTTCCAAGCCCGACTAGCTTCTGAGTGTCTTCCTCCAAGCTGTCCATCTGCCGGAAGACCCACTGATTGTTTGTATTTTAGCAGTTTGTCTGTCAGTCGCCTTGGGAAAACCTTGTGGGGGAACAATGGCAGGAGGATGCCAGACTAACAATAGGGCAGCTAGAAAGCTTTAACTCTTAAAAGGTTCTCACTCCCTCGCTTTGAGGGTCATAGGGACCATGTCATTCAATGGCTGCTGCCTGATTTTTTTCTTTCAAGATCTCTTCTGATGAAGCTTTTCCTTTCTAGGAAAAAGCTCCGGTTTTGAAAGCTCTCCTGTGGGTAGATTTATCTCAAGTAGGTAGTTTGCGTCCCTGGGCTCTGTGGACTGAGTGACCACAATTTAATGGCCCCAGTCCCACCCGAAAGTAGGGACTTTCTCTCAACACAGATTCCTTGATCTTTTCCCTAAGAGATCATTAAGTGTCATGAATTTCTTACGAAAGGAAGTCAGTAATTATTAAGAAACTTGTGAGGCCACCAAAAAGAGAAATATCTTGAAGGAAAGAATTCATTCATTCAAAAAACAATTTAATGCTCACCTACTAAAAGTGAAAAGTTGTAGCCTGAGATGACAAAATGATTTAAAAAGAAAACTGACCTTAAGGAGCTGGAAACTAAAATTTTCATTGTTTGTCTATCTTTCCTCTCTTGCATTCTTCTCTCACCCAGCTTCATTGTGTTGCAGTCTGAATATTTCTTCAGCTTTAAGGGATTATTTTGAGTTCTAAAAAAAGATGCTCACTCTGAATTTCATCCCTTAAAAAAAAAAAAATCACTATTTAAGCTCTTTTCCTAACTTCCCTCTCTCCTGTTGCCAGATTGAGCGACAGAAAACATGACACTCAGTTCAATTTGAATTTCAGATAAATGGCAAATAATTTTTTTAGTATGAGCCTGTCCCAAATGTTGCACAGGACATAATTACACACACACACACACACACACACACACACACACACCCCTGTTGTTTATCCGATTCTAATTTAACAGCGTCTTATATTTTATCTGGCACTCCTACCCCTACCCCAAACCGCCTCCATAAAATATGTTAGCCTTCAAGTTCAGTGACATTGACAGTTTTGAAGAGCTTCTTTATTCTATAATCCCAGCCCTGGAGCATAAAAAGGCTCCTTAGGAAATCACTCCTTGCCAGGCTGCACTGACTTGCTCGCCTCTGACACTGACCCTTTCAGCTGAGTGGGACACTGCAGCCATCGCAGCCCCACGTAATACTTGTGTTTGGAGAATGTTTTCTATTTGTTTTCTTCCCCTTCTTTCGCTGATAGGAATTTCTCGCTTTGTTTTTCAGTAAAACGAATCCTGGGGTCTAGTTTGCCTCTCACCCGTCCAGGTCCTAGGTTTGTCTTTTACTTCGGAAACGGAACTGCCTGAGGACAGTGTTGGTCATTACTGAACACACATTCCCCAGTGTCTGTGGCAACAATGCAGGAAAGGCTAAAGCCTGTAAATAGCTTAAACCTCAGTTTTAACCTTCTCCTCTAAAAAGCAAAGAAGGAAACCATAGGTGGAACAGCTGATTTGAAGGTCGTTTCCATTGTTTCACCTGCGTACAAGCTGGTAAGCTTTAGAATGGATCGAGTGAAGCTTGATAGTTTAGTTTAGCTCCCCTCAGACTGAGAGTCGGCGGTTCTGAGCTCAGCAGATACTGATGGGGTAGAGCAGGCACAGGTGGTTGCAGAAGTCCCAGTAAGGGACAATGGATAGAGAGGGAAACCTAGGGGACTTTGGAGGACCACTGTGAGTTAATAACTGCTCCAGAGGGCCCACGCCCCTGCGCAGGCTTGCTTGACTAGCGGAGGCTCGAGATAGGCCTCAGGTCATTGGGTGGGGGCTGGGGTGAGGCCTGCCTTCAGATTCAGACCCGAGGGAGGGGTTCGAGGACTGCCCTTCTGCGGATTTGAATATACACCTTACAGGATACAAAGGAGGAGCTACGAAGAAAGAGGAAGAGGCATTCTTTTCTGACCCCATTCCCCTTGGATGATGAAACTGTAGCCCACCGGATCCTGCGGGCAGAGCCTCCTTGCCTGCCTGCTTGCATCTCTCATAAGTGTCCTATCTTAATAAATCTATTTCTCGCCTCTCACTGTATGTCTCGCTGAACTCCTTCTGTGAGGAGGCATGAAGAACCAGAATCTCAGTAAGTCCAGGCATCGGGTGAGTGAGTGTAATTTAAAACTGGGTGTGGGAGTTCCCGTCATGGTGCAGTGGTTAACAAATCCATGAGGTTGTAGGTTCGGTCCCTGGCCTTGCTCAGTGGGTTAAGGATCCCACGTTGCTGTGGCTGTGGTGTAGGCCAGTGGCTACAGCTCCAGTTTGACCCCTAGCCTGGGAACCTCCATATGCCGTGGGTGCGGCCCTAAAAAGACAAAAGACAAAAAAAAAAAAAAACTGGGTTCAAGTCCCACTCTGAGTTTAGGCTGAGTTTGAGTCCAAGTCTGGGTTTTGGCTGGGTTCAAGTCCCAATCTGAGTTCTGGCTAGGTTCAGGCTATTAATGCTGTCAGTTTCAATACCATAGTTATCATGGCAAGAGGCGAACATCAAATATGTAATTTATTTAATACAGCATTTTTACAGGTGTAGTATCATGCCAACAGATATGATTTTTTAATCTAAATGGAACTGCAATTGAAATATGTTATCACTAATACCCCAAATCAGCCACTTCTAAGATAGTTTAATGTGCAGCTGCTCTAAAATGTGCTTGTAGATTAGCAAAATGTCAGAGCCTACGTTCAAAGAAAGCTGTCTTCTGAGACATCATTTATTCTTACTCATAACTTTAATGCGATTACCTCGTATTGTAGCAAACTGATTTTCTGTAACATTTTAAAGAGGCATTATCCACAGAAAAAGCTGGAATATTTCCAATCAGGATGGCCATCTCTGAGACAGCTAACAGAGATTGAAAATTCCAAGACACCCATCTCCTGGGTCCATTGTTAGATTAATTAAACATTACTCGGATGAGGTGGTTCTAATACCTCCACAGCCTACAGAAACAAACCCAAACCTAGGACTGAGCCTCCCTCAAGGTTAAGAAATGGAACCCTAAGAATAACCAATCACAAACCGCCAACTAGGCTTGTCCCAAACAGTGCTTAAGCGGTAGCCAGTCAAATAATTTCCTTGCTTTGCTTCTTCCTTTTTTCTCTATCAAAGTCCTTACCCTTTGGAGTGCTTCTAACCACTTCGGGTCTGTGGCTGCCTTGTTCCAATCGGTTTTTGCTCAAATAAACTTAAAATCTGTAATATGCCTCAGTTTTTCTTTTAACACCATAAAGAAGTCATTGATAGACCTGGCATTTGGATGCACAGAGCAATGGGGTGTAGACCAGAAGATTATTCCCTAAGAGCAGAATGTAAAATAGGGCTGTTGGTACCACTGGTATGTAAACCTCACTTTTTAGGGAAACACAAGGGCTCTGTGGTTCTGGAATCTGCCTGTGACTTCTTAGGGGTTAAGGGAAAGTTCAGAGAACGCGACTAAAGTTTAAAACTTGCACATGAGGCTCTTCAAACCCAGGAGTAACTCAGAATGTGGAACCCTTTAAAGAGTCCTCAGGCCTGAAACTTAAGGCATGAAAGACCTTGCCCCGTGATTAAGAAATGCTGCTGCCTGGATGGAGGCCTTATCTGCTGCTCCCGTTAAGTCACATTGCCTTTCCTTCTTTTGGATTTAGGCCTGGCTGGGGGTGGATCTGTACTGTTTTGATTATATCTGCTGGTTCTGATGATCTCATTATGTTGTTAATTAAGTTTTAGCTTATTTTAATCTCCCTTTAGTAGCCCAGTTTTAGCAGTGGGAAGAGGAAGGAGCACTCAGAGAACAGTGATGGCGCAAAGGCGGTTCCGCAGCCTTCCTCTCTGCGCCTCACTTTATAGTCTCTTGCCTGCCGGACAATCGCAGAGGCCCTAGGTTAAAAATATTCATCCGGGGAGTTCTCTTGTGTCACTGTAGCGGCTTGGGTCACTGCTGTGGCACGGCTTCGATCCCTGGCCCAAGACCTTCCACTTGCCTTGAGTGTGGCAAAAAACAAACAAACAAACAACAACCAAAAAAACGTTCCAGGTAGTTTTTAGACCGTAGGCTAAATCACACTCCTGGGGAGAAGGGCAGATAGCTCTAAAGCCTCTGGAAGTTGCCAGAAAAGAATGCCCCAGAGGCTGTTTATGGACCAAAGGTAAGACCTCTAGCAAATGCCTACTGTGCTTCCCTCTCTGCTTCTGCCCACCTCTTTCTCTTTCTTTCTTTCTTTTTTTTTTTTTTTTTGGTCTTTTTAGGACCGCATCCACAGCATATGGAGGTTCCCAGGCTAGGGGTCTAATCAGAGCTGTAGCCAATGGTCTACGCCACAGCCATAGCAAAGCCAGATCCGAGCTGCGTCTGTGACCTACACCACAGCTCACGGCAACACTGGATCCTTAATCCACTGAGTAAGGCCAGGGATCAAGCCCGCAAGCTCATGGTTCCTAGTTGGAATCATTTCTGCTTTGCCACGACCTCTTTCATCGTTGGGTTTCATTGGGGGATTATGTGTTCCTGTCCTTTGCCCATTTTTCTATTTGGTTGTACACGAATGTGCATGTGTTAAATTGGTTCTTTGGTGTTGTTTATCATGTTGGATACAATGCTAGCTCCCTGTTTGATTTTTTTCAGGCAGATGACAGACCAAAAGGAATCTTTTTAAGTCTGGTTATCTACCGATCACTTATTCTTGCCGCTTTGTCTATATAATATTAATGTAGGATATGTGCCCCTGGACACTGACTTTTTTAGGTGAATGAGAAACGGAAAATGCCAACTCTTTGTCCTTTTGTTTAGTCCAACCATTAAGAATATCAACTCTGCTAAACTTTAAAAAAATATATTTTTGTGGAGTGTTTTGGTAGCTCAGCAAATTAAGGATCTGGTGTTGGCACTGCCATGGCTCAGGATTGCTGCCGTGTTGCAGGTTCATTCCCTGGCCCCTGGACTTTTACATGCCTCAGACACAGCCAAAAAAAAAAGTATTTTTTTTTCTTAGATTTGTTTTGTTTTGTTTTGTGTTGTGTTGTTTTTTTTGTCTTTTGTCTCTTTAGGGCTGCACCCACAGCATATGGAGGTTCCCAGGCTAGGAGTCTAATTGGAGCTACAGCTACCAGCCTATGCCAGAGCCACAGCAACACCAGAGCCGCAGCTATGTCTGCAACCACAGCTCAGGGCAACGCCGGATTCTTAACCCAGTGAGCAAGGGCAGGGCTCAAACCCACAACCTCAGGGTTCCTAGTTGAATTCATTTCTGCTGCGCCATGATGGGACCTCTTTTTTTGTTTGTTTGTTTAGTTTTCATTAGCCTTTTTCCTTTTGTTCATTGTGGGCTTCGGTGGGTAGAAGTATTTCATTTTTTTGCAGTCAAATCTTGCTTCTCATTAGGGTGTATTTCCACATGAAAGTTTCTTGCAGTTTCTGCTTTAAAAACCATTATGAATATAAATTTAAAAATATATATTATGAATTATATAAATATATAAATCTCATAGCCCAAACAAGTAGAGTGTTTTCTGGTGTTTAGCAGTATGACAGTGGACTAACAGACTCGAACTTGCTTGTCTGATCTCTACCATATGCCACTTATGCATAGTTGATGTTATGTAGGAAAATCCAGGAACCTGCCTTTCTCTCTCTCCCCGCTTTCCTGCAAAAGGTCAGTCCTAAAGAACGTTAAGTAGGAGTTCCCATCGTGGCTCAGTGCTTAACGAATCCGACTAGGAACCATGATGAGGTTGAGGGTTCAATCCCTGGCCTTGCTCAGTGGGTTAAGGATCTGGCGTTGGCAGTCACAGTAGGTCACTGACGAGGCTCAGATATGATGTTGCTGCGACTGTGGCATAGGCCAGCAGCTATACCTCCAATTGGACCCCTAGCCTGGGAATCTCCATATGCTGCTGGTGTGGCCCTAAAAAAAAGTAAAAAAAAAAGGGAGTGTCGAAGTGTAGGACTTTTTTAATGAATAAATCCTACTCCTTACTTTCCAAAAAATTTTCTTAAGCACTGGGCATCATTAATCTTTTACTATTCATCAATCCGATAGATAATAACTGGCATATTGTTTTGTTTTGCATTTTCCTGACTGCTAATAAGACTGCATATTTTTATTATCTACTTTCCTTGTTTTCTACTAAATTGCCTGTTCTCTATTTTAAACTTTTCTTTTACTGGTTGTTACTTAATGTAATTAATTAATTAGGGTTTTTTTTTTTTACAGCCACACCTGTGGCACAGGGAAGTTCCCAGGCCAGGGGTCAAATCAGAGCTCCAGCTGCAGCACTGGACTCGAACCTCATCTGTTACCTACAATGCCAGATCCTTAACCTTCTAAGCGAGGCCAGAAATTGTGCCCTCATCTTCACACAGATAGTGTTGGGTCTTCCCCTGTTCAACCATAACAGGAACTCCTTTTTTTTGTTGTTATTTTAGCAATGTAGTCCAAATGGATTTTATTTTGTACATGATATATCAGTCTAACTTTCAGCTGGAAGACCATTATTGCAGCCTATATAAAATAAATGAATCCTGGAATTCCTTGGTAGGGCAGCAGGTTAAGGACCTGGTATTGTGACTGCTGTGCCTCAGGTCACTACTGTGACTCAAGTTTGATCCCTTGCCAGGGAACTTCCACATGCTATGGGCACACCAAAAAAAAAAAAAAAAAAAACCCAGCTCTCCAAACATACCCATCAAAGTAGATGTTAACCTTAGACTTTTTACTATGCACACAAAACCCTTTGATACTTGTGTGTGTGTGTGTTTATATGTACATACACATTAACCAACAAATGCTACATGTCTAGCATGATGTTTTTATTTTATTCTTCTTCATTTTGCTTTCTTTGCTTAAAATGCTGAGAAGGAACTCCACACCAGTGGTCCATGGCTCTACCTCGTTATTTCAAAAGCCATTCTTTTAAAAGCTCACTACTTAAGAATTGACAAACCTGACTCATTAAGCCATAGCCAATTAACTGTTCCCAGCTGAAGGAGTCCCCAGGGTAAAATCTTCAGCTGCCCCAGCTCTCCAGGTTCTGCTGGCGGGGGGAGGCGGCGGGGGGGTGGGGAGGGAGCCCAAATCTCTACCAAGTTCTTTACCCACCTTCTCTGGGACAGAGTCACAGTATCCGCCTGTACAGAAAGGGCAGCCTTCTGCTGTGATACCTTTGGTCCGTCAGCTCCATGGTCTCTCCACAGTCTGTGCTATCTTCTTAATGAGTTGCAGGTTGACTTCTCCATTTAATACTGTGCATGAAAAAGGAATATTTAAAGCACCATTATACTGTTGACTTTTTTTTTTTTTTGATGCTTTTTAATCTATGTGATGTTTAGGAGTAGATATAGTTAAAAATAACTGAAGACTCCTGAAATATTTATTGATCTCATCAATCTTTGATTCCGTAGACAGGACCCACTTAGCCAAGCCATATGATTTGGATATTGATTCAAGGTT